>NW_022987588.1:3568498-4168498 GCF_902827165.1 Trematomus bernacchii | reverse complement strand
TGCACTCTGAGGATTAGGAACATGAGGACAGCAGCAGAAGAAGAGACGGTGATTCTGATGGATACACCTGTCTGAGAACGGGGCAGCACTCCCTATCTATAGCTGATTGATTTGAATGACCGGGAGAGGAAAGGCGGAGGAATGAGACTAAAAAGCCTCTGGGGAGGGTCTTATCACCCGTTGGCTGTATAACCCACAGAAGAACTAGCTTATTTTGAACAGTCAATAAGAGTGGTTGAACACATAGTGAAACAGAACGGCTGCTCATCAAATGTCCCAACTCTTGTCAAAAACAGCTCTGATTACTTTACAATGACTTTATTGTTAACATAATGCTTAATGTATTTGTCACAACATTTCTTAACCGATCGCAAACATTCTTATAAATACATTTCAAAAGATTGTTAAGTTAAATTGTATTCTGAAATAGCACGAAAGCAGACCCTATGAACTATGTGTTCCTCCTGATTGATGTCCTCTAATGTAAATGCTTTTTTTTTTTTAAGGAATGAAACTCTAGAGGCATTTAGCCTGATGCATTTAGCCGGATGAATAGAAATCTGTCTGGATGAATTTCTGCTTAATGGGATCCCTAACCTTCATTGAAATGTAATTATCCTAATGCAAATGTGCTAAATAACTAAGAAATGTCTAAGTCCATTATTGAAAAAATATGTCTTTCCGGCAGTTAAAATACATCTTTATTGGAATCACTGTTTTTGTACTTAAAACACAAATATGGAAAAAATATGTCAAGGCCTATACACATAATCAAGCACATTTTCAAACATGCTCAGATATCTTGACAAGAGAATAAAATAGAAAATTAGAATAGAAAATAATATATTGAAATAGAATAGGAACAAATTAAAAAGAATAGAATAGAATAGAAAATATTAAAATAGAATAGAAAATAATAGAATAGCCCACTTACTGATGTGTACAGATGACCCTCCCCGTTCATGGCGATGTATAACCCTGTCTTCACGGACTGAATGGCGACAACTCGGAGGCCCACAGGAATAAGGTTGAACAAAGCTGAAAAACACACGTGAACAGGCAAACATGCAAATACGTAAAGATATCACCAAACATTACCATAAAAATACCTAACCATTAATCTAACATTAAAGACACTTTAACATCGTTGTGTAATTCATCATCTGAACGCAAGCTGCTTGTCATTAATGCTCTTCAAGGCTTAGATAATACAAATGCTAGCTAAGGTAATCTATTACTGTAAGATGAATTGAAGCATGGCTGATGAACGTGACTAGCCTAGCATAGCCGCGGCCACCCGGAGCTACCTGAGAAGTAGCTGTAATTGTTGCCACCACTGGTGCTTGTCAGACCTAATAGGCCTTTTGTTGTTTTAGCAGAGTCCTTGGGACTTGAAGGTAATGGATATTGTTTGTAGTGGGGACAAAAAAAAAAGTCCTTGCCTTTTCTGTGACATTAGGTGTGTGTGTATAGGAGACTCTGCTGACCCTGTAAGTGATTGATATTGGCAGGTTTGGAGGCTTGGGGAAGGCTGAGAGAACTACTGCGTGACCATTGGTTTTTGTTGGCTCTTTGCCAATTAAAAAAAATGTCAAATTCAATGTGGAGCAGTCTGTGCCAACGCTTGATTTGATCTTGTAGTTTTAATGATATGATTTGTCTCTTGTTTGTTTTTCCATCTCTTTCAATAAGTCAGAATCAGATGTGACATGTGCCAAATCTCCTCATGCTGACAGGAGTAAGTGACACAATGTGGAGTGTCAGGCTAACGTTAGCACCAAGCACTGGAATCAAATTAACCACCTAGCCTGAAGCACTAGAGGAGCTGTGCCAGAACAAGCTAATAATACCCCTTTCTGCCTGTTAAGCCTACTGTTTCCTGGTCCACTTTCCCTCTCAGAGGAGGAGGGTAAATCTGTGTGATATTATAGCTGCCACTTAAGAAGACACTTTGGCTCCGAAGGCTGAGAAATGAGGGAGGGTAATGGTCTGAAAGTTAAAGAAGCATGACTGAAGGTCGCTGGTTCATTTCTTGCACCTAAAAGGATCAATCTAGGAAGTTAGCAATGTCAAGCCTTTGTGCTCAAGGATCCCATACAGATTCAAAGTAACTTTACCAAAGTGTCCTCTGCTAGAAATTCTTCTAAACTTTCTTGACGCCTGAAATGTTTTGATCAACTGTAGAAGCCAAACAGACACTCAGATGGTACTCACAGGAATTACTGCTGTCATCTTTGGTCCCATCAAGAGAGCCATCGGGGTTCATTTGCAAGTAGTATCCCTGCCTGCAATATAACCTGGTCACTATACCCTTGAGCTGGGGATCTGCAGGAGACAAAAGGGAGACAAAACAGACAAACATCAGTAATTAGTATATGAAAGCTCAAACCAACCAAATTCAAATCAAATCAAATCAAGTTTTATTTATATAGCACATTTTTAAAACGATTTTTGGTCGAGCCAAAGTGCTGTGCATATAATAATTACCTTACAATTCAATAGATTAACTTATTTCTTTAAAGGGCCCATGTCATGCTTTTCCGGTTATTACCCGTCCCCTTGTGTGTTATGTAGATTTTTATACATGTAAACGGTCTGCAGAGTCACAAACCCTCAAAGTACACCCTGTAGCGAGTAAAACTCTAACACAGAAAAGACCTGTCTATGCTGCCCCAGAACGCCTCGTTGGAGATTTCTCTTTTTCTTCCTGGGTACAGTGACGTATTTAGGTATAGTGACTTAACGTAACGACCAATCCGCGGAGCCGTTACGTTACGTCCGCAGAGCCGTTACGTTAAGTGTGTGAGGACTTCCTCACACACACACACTCAATCTTTTCTCAGCTGCAGCTCCGCCGATTTCTCAGCCTGAGACGGCGGGACGCGGCGAGGCTGTGAGTCTGTGTGTGAGCACACACACAAACTCCCAGCCAGGCTGCGGGTGTGTGTGTGTGTGTGCTCGGGCTGGTTTCGGGCTGGTTTCGGGCCGGGTTTTGCTGTGTCTCGCTGTCTCGCACACGGCCACTGGGCTCACAGGGAGGGGGGGGGGCAGGAGCTCCAACAAGCCGTTTAGGACAGAGAGTGAATACACATACTATACAGAGATGCTGTATGAGAAACCAATGTGAGTTTGGAAAATTGCACAGTATAAATCTATTCTAGTATACCTCAACAATGGAATTATGATCAGTAGAAATGGCCATGACATGGGACCTTTAATAGAACATAATCATCGTTGTTTTCAGAGAGATTTTCAGAGAGATTTGGCAGAAGAACGCCATGAAATAAAGTGCAGAACTATTTTACAGTGACTCCTGTGTATGATCAGAGGCAAATCTCACTGCCAACTTTCTGGGCACAAAAGCCCTGCACTGCTCAGAGAGAGGCCATCCAATTATAGGCAGCAGAATTAATCTGCAGTCGCCCGACTCCCATAATGAACCCAACAGCACCCTCTCTGGGTCCTTAGAGTGTTAGATGAGAAAAAGCATCTGTGCTCTGTCCCTCCCATATGACCCAACAGGGGAATTAGCCAAAAAGCTACAGTAAAAACATCACTGCTGCAGTTTAATTCCACTGCAGCTCAACCAGAATTGCTGCAATTTGGTTGGCATTTTGTGGCTGTGTACTAACACAGTATTACAAAAAAAGTATTCAAAAATGGAAGACATAAAAGGAAAATGTTTAATAATTCTGCCAGTCTATGCGGGGACAGTGGGATGTCTCTGGAAAAGTATAGCTTGTGCTCAAAGCGCTGCAACAGTATTATTTTCCTTTGGGTGTACGTGTGTATGTAGCGCATGTTTGAATGTTTACCATCAGCCCTAGTCTTATTGTAGAGACAGCCATCATACTAGATTTCATTCCAAGAAAACCCTGGGGAGGAAGACAATCAACTTGGTAGTGGTACAGACAGAGAGAGAGAGAGAGAGAGAGAGAGAGAGAGAGAGAGAGAGAGAGAGGAATAAGCGAGCATGGCCACAGAGGAGAACTCAAGAGGTCTTGCTGAGGGCAGAGAACGGTTGTTTTTTTCTGTCCGTGTACCGCTCGGGGCAGTCTCTTCTGAAATGGCTCTGCTGGGTGATGGCATTATGTCGCTCTAAAACCTTTGCCTGCTGCCTGAAAAGGGAAGAAAATGCCTTTCTGCCGGTATTTCCGAGAAATACCGCTCTAACGGCATTCAACAGCGCTGCTTTGTTGCCTCACGAGAACAATGAAAAGGTGGCTGAGGCAGAATGTGTGTCAGAGTTAGTCTGAGCCGCATTGAGCAGGATGACAGGAGGATGACAGTATCCTCCTGGGCCATAATAGTTCTCAGATGTATGGCAAGAAAAATGTCAATGTAAGGACATCGTGTTCTCTCTGTGTTTAATTCATGGTGAACTCTGAGCCAAATGCGAAACCTGTAAATGTCTTGTTTTGTTCAACAGCCCAAACGAATTATATTCAATCTAGAAATGTGAGAAATCCGGACAGGGGCTAGATCCAAGACATGTGTGATAAATTACATTAAAAACTCCCGATTGACTTTCATGATGATATTTAGTTGCCAATTTGTGGATTTAATATAATCCAGAAACAAACATTTAAAAGGAATAGAAAATAAGATTATATTAATAAAACTACAGTACATGTGGGTTCATGTTGGGAGGCCTCTGGAAAAATCCTTCATGTTTTTAAACTGTGCAATCATTTTCATTATTTTCTTTCTGTGCAGTAATATTTTAATCTGCAAATAATTTCATTTCTGTTCTTCATATGTCAGACACCATCTTGCCTTAAAGAGATGTAGCCTACCAAGAAAGTGAGAAAAAAAACTGAATTCAAATGCACAACCATTGCTGTATCATTATCAAGACCAACCACTTCTTTATAATAACTATTTAACTTCAAGCCACTAACTATGTACTGTAAAGAGAGGAGCATCATAACAATGGAAAGAACTAAATTCCTTAATTCATCAAGTTTAGGAAGGCAGAGACCACACAGTATATAACCTCAATTTAAAACCCCAATTCTAACATGAAAACACCGTCACATACACAAAAACACGCCCAGGGCATGCAACTTTACACACACATTTTCTCATGGATTTTCGATGACTAGAATTCTCTTGAGCAATTTCTCTTGTGTGGAGACACACCATTGGCTAACCTGCGATCGATTAAGGACTTTGATCAGCAGCTTTTAAACAATGTGTGGCACTGAGATTGATCCTGAACACAGATCCGTGGGGGGCAATCTGTTATAATTAAAACTGCAAAACTGGTCACTGGCTGTGTGAATACAATACTGTGTGTGCGTGTGCGTGTGCGTGTGTGTGTGTGTGTGTGTGTGTGTGTGTGTGTGTGTGTGTGTATATACTGACTTGCTCTCCCTATGGAACACAGCCAACAAACCATGATTTATAGCATGTTGTAGGAGCCAAGTTCACACACACACACACACACACACACACACACACACACACACACACACACACACACACACACACACACACACACACACACACACACACACACACACACACACACACACACACACACACACACACACACACACACACACACACACACACACACACACACACACACACACACACACACACACACACACACACACACACACACACCCCCCTGAGGTTTCGAGCTACAATATTTCTGAACTGAACTCTGTAACAACTTGGCTAATTTATCAAATTGAAGAAAATACAATTTTAAAGACATAACATAACAAAATAATCTATGAAATATCTTTTAGTAATACAAGGGCAATTGTTGATAAATAATCAGGTATATAATATACTAAAGTATTATCTAACTCAGAGGGGTGTCTGAATGAATGCATCTTGAATTGAATCGTGACCTCAAATACTCAGCACATCATTTATGACTAACGGTTTCACGTCAGATATGTATGCTTGAGAATACATTAATGTGACTAATGGCTTTTGTCATTTTCATAAAGCTGGCCAATCATTGATGCAATTCATGTTGAAGGTCAAACTCACTCATGGACAATTGATCAAATGTTTCCTGATGGATTTGAGGTCATTTATTTTCTTGCCAACCAGACTCTATTGAAGGTTTCCCATTACTTACATCAGAGAGCCTGCCCTAATATATTGTGCATTGTGTATAAAATATTGTGTAAGACAAATGAGTAATAAGTCAGGTAGTTTATAAGATCGAAATGATAGAAACTGAATTGCCTTATAAAGTATGACAAAGAGAATATGATATAGGGAGAAAAGTACACAAAGATAAGAAGAAAAATATTTCTGCAATGACACAGCATTTTTAGTTTGGTCAGACAAGCTTGATATAAATGTATGCTCTGTTAAGAAGAACTGCTTTGAAAATGTCTCTGTGGAATTCCCTAAGTCGAGAATGTCCTTGGCTCACTCGCCTTCTTTCTTCTGCTACTCATTGTCTTTTTTTCTGCATTTCTTTCCCTCGTCTGTCTGTCTGTCTGGCTGCCTGTGACACATCCACGCTGTGAATCACCTATGGAGCATCCAGCCTCTAGTGCAGTTTGACTTCTACCCATTTCACTTGTAGTAGTTTTTACAACAGAAGCACTGTATGTTTGTAGATGCTATTTATTAGTTTCTAGGGAAACAGAGTGGTTTGCCAGCAGCAGGGGGTTTCCTTGGTAAACAACAAACATCAAACCGTAAGATCTCAAATCGGGTTGTTCTGCAGCAGAAGGTCCTCTCTGCATAACTATAACTGATACAGAAAGGTTTTTATTAAAATGTATTTTATTTTCATAAACGGCCTCCCTACAACCCCTTCCCTCACTCATTTCCTGTTCTGTCATTCCTGTTTGTGAGTGTTTATGCAAAAACACACACGTTAGGATCAGTTCAAAGCAAACACACACACACACACACACTCACGGTCACAGTTGCAGCAGCAGTTGTAGACTGCTGTCAGCCCTGCCCTGCCTGACCCACTTTGGATGTTTCTAGAATAGGAGAAGGGCTTTTCCAGCGTGCAAAGGACAAACCCATTCATGTTGCTTGTGTTGCCATGGAAAGGTAGAAGCAAGGGGAAGATACAACGCCTTTCCAATCCTCTCATATCAACAACATCTCTGACATCTCAACAATAACTCATCTGATACAGTCAGACGCTGACGCACTGCTGTGTACCGTAAACACACTCCTGAATAAACAGCCGCGATGCAGGAAGGCATTTATCTCAAATAGGTCTCTAGATCATGTAAACTAATCTAATGATCCGATCTATGTAACATGATCTGATGATCTATGGATCTAATCTAGTGAGATAATTAGAACCAGAGCAGTGAGATTATGGGCTAGCCCCAGCTGTATGTGCCCACAGCTCACTTACTGGGTTTGAGTGTAATAGGATTTACAACTCAGATCTAATCCCTTAAAAATCTGTGATCACTGGCTCTGCATCTGCTATCAAAATTAATGGAGAATTCAAAATTAAAGCCGATAGAGAAAACACAAGGCGCTCCAAGCATATTCCCTCAAGTGTTGGACGAGAAGAGGAAACCACATCTGTGTATTCTAATGAACGTCACAGAAAACGCTTCATTTTTCAAGTGTGTTGTATATCTAGGTCTGAAGAGCTTGTCATAATAAAAAAGCATTTAAGATTAGGATGATTAATATAGATTTGTGATGGTTTGGACACATTTTCTTTGAATTTCACCAACATGCTCTGGCTTGAAAACACAATTTGTGTCGCTGCCAATCAATACAGCCCATAACAATAGCTAATCTAGAATCTCAGGAGATCAATAAGCAAAGCCAAATGGAATACTGGTGTTAGAGTATATTTCAGACACTTCTACTCCCTCATCTCGACAGATCTCAGTGAAAATCTGAATGTTACTTTGATATATAATCATAGTATTGAAGTTCTGTTCTCTTCAGGCTCAGCTGTCAAAGGGAAGTCAAATGCCTCTTTCCCATGGGGTATGAAGACAACTTTGTATGTCTGCCTATGTGATCAATAATCGTATATGATGTGTGGTACATTTGACTTTATTCGCTCACAAAAAGAAAACTCTTTCCTGGGGGCGATATTAAATCACGCACACCCAAAAAGCCATTAGTCTTCCTAAGCTGTGTGCTCTTGTGATTCTACAGTGAATTAGAGAAAAGAAAGGGAAGAAGGGAGAGAAGAAACGTGTGCAAAGAGGTGTGGAGGGGTGAGGAGAGAAACAGTGGTAAATGCAGTATTTTCAAAGGAGCCCCCTGACAGAAAAGCCTGATATCACTCGGTAAAGATTTTTCCTAATTATCATTTGAGGGTAAAATTAATGGACTATATTCCCATTAGGCTTCTAACAACAAATAACTCAAAATTAAAGCATGAGAAAACAGAGAGGATGCCCTGTTTTCTGACTACAGCTTCAAAAATGTGGATAAAAAATACTCCCTTTAGAACGGCTTTCTCCATTATTTTTATATAGTTGGGATTTTTTCTCATCTTGCAGACAGCAGGGTCGTGCTTTTTAAAGGCTAATGACACAGTTGACCAACACTTGTGCTGGCACTGTTGCTGTGGATTAACATCACTATTCTGACGCTCAGGGAGGCCTTAAGTGGCTCTATAAAATGGCCGTTGCAAGTCAACTTGGCCTCCACATGTCTGACTCAGTATTCTATTTAAACCAGCTCCCAATTGTCCACAATTAAATGCTTAAATATTTATACACCACACTCAAAAAGGCCATCTTACAATATGTTTTTTTGTCTTTTGCCCTGGCCAGACATTAATTCCCTGACCAAATGACAGCATGGTCTGTCGACACCTCAGCTGTGGGGCTGCTGAACGCTGGTAATCAAATGAAGAAATATATATACCACAATCCAATTCCAATGTGACAGAGGAGGACAGACAATTTGGCACATAAATCAGATCCACACAAAGATCTTGAGATACGGACACACAGATCAGAACCTGCAATTCTGATGCAACCTGAGTCTGACCCATGTCCAGATGTGCTGCAGTATGGATGATGTATACCATTTTAATCTGTGTAAACACTAGGTCAAGGGGCAATTATCATACTGTACTGTTCAAATTTAACATGAAAACAGAAAGTGTACAGGAGAGGCTCGGCCATCAAAATGTCTCTCTTTGTGAACAAGATGAAAGACTAAACTCTGCTTTGAGGTTCCTTTTAAAAACAAATGTTAATTTTAATGCAAGATAGCCATTAAATAGTGCAAAATGGTGTTTAATCCATTGGAGTCACAGTAAGTGTGCTGCAACAGGTTTGATACCTGATGATTCCAAGAGGAGCATACAGTCGCCTTACATTATTTACTAACAAGGACAAATAAGTGGGGTAATTTCTTTCCTAAATGAATTACCCTAATTTATTTTTGGAAGATAAATAACGTTCACAGTTGGCACTGATTCCAGCAGAGAACTAATTGTTGGGAGTGCATTAGAACAATCCCAGGTTGCCACATGAGAGCAAATTTGTTCATGACATTTCCATAAGTGGAATGAATATCAGCTGGAGCAATAAGAGGCCATGGCCTACGGATTCGTAAAATTACGCGAGAAAAGATTATGTTTGAAAGGCGTAACCTCCATTCCACCGGAGTTACTGACCTTTTTGCTTGCATATAAATGAGTTTCATTTCTGGGTTTTTATGATGTGCTTTGGTAGCCTACTAAGCAGTTTAGAAAAACCTGCATGTGCTTCATAACGATCAGGCCCCTTTTTAGAATCGCCGAGTTGACAGCTCGGCAAGCCTGTCTAAAGCATTTGGTACAACTCGTCAGGAGCCGTGTGCTACCTGGAATGAATGCAAATCAGAAGCAGGTTGCTTTCAGTGGCCCAACACACACAACAGAATCCTCTCTCCCCCTCATTTCAACTTTTTACGCACGGAGGTGCAATTTGGCAATTTAATTAGCAATAAATGAGAATCATTCATTTCATTATCACCTTGTGTACTTTAACTACAGGAAGCAATGTGATTATGACAGTCAAAGGCCTAATTAGAGCTATCAACCAGTGGTTGAATGCACATGTTTTACACTGAATGCACAAAACTGTGCCAACAAAGCAGGCAATCTGCACACTAAAGTTCCCAGACCTTGTCTCCGTAGTCTTCGTTTCCTGAGGCCGAAGATGCGCACTTTAGAGAAGATGTCGACCAGGTTCCCATTGCAGAGCCCCTTGTTCTTGTTGGGGCTCTTCCTCCGTCGGTTGGGCTGCGGCCGCTCTAAGTGCTGCTCCCGTGCCTGTCTCTTCTGTCTGATCAGGCCACTGGCGATAGCAGCAGCCATGGCTCAAAATGTCACAGCTGCTCAGGTCCAGTCTGAACAGGGGGCTCAGACTACACAAACAGCCGCCTCTCGGAGCTCGCAGCCCGGGTCACAGTCCCATGGTGGCGGCTGAGTGGTCTGTTCCGTGAAGTCAAATGTCAAATATATATTATTTTTTTAGGAGCTGGTCTTCTGGATTCGTCCAAATACTACATTGTCATTGCTATATTAAAACAGATGACATCGTCGAAAGATTCTTGGACATGATGGAAAAAAATGAGATCAGTTCATGCGTAATTCCATACATGCATCAATAAACATAGTCTTGAGGAAGAGCTACGCCAAACTCACGCGGACCGAGATTTCAGAGGATCATTCATACCTGCACACAGTGATGTTTTTTGTTCATTGTCTGTGACATGTTCAGCAGCATCGCCTCCTTAAATGTCCACTACCGGCTGCAGTGTCCTTACAGCACAGCACCCACTATTTCCTCTTTTACCCCTCCGTTTTTTCCTCCTTCTTGCAGACGAGGTTGCTCTATCAGAAGTCGCTGGGGTGCCGGTGGGGACGCCTGTGCATGTGCGCCGACAGCAAACACAGACGCCTCATGCGAAGATCACCACCCGAGTGCAGGCACAGCAGCACCGGGCGATGCGAACTTCAAGTTTGCGAGAAGCTATCCGCGACAGCGACCCTGCGGTGACTGATCATTAGTCACACACTTAGAGATGGAAAGAAATACGCAACCGTAGTAAAAAATTGATGCAGCAGCATAAATCAATGCAAACTTGTATTCCAGCTACCTTCCGGTCTGCAGGATTCTCAAAACATGTTGTCTTTACAGTATTCCATACTCACAACAGGGTGCGATAGGAACTGAGGAGAAGAAGAAAACATCCCCAAAGCTGATCTAAATCCAGTGGAGATGACGTCTGCATTGTGTGACAAGCTGCAACTTAACCCCCCCGGCGATCAGCAGACAGTTCGACGCACCATGGGTTTTCCTTCAGAGCCCAAGGCGGGAGATGGCATGTATGGCGATCAGTGCGTTAAGGGAATAGGGAAAGTAACGCCAGTGCGATTTCCCACGCTCAGAGGAAAAAAAGCTGAAAGGAAGCAGTAGTCACTCGCTTGAGTCTTTATACCCCCCGTTCAACAAATCCTTCCCATCAACAAGTCCTAACCACTCGTTAGTACACGCCTGAGTGTGGCGGTGCCCTCCCTCACCGAGCCCTTGCTTGAAGGGGAATGAGCAGCAGGGTTTTGATGCTGACGTTAGATGGCGAGATGTTATCCTTGAATGCTTCAGTTTGGGCTCTTCAGTACATGTGCTTTAAAATAAGGCAGATGCAATTAAACACTCTTTGCTAAATACCTGGAATTCCCTTTAAAATGTACTAGCCAATATGTTTTTTTAAATCAAGTAGATTCACTTTGTGATCTACCTCATAACGATAAATAATATTAACTGCACACGTGGAACACAAGCATATATTATTTGAATTGCAAGTCTTTAAGGCTGTGAGCTACGTTTGCAATGTGTTTTCAGCACCAGGGACAGAGCCACTAATTTCAGCATTGCACAATGATGGGGGAAAACGTTTCCTTAAATCGGTCAATATAATCTTTACTTGTACGACCACCAGAGACTGCAGGATATCTCATATGTACCACACG
Source organism: Trematomus bernacchii (assembly GCF_902827165.1). Lineage (NCBI taxonomy): Eukaryota > Metazoa > Chordata > Actinopteri > Perciformes > Nototheniidae > Trematomus > Trematomus bernacchii. The sequence goes on along the minus strand of NW_022987588.1, from coordinate 4,156,548 downwards.
CATCTGGAAATCCACTTAATGCTCCACTCCACATTATTTCTCTATTAAAATAATGAATTAGACGTGTTGCTAACCGCAAAAGCCAATGAAAGACAAAATATGTCATCCTTTTTCTTGTTTTGGGATTCATATCATCCGAGTCTCAATCACAGGCACGGAAATTAAAACTCAAGAGAGCCATCTGCTGTTTGTGGCTGTAATTAAACATTTAGGCTATAGGGGAGTGGAGCGCTTTATTGCACTGCCCTGTGCGTCCATTCTGCAGCACCTGTTGATATCCATAGATTGAATATATAATGAGTTAAACTGGCTGGCCGATGAACAACTACAGAGGGTTCATTCACACACATTTTCTTCTCAATGCAGCAACAACGTCAATATTTAAAAAAAACAAAACGAAGTAAACTGACGCTTTCCCCCCGTGGCAACATTAGTGCCTCTATATAATGAAAACCCAAATTATCTTTTAAATGCCTTATTCAATTCAATGTAAGGGATATTTATGACCCTGCCTGTTTTAAAATCATTCGTATGTCAACCATGCAGTGCTCAGGTGCATCACCCCCCCCTCCTCACCCTACTCCACTCGCTCGAGCTCTGCCTATGGAAGCACACATGACTTTATGTCCCGCGTGCACAGCCTCCAGTCCCGCGCTGCAGCAGACACACTGCAGTTAGCGCTCCAACCAGCAGCGGACACTGTCAGCTCAACAATGGTCCCTCAGCCACAAGACCCTGCAGAACAGCACCGTCACAGCACCGCCTCTCCATCGGATAGGGTTACTATTTCACTCACATTGATAATCAATCTTCTTCAGTTAACGCTATACAGAGGGGGAGCACTGGAATGTAAAGCTGCAGCTCAAAGGAAAAAGGGGATTAAGAAGTATTGCGGATTTATCAGCATAAGCAAGCAACAGGATCATACGACAGTGGTTTCATATTGCTTTCTACAAATAGTTAATAGATAATAATAATAATAATAATAATAATAATAATAATAATAATAATAATAATAATAATAATAATAATAATAATAATAATAATAATAATAATAATAATAATATAAGAGCCTGTCTAGCATTACTGTCCAATTAGAAGTATTTTTTTTTAATTTAAGTTTAAAAAATAATTAGAGCAAATTATGAGTTTAAAACAATCCCGATCCCAATGTGAACATACTGTATATGTTACAAACACATTTGGACCATATCAAAGTATTATTAATCACTGTTCTATCTAACTAAGACCAAAAAAAAGAAAACACATTTGTCTGGATCCAGGGAGAGGAGAGGAGACGAGAAGCTTTGCACTTATTTTGGCTTTTGCCTTTTTTTGTCACACAATATGAGTTTGAATGCATGGATGGTTAAGACAAGCTTTCTACACTAGAAGAAGCATGCACATGCAAAAGCCTTACCACGGCAAATATAAATATAGGAGCCAGGTAATCAGTATAAACCCAGAGAATGTTTTAATATCAAACATACAAACGCAGGGTGTGAAAAAGCACATCAAAACCCTGTGAAATATTCATTCATGAAGCAAAACAAGGACCCACATACCTACATTTTTTTTCCTCCTACATGAGAACGAATGAGACTCCATGGCAGATCTATTCCCAAGCCCTCTAAACCAAAACCTTTTCCTGTGACCCCATTTATACCGCCCCACGAGGAGCTAACATGGTTAGGGGGAACTGACAGTTGCCCCAAGCTGTTCACCGACACTTCATTCATTCTTTAAGTTAGAGTAACACATTCGGACATTTTGTCTGAGACTAGCTGCAAATGAAAGAGGATTAAATGTTGCCTTAGGATCTTATTTAGAGGAAATTAGCCTGTCGCAAAGAAGAAAAAATAAGTAATGTGCATATCAGCTAATGCTGCTCTATTATCAAGCAGATTACAGATACCATTATGCCCTTCACAGAAAGTCTACTGTATGGTAAACATGGAGACCCAAAGATTGAGCAAAGAAGATGTGAAGCAGTCTTTTGAAGCCCCATCCTCGTCAGGACAGGACATTTTAATCAAATCTCCTCAGAGGAAATTGCATTACCGTTAGTTAGATGTCCTGCTGCAGAGGCAAAGCAAATGTCACCCAATGGAACCGGGATAAACAACCCATTCCATTATTGCCATTACTTTGCCTTAGGGCCATGTTCTCTTATCACCCAGTCTGATAAGGAAAACAGTGAGAGGGACTCAGCACTTCTGAGTGCTGGTGAAATAAAGGGAGCTTAACTTGCTGGAATCAAATTACTTTGCATTATCAAAGACAGGGAGCTAATTTAATTTAAGATGAGTAATGCTTTTGCTTAGCAAGGATTTATGTCATGTTTTCTCTCTGTGTGTTTCTCCTCCTCCCGATGGTTCAGCTGTTAAATCATTCAATATTATCAGTCCATCTACTGAAGCTATAAAAGCGTAGAGAGCCAGCTTAAGGACAGGGCATGCGTATGTTTCTCATTTGTTACGATGAGTCTAATAGTTTGAGCTAATCAGGGCGCTAAGATGGACGAGTGCACTTCAAAAGCTTGTGAGGTGGAATGAAAATGGAGAGATTGACTTAAATGGTCACAAATTAAGAGGGAATGGTGAGGCCCTGGAGGAGGGAGAGGGCCAGACAGATCAGGGGATCATTATACATCAAACCCTGAAGAGCAATGTTGTACATTATAAAGCGGCTGTGTCCAAAACTATTCATTATTATAGTCAAATAAACCTAAATGTATCATAAGAGAACATTTAAAAAACAGACTTGAAAGAAAATCTATAAAGAGAGAAAATAAGAACTATGTATTCAATACAACATAACCATTAACAGCATTAGTGTAACCAAAACGAAATTGAAAGGGAACAAAGTTTTTAGCCACATTTTCTTTTACATTTGGTAATGAGATCAGATCGTTTTTAGAAGGTTCCTGGCTAGCTGAATATGGGAAAGAATGTGTCTAAGAGAGTGCACAACACTTTATTTCATAGTGTGGACCCAAACAAATTGAGAAGTTTCAATGAAGGGCAAGCAGTCTATATGGAATAGTACTGTGATCTAAAATACAATGATCTTAAGAAGCTTAAAGCAGGAACTGTCTGCAGTATTTTGTACTTAAAAAGGGGAAAATCTCCAAATCCTTTCCATGACTGACTAATAATCCAGTTGTGGCGGGTTCCTTTAGGCTATACTTGTTGTGTCTCGTCAGATTTGTTAGTATTATATCTCTTTTTAATTAATATCGTCAAGTCCGCGTCCGCTAACCCTTTTTTGTTGTCATTTCCTGTTTTACTTTGATAATCTTCTCTCTCATTTCAGGTAGTTCGACTCCCCATGTGTGTTCACTGACCTGATTACCTGCCCCGCCCTTATTGTTTGCACCTGTAGTCCCTTGTGTGTGTATTTATTCTGTGTTTTCTCTGTGCCAAGTGCCAGATTGTTTGGAGCCTTATGATACTTGTCAGCCAGTTGTTATCTGAGCTAAAGTGAATTTAAGTTACATTTTTTGGAGTCCTTGCTTTACATGAGACTTTGTATTGCCTTGCTTATCACCTTAAGTAAGTTCCTTTTTTGAACCATCTTTTGTCTGGAGTCGTGCATTTGGGTCCTATCATTTTCATGTGTGCCCCAGTCGTAACAATACTTCCTGCTGCAGTTTTTAACATGCAGGTAAAGGAATACATTAAAGAATTCATTAATGAATACATGAGATAGCTGAAGTGATTCACTGAGAAGCAATTCTTTAGTGTTGCTTTACTGCCAACAAATCCGCTCCTGGTGCAGTGTCAATGAATAATATATTTGAAAAGGATAGAAAACAACCCTGGAGAGATTTGGTTCCAAACGAGTGGCGGAGCGGGTGCATTAAGCCTCTGCTCGTAGACATTCAAGTCACCGGTTCATCGTATAAAATATAAAATCTCTGAAATGTACATCACATAATCGCCACCAGGTGTACTAAATATGCCACGAGAGAATACGTATAGCCGCATTACGATACGTCTCTGTGTTGTGCGGGTGAGGGAGTGCTGCACCATCTCTCTAGGGAGGAGATTAGAGGGAGCCTGAGGTGTGGAGTCCACTGACGGAGAATTTAATGAAACACAGTGGCGTCAAACCGTGAGCTGCACTCACAAATAGTTTACTCCCAGATTAAAGAAAGTACTGTAGATAACACTTTTGTTGCTGAACTAAAACTAAAACTAAAAACAAAGTTATACATGGCCTGTATCCCCACAGGTGAAAAAAACCTGAGAAGAGGGGTGTGATGTTAAAGAGGGGGTTTGCCCTTTCCTCTAGTGTGTTATATCGTTTTTTGTGCAAGTAAATGGTCTTCAAATGCTAAAATCCCAAAGTTCCCCCTAGAGGAAGTTTCTCTACCACACACTCAGGTGAAAAGAGGTGATGCAGCACAGACAGTATGAGAAAAATAAAGACCTTTTTGAACATTAAAGCATGTAAATGTCACAGTAGAGACACACAATACAAATACTTGTATAATAATACTTGGTAAGTATAACCGTAAAAAGAAAGTTCAGTTTGGTAACAGAATATATATATTTGTGGCTGTAGGCTTTTCTGCCGTTTACTCAGGCATTAAGACATTTAAATAAAACCTGATTCCAGCAATGGGAGGGAAGCACAACTGGGTGAGTGCCAGTGATTAAACACAGGCCTGTAGCCCCTCACCAGCAGCAGTAATCAATTCACGACCGTAGAAGAAAAAGCCCTAATCGCAAGCAACCCAGTTATATGGTGCATTATTTAGGATGAAGCCCACTGAAAGTTTTTTAAGGACACTAATGTTTGATAACTATAAGGAGAGCGATGCAGAGGCAGAATAAGAGTGGTCACAATTCTCTAAGGAATCAATATGCTGGTCACACACATCTCCTCTCTCGCTCTCTTTCTATCTGTCTCTCTCTCTCTCTCTCTCTCTCTCACACACACACACACACACTGCTACATCCTTTGATCCTATTTTAAGTCTGCAGCAGTGAAGGAATGTGCCTCGTCAGCAGCACTGCAGAGCGAGGTTCCTTGGAGAAGCCCCGGGTAGTTTGGGAGAATATCAATTAGTTCAAACTCCTCTGGCAAGGCCTGCATCCGGAGCTGAAGGCTGACACCAAGTGTGTGTGTGTGTGTGTGTGTGTGTGTGTGTGTGTGTGTGTGTGTGTGTGTGTGTGTGTGTGTGTGTGTGTGTGTGTGTGTGTGTGTGTGTGTGTGTGTGTGTGTGTGTGTGTGTGTGTGTGTGTGTGTGTGTATTACAAGGTGGGCAAACGTGTGGGTGCATGGGTGTGTAGGTAAGCAAAAACAATGTGTGTGCCCACTTGAAAATGCATAGGGTGTGTGGGTTAGCACATCAATATTAATACATTTCTGATGTAGGTCAAGGACCCGGTGTTTTTTGGAGCTGGAAGGCTTAATAGAATGGTAATGAGGGTGATGGTCGGGGGTCAGGACCATTCAGAGATGTGATATGGGGGAAACCAGGTCAGTGAAAACTACTTTGAGGGCTGTGTCTGCAAGACAAGGTTGAAAACAATGATACAACCCAGGTTACATTCAAAATGAAGACTATTTTAAGACACTGTTCCTGTTGAAGGTCAGCATTTCCAGTTAAATCTTCTTAAAAATATAAACATAATAGCCTCTGTCCTTGTTGTATTCGGTGATTTTCAACCGCAGAGGATACCTGATGAGAGAGATGAATTGATCAGCTACTTCTTAATTATGTCTGATAAAACTTTTAACAAGATCAGGTTCCTTGTCATATTGGATTTGTGTTTGTGTTTGTTTCTGAGTTCTCAAACAGACACAAGGTCTGATATGTTTACAATGCAGTCAACATGCCTAATCATTGTTTAAGGGTTTAATAGTATGATTATGTATTTTATACAATACACTTTTCACAATACACTAAGGAGTATATTCGATTTGTGTTTAAAAATAATATGTCATAAAGCTTTACATGCATGAACTACCATTGTGGGGGAACATTGACTACATGACTATACTTTTCCAGATATAAACTTTCTTAATGACAAAGCAACGACTGTCGTCTTGTTAATTAGACCATAACAATAAAAAATGATACCTCCATAAAATATTATGTCTTGTGAGTGTGTTTCAGTTCACTCCCGTTTTAATGATTCCTTCCTAGGGGTCTATTAAGGTGTACTCATGTGATATGCACCATAGATCTCACAGGAGACAGTGTGTGAAAGCCACTTCTGATTGAGAACCGCAATAAAGTTGTCCCAATGAGACAATGAAAGACTAATGATGTCTATAAGTGCAGCTCCAGCTAATGACGATCAGCGCCATAACTTTGACCGCTTTGAACCTTCTTGGCCCTCAGACTGAAGTGAGAAAAACAGATGAAACCCTGCCACGACAGAAATAATGTGTGTGTGCGTGTGTAGTGACTGTAAGCTATAATGGAGGTGACAGGGGGACACGGAGTGCAGTGATTAGTCTGAAGTGACGGGGTTAATACTCCTGTATGACAGCGGCCATTAACCAGCAGACATTACCACACACTCAGACAGCCATTAATGCCGTCACAGATCAAATGTTACCAAAGCTCTGAATACATCAAACACTTCACACACACTGTGTCCCAGGATACACTCTTACGTCTCATTGGACGGGCACCACAGTGACATCATAGTGTGTGAATAGACTGTGACCCCTGATGGGAAACTCCAAAATACAAATACAAACAGTGTTGATTTAAAGACAACAAGTGTCGGTTTTTGTATACGTTTACATTTAAAAATCAGTTTGAAAAATGAGTAACTATCCTTTTAACTTTTTTTATTTTAGATTTTATCTTATTTACTTGGCAGGTGACTTTGTATTTAAATAGATCGTGATACTGTATTCATATCAGAAGTATGCCTTAATCCATGCCTTGCAAAGTGTATTCAGTATCAGAGCCTATATTTCTGTCATGGATGTATATTCTTCTGACAAAAGTGATTATTAACATGGATTATTTTTTAACTTTTAAATTAAGAAAATCCATGTGGTGAATAAAAGTGTAATGTGTCAGCTGCAAACTACCATTCCAGACAACACTTTTTAGGTTGGGAAACCAATAAGCATTAAATAGGTTAAGGAACATTACAATACCACATTAAAATATTAGCAAAAAAAATACAATTACTGTATTAACCATGATGTATCTTCATCTGGAACACATTTAAAGATAGCAGGCCTCTTACAGCACTCTGGGGTACTCTGCTATTACGTTGTGGTCATGTAACATTTTATAAGTTCAATTATATTATAACTACTTTACGATTTCTAGAGAGAAAATCCTCGTGAGCAGCTGGCTTGAAGGTAAAATGGAGTATAATGTGTTTTTGTTAAGTTCCTTCTTTTAGATAATTGGCACTTGCCAGCCCGTCACATTAACTCACATTCCCTCTTTGGAATTTAGACACATTTTGACAGGCAATACAAAAAAGCTGCAAAAAACACGACTTGCCAACTCAAAACATTTTGGCTCCACAAGTTCACGATAATCACCACTCACATACAGTACATGTAGAGCCAATAACACCACCCACAGTATATTACTAATCAAATGTACAAAAGCTGACACTCACTGACATGTTGAAGACAGTATTCATTCAAATGTGTTTATATGTAATATACTGACTTCTTTCTAGCTGTAAGACATAAAAAAGCATTTCATAAACAACTATTTCGTTTTCAATCGGTTTTGGTGCAGTAGGCTTTACCTAGGCTGATCCATTTAATCTGTTAAACCAACCTTGCTGCATTTTTAAATTAAAAATTAAAATGCAGAACCCTGTTGTGTTTTTTTTCTCCTTTATATATTAGCATCCTTCCATGCTTATATTGCTTTAACATATTGCTTTACCACCTTTCAGCCACTAGAGAGCAGTACAGAGCTCAGCAGGACACTGCTGCAGGATTACGGCGTTAATGAAGGAGACACAAAGGGATATGAGAATATTTCTGTCGCTCTGTTCTAAAAAGTTTAATTTTGACAATAATCTCAACATCTCCCACTAAAATGTAACCCTGACAACGTCTATTGCAAAAGAGCAACACAAGGTTTAAAATGATCTAGTTCATTTAGCAAAAAGGGAAGATTTCTGGGAGAGTAACAGTCACTATTGTCCCGCTTGTAAGCAAATATGTAAATATTGTATCTTCCACTGCATTAAGATAACAAGCTTTTAAAGCACTTCACTGCATCATGTGTCTCTGATACTGACATGCCCTCGTGTCCAACTCTCAATCAGTATCAAGTCAGCAATCCATATATCAATCAATGAATTAACTCTTAAAGGATGTGACAACAGGATGAAAGTAGTGGTGAACTCTGTGTGGAGATTTGACCTATCCAGAGGAAGTGCGGCCGTGTTGTGAGCAGTCACTAATATTAGAGTCAGTAGTGATAAGCCATAATGTGTTTCTCTGTGCGGTAAAACACTGATTGACCCCTTTTACCAACTGGTGTTTAATACAAACATGTGCACAATGCTTTTATACTGATCATATCGACTGTAAAAACGACTCTAAAATGAAATAAATGGAGAGACTAGAGCAATGGAATAATGTCAGAAATAAAGAGAATAAAAGGAAAGAGGCATTTTTTTTCATGTCCATACGTTATGCAATGTAGGCACATATAGATCAGAGCCTCAGGACACAGTTTCCAATAGCGATCAGTGGTGCAGTGCCGTAGGATCCCACTGTCACTGTCACTGAGAAGTGGAGCACGGCCAGATGAACACAGATACCATTTTGTGTGTGATAAAGCAGACATTACCCTTTACCAATCGATCGCTGACCCTAACACTGCACTGGGTCAAAACTAAAGCAGACAGAATTACACATTATGTAGATAAACTCACTTTTATGGCGACAGATATAGACCTCATACATGTAGGGTTTTTCTTTCTTTGGCTATTTTCCACAAGTTAAAAAGTCTTATTAACATCTATGCAAACCAGGGTAATTAAATAATAATGATAGATATGTAGGCTTTATAAAAAAAAGGAGGAATGAGCACCTTTAAAACTGTTTTTATACTCTGTGTCAAACGGAAAAATACAAAAGAGTTGAGGAAAAGATTAAAAAACCCACTGTGAAATAGAGTGTTCCATTTGCATGTCTGCTGTTAGGGCCTAATGAGAAATGACACATTTGTAATTACAGTGGACTATAATTAGCTGGTGTGTAAGTGAGATGGCAGAACCCAGGACTTTATGACTTGGCTACACGGGGCTTAAACGGAAATGGAAAATTGCTTAAACTTCATGCGAAAAAGATTTAAGATTGTGTTTGTTTTTCTTCAACATGAAACAGACTGTTGGACAGGGACACACATTGGCAGGACGAAGCCTGCGATGTAGACAACGATGCCTTCACTGTACCGCTGAAACTCACTCACCTCCTCCATCACGCCTACTGACAGAAGAGGTGGAGGAGGACGAAGAGGAGGGACGTGTTTTTTTATCCTGAGCTTCGGGACACATAAGATCGAGGTTTTGGCAGAAGAGAGGACTGCGGATGATGATGATGATGATGATGATGATGATGATGATGATGATGGTGTTGCAGATTGACACGTGTCTGACCTCATATGATGGCTGCGTGACCTATTAGCCTCAAGTGATACAACACCACACATTTGTTTTTGAGAACCAACATCATTATACAACGTTGTATACTTGTCACTGGTTGTATTGATTTGGAGTCTAACACATTTTCTCTGTGACAAAATGTTTAATAAATTATTCCTGAAGCATAAAGCAATATTCTTCATCAGTGGGGGAACTATCTTTACAATGTTGAGGTTCTTGAACCCGAGTATTTCCATTTTAATACTCTAGATTCATTTAGCTGCTGATATTTTTCTAACTTTGCTGTACTTAACTTTTGCTAAAGTTAAATGTTGTTTGAGGACTTCTACACAGTAATTGGCACTGATGGAGAAGTCTCATTTTTACTTAGATTGTTTGCATACTTATGTTACCACTTTTCTTAAAAACAGTCATTGTTCTGCCAAAATAGAATAAAAAGAAATATGCATCGTCTGTTGTTTTGTCTTTAACAAGATATGAGTTGTTAGAACATAGATAGACATTGTAGAAGGTGAATGAAGGTCCAGAAAATATCGATTCACAATTCATCACATGTTGTATTGAGGCATGATGACCCCAGACAATGAAAGCTTAATGATGTACATTTTCAAAAGAAAAAAAGCATGTTTTTCTGGCTAAACCAAACAAGAAAACCCCACACAGTGATCACAGTAAAGCGTAGGGTGAAGCCCAGCAAAGCGTGCAGCAGGTGACTGAGACAAAGCGCTGTGCATTTCCCAGAGGATGCATGTTTTTCTGTTAAACCATTGTTTCAGTGTTTTCCCGGCCAATAGAGGATTTGACCTTTGGACACGGCTCTAAAAATAGACGCATTCCCAAACAAGGGGGAGCTTCTGGGATAAGAAAGACTCCTGTGATGTACAGGTACACGCGGATGTCTGCACACGCACATGCAGGCACATTAACACATGTCCCTCTCCATCAGACCCCCGGACACACGGTCAATTTCTGCTCAGGGAAATGCGCAACTATTCTATCGATGTGCTTGAATTAGATTGGTTTAAGTCATTTGTCTTAAGGAGATGTCGTAGTTTTATCTCTCGACAGGCTAAAAGCAAACATATCGTTTTTTTTGTGCATTCTCAATCGCAACCATTACATGCATCAATATAACAGTGTGCTGTCCTCACTGCACGTTATAGTGGCAATAAGCCCAATACATTTGCCTACAAACTAGCCATAACGCTGCTGTAATCAATATTTATTTCAATAAACAATCTAAAAAAATGAATCCATGCAATATTATTCAAACTATATTGCTTATTGCGACGGAAACATCGACTGATGACCTAATCCAGGAGTTCCCTCATCTCTACAGATTGATTGTGTGTCTGTCAGCTAACTGTTTTTGTCTTACAACTGCAACTCAACTGTTTGGTTTCACCCCGAGCTGTAACAAAGCTCCCATAACCCCCCCCCATACTATACCTGTCCAACACTAGAAAGTAGCGATACAAAGTTAGCGACTAGTTGCTGAACACTATGAAGCCGCGAACTCCAGATATTTCCCTCATTTGTTGGTGAAGGTCAACACAGAGCTAAAAATAGTTTCAATATTACACTTACAATTGCCATGTGGCCTAAAACACGACAAAAAACGAATGTTGCTACATATCTAATGGGTGAGTAAATAGGGTATTATTTGTTTCATACAGCATATATCGCCTTCAAATGCTAATAATACGAGTTTACCACTTGTTCATTTCACGTCCAAAGTGACACAATGTGACTCTGAAAGCTCATCAAACTCCATGGTAGTCTGTCCGATACATTCAGATATTTGTCTGGTTGATGATTCTAGAGTTGGAGGTAAAAAAAAACACAAGTGTGTTCATCCTAGGCAACCCACAAGAACATTCATGGGAAATAGTTGATGTGTTGTGACACTAATAGCACACACATGCAAGTATTTCACATAGAAGCTGCAACAGGAAAGTCCAGATGTGTCCTATGAACATACTGTAGTGCTGTTCTACTTCATGCATCAAATATCTGATTTGATTCAAATGTTGTTAACAAAGATGGTGGGGACAGAGAACAGGTTTACTTTCAATTACAGAACCAGGAGAACCCTCTTGTATCATTCATCAGCTCAACACATCTGTTGAAACCCCCCACATACTGCAAGTCAAGTCTCCCCCTCTGACACTGTGCTTTGGTCTGTTACTTTAATCGTATCCACACTGAAACACACATTTTGCAGAGGGACATGGGGAGATACGGCGCTCCTTAAGTAAACTCAAACAGACTCCGCATTGCAAGCACACTGTTGCTAAGTAACACACAGGAAGCTCCCTAAAGTACACTCTGGTAAGTTATGTGGCCGGTCACAAGCCTACACACGGTGCACAGGTAAACACACTGAGTCAAGTTTGCACGACTCACTGTGTACCCACACGAGTGGGATGGGCAGCGAACATCTTTGGGCACTTCTACTGAGGCTGATTGTTTTCTGAACAACATTTACATACGGGCATAACGCTTATAATATATTGACGCCATACATTTTGATGACATCTAGTGTGCAAGAAAAAAGCAACAGAGGCGGCCACAGGAGAAAAATGTGAAAAGAGTGTGAGTGAAAAATGACAGAGTATGAGAATGATTGAGGAAAAATAGTGAGAGGGAGAGAGAGAGAGAGAGAGAGAGAGAGGCCGGCGCCGTGCTGCAGCAGTGGAATAGCCAGGCCATGTAATTTATGGGAGCCCGTACTCATAAAACATGAATCTTGTCCATGAAGTGCTGAATCATTTGGTGTGCGCACACATTCGTCCGCCTCCTGCTCCCACACATATGCATGTGTGTACACAAGCAAATATGCACAGCAGGGACACGCACACTCACACAGAGTCCACCCACATCCAGACATCCCATACACACCACAACATGATCCTTCTTTACATGAATCGCCTTCTAACTGAACTTGTGCTAACATTTTTTTTATTGACAAATCTAACATCGAAGACACCAGACAACCCCAACTACCAGCTCCTAAATCTGTCTTTCCCATTCCTTCTACTACCCCCACTCATACAGCACCCAGCACCCACCTACTCACTCCTCCCACTGCACTTGAGTATTCCCAATAAAACTATTTTATTATGAGCCCTCTCCCTCTGGGTTGGATCGAGTAAGTGGCTGAGTTCAGCTCTTCAGCCCGGCAGACACTCGATACGAGCGCTGGCTTTGACTTCATCAGGATAAGTCAACCTCGCAGCATTAGCAGATGAAACACACTGAATGTTACCCATGTTAAACAGGTTGGGGAAACAACATGTTGACAGAGCCCCACAATCTCATGTGGGGAACCGATGTGTAAATACATTGACTCTACAACACATGGTTCCATTGATCACTGTGTGTTTGTATTGGAGCAACATACTGTATGTCATATTGAATAGCAATTACCACAGCGATAACAATATACAGTATAAGGCCTATTAAGTTCTTTTATTTCCGGAGTTGAAAGTAAATGATTGGAGGGATCCCTAATTGGAATTAAATTATTTGTTCTACACAGGCAAAGTCTGCTGCCAATTAGAGAAGGAGTACAAACTCATAAACTCAATATTTATTTGGCAGGAGCAGAGGGGGAGTCGTTTCACTTTGGAGCCGTCCAAATGTTTCATTTTCAGCTTATCCATGGAGAGCATTCTTTTTTACGAGCAGCGTGTACAGGAGGCGGCACGGCTACTTAGAAACAAAGCCAAACAGTTAGTGCAGCGGATCCTGAGCATCCACAGCAGAGATAAAAACGTTTCTACAAGCTCTAAAAAAAACATGCTTACTTCGTGTGTAGCGCTCGTATGTCACTCTACACTTTATATAATTCATACAGGACAGTATCAGTGAGCGTTGCTGGCAAAGGTTCAGTGCTCTGGCCTTTACTGTCCAACACACTGGCTGGTACAGTAACAGAGAGATTAGAGTGTGTTCACATGCAGAGGGCACACATTGATCTTTGCTGCATAGTAATACACAGTGGACACTTTGTTGAATATTCATCGCCCTCCGTGCTCCAAGTTGATGAGTCTGGAGGTGGACAGGGGGGAAAAGCTGTCATTGAGAGCGCACTATAGGGCCTCTTGGAGGACTGTGGATCCCGTGGTTTGTCCACTCCGCTAAAAACACCCACCCCAACCCTTCATTTTAAAAAGCACTGCGAGGCAAAAAGCAGCATTCCTATATATGTTGATCTAAGAGAGGTCACTCATCCACAAAGCGGGGAAATACACATTTACGAGGTCAGAGTGAAGATGAGAATGTTTTATATATGAGAGGTGCTCATGTAAAGTGGATGAAAAAAAGAGGGGGGTTTCACAGGATTTACATAAGGGCTCAAATATTCGATATAACATATGATAACACAGGCATGTTTTCAGCTTTTTGATGCATTAACGTTCTCAGTTCAAGTTGCCCTGGATAATTAGCGGGTCTCTCTTCTTCCTGTCACTGACACTGACTCGTATATTTTAAATAAACACCTCTGATGTCTTTAATTCAACACATGCTGCAATATTGCCACCCCGCCCTGTCATCACTTATTCTCTGTTTAGCGTGATAAAAACGCCGGCCATTGTTTTCTGTGTGTGTCCGCTGTGCAGGCATTGTGAGAGTGTGACAGCAACACTTTGACGTGTATTATCTCATAACCAGCAGGTAATTCCTCATGTATACAGCCTCCATAGAGAACCAGTACTACGTGTTAAAAGCCTCCAGAAGACCTACACTACACAGTGGTGTAAATCACCCAGACAGAATCAGGGCTTTGAGAGCTAGCCTTGGCTTTCAGAATGCTGCTATCTGTTTTAAAATATCCTTGTGTCATCTATAATAAACCTCCTCAATTAAAAAAAAAAGAGCCTACTTTGAGAGGAAAGCCGGCTAAACAATCCAACTGTTCATACTGGACTCCAATCTTCTGATGACTTTTTGAGTTTACAATAAAGTTTAAGAAGTAGAGCAAATGCAGATGCTGACCCTGTTGGATCTGTGTTTATATGATTTTACACATAAACCGTATACATCTCTCTCAGAGATAATCCCACTTAACCCTTAGATGCATCAGTGTGTATTTTTTGACCCGGTGAGGTGGTTTTCTTGAAGTATCTTTGAAATTACATTTTTTTATCATTTCATATTCCAGCTCTTCCTCAAAAAACATGTTTTGGATATCATGCCATTCAAATTTTAAATTTACATTTTATACATTTTAAGAAATTGTTGTTTTTGTATTACTACCCCAAGCTTCCATAAGTGGGTCTTTTTTGACCCGGTGAGGTGGGTTTCTTGAAGTATCTTTGACATTACATTTTTTTATCATTTCATATTCCAGCTATTCCTCAAAAAACATGTTTTGGACATCATGCCATTCAAATTTTAAATGTAAACTTTAAGAAATTGTAGTTTTTGTATTACTACCCCAAGCTTCCATAAGTGGGTCAAAGATGACCCGCATGCATTTTCTATGGAATCCTATGGGACAACATTTTTTTTCAAAATGTAAAAAAAATGTCTAAAATTATAAATAGTGAAAAATTAAATACAAAATAATGTCTAGTGTGAACCAAAATATAATACTAAATATTATACAAATGATTTTTCTTAACCAAAATGACAAAAATGGCATAAAAACACATATTATTCTAATACGGGTCCTTTTTGACCCACTTATGGAAGAGGGTCCAGTCACTCGTGCATCTAAGGGTTAAGAAACAACACCCTTACACTTCAATCAATAGATGCAAACATCGCCTTCCTTACCCTGGACACACAAACATGTTCGCTGATAAGCAAATTAGGAGCAGATCTTCAATTACATTAAGTAGTACAGCCACTCAAACACACACATTTAACACTTAGCTTATTATGTCAATAACTATGTAAAACAGAGATTTAACAAGTGGTAAAGTAATAGCAAGCAATTCTTAATTGATCTAATTATTTTCAAATCAATAACTCCTGCCACAGATATAAGAAAAATTCAGTTTTCATGTCTTTCACCTATCATTTAAATATTAGTGAAGCTCTGGAGTTGAAAGAAACAATAACCTCAACATCAATAGATTGAAGTTCACATAAAGTATTTATCTTTTTACTTCAAGAGGTCCTATTATAATAATTGTCAGGTTCATGTGTATTTTTGAGCTTGTATGGAAGAGAAACTCCCTCTTACTTTCGGATGTTTGCCTTTGCAGATCATGTACATGCACAAAAACCTATATAAGACACTATAGGAAAGGGAAAACCCTAAAAAGGATAATAGGCCCCCTTTAATCTGATCAGTTAAACCTTAAAATGCAAAACAAACAAAAAAGATTAGATCAAAGAAAATGAGTGTGTAGGCGCACATGGTGCAGGTAGAGGGCGCTTAGCCAAGAGTGCACCTGTGATCCATGATCGTCCTATATCCAACTCCATATGTCCTCCACCTGAGAACAGCTTTACTGACAGAAGGCCCCATTAGCACGTGGAGTTACTGAACACGGAGAACTTTCTAAATACTTTCCCAAACACATCAGGGCTCTTTACAACGCTTCAGAGGACTAAATGAAGCATTGTTGAGACACACAGAGCCACATGTTATGTGCTAAGCTACAGCGCACTTTGAATACTCGTGGATTGTGAAAGCCACCTTGAATTCAATAGGAAAGTCTTTAATCAAAGACTTTGTGCTATCCTGTAATTAAGTGAATAAAGAGCCTCTCCAGCTTCTCCAAGAGCCGCACTTAACCTGAAGGCAAGCTCCCAAGAGCCTTGCATACCTCCCACTCATGATGTACTCTCCCAGGGTGCTCTCTGTCTCTATCACTTAATCAGTATCCTTCTCTTTATCAGTATCCAAGTGCTGATACACACTAGCTATGATATATTGATTATAATCAAAGGCAAATAGCAGAAAGATACACAAATCCAGCTGAAGCATTTTATCAGCAGAGTAAAGCGTAGTGATCGAATTAGCATGTTAAGTATTACAATATGTTTGTATTGCCATCACAGTATCCCTCTCTTATACTGCACTTCTCACATCTATATTGTATTTTCTTATATTGTTCACTTATATTTCTTTTAAACATTTTTATTTCATAAACGTTTTGTATCAAACTGATGCCTTTTTAGGAGTGAAGGAGTTTCAGATGTAGAGAAAGGGGACCTATTATGCAAAATCCACCTTTTCATGTCTTGTATACATCAACATGTGTCCCCTCTGTGTAAAGACATTCTGAAAGTCTTAAGAAAAAAGATTCGCTCACTTTTCGTCCTGATCCATTTATATAAAAACCTGTCTGAAAATGAGCTGATCAGATTTTGGTCACTTTATGATGTCATAACGATTTTTTGGCTTGTGTAACCATTAGCCAATCACCAACCAAGGTAACCCCCCCCCCCCCACCTTATCACCTGAATCTCCTCCTAGAGCACCATTGTGTTCTTTTTAACCAAATCTCTCTCAGAGGGGCGTGGGGAGGGGCTCCTTATTTTCATCTAAAGTAACAGACAGAGTAATCAGCACTTTTGAAACAGGGCTGAAACAGAGGGGATTATGGGTAATGCTGCAATGATCTGTTTGGTATTTGGAGCCAAACACTTCAGAGACATGTTTTGTATATATCTGAGACCTATAATATATTGATGAAAAACAGTACAATAGGGGACCTTTAAACTAACTTCTACTGTCGACCATCATTTTCTCTGAATTTGGTGCCTTCATAGGAATAAAGCAAACACAGTGTAGCGTGTGACAGCGGTGATAACTGGCCATCAAGCCGTCTCTTTGGTTGGGCGCAGACTGAGGGGCGTAATGAAGCATGGAGCTGCTGATTTCAAATGGTAATCAAGAAAGGCTTGGTTAATGACAACTAGACAAAGCAACATCTCTCTATGTCTCCCTCTTTACTGTCACATACTTTGAGGGAATGTATCTGAGGAGAGAGGAGGCTTTTGATGGGAATATAACATGACAAAGCCACGGACTCAAACTCGTAAACCCTCAAATGTATAAATAATGCACCGAAAGACATTTTTAGCCTTTTAAGATCTTAACTTTCGTCACCTGAATGACACAATAAAATTCTGCCATAGATCCAAGGAGCATTTAGGTATGAACTTGAAAACCTAGCATTACAAATTAAGGTTATATATTGGAGGAAATACAATGTGTTGAGTGAAGTTCAGCACCACGGACAGCACCACCGCTCTACACCACTGTGTGCTTTTTCAAAGGAGCGCTTTCTTCAGTAAATAGAAAAAAGTAAATGGATTTAATTTTATGCAAAGCAGGACAAAGTGCTATACAATGCCGCTCATTAACACACGCACACATGCACGCATTTACGTGTGCAATGTTCCGACCATATGATATTAAAATCAACAAAACTGCAAGCAATCTAAACAGAAAAGACACCGATTCACAACTTACTACAGCTATGGCAAAGAAGGGAATATCATTCACAATTATGTACGGTGAAGGAATTTTGGCACTGCTGAAAAAGTCCTTGGTTCGCAGCCATGATGGCCACTTTGTCCTCATCAGAAGGTGTACACCTACAAAACAATTACAAATACATAGATGTATAAGCCCAGCATTTAAGCTAGGAATGTATGCATCTTATCCTATATGTCAAGAAAATTAAAAAATATGTAAAGCTAAAGTGGCTTTAGTTTAAGAAGACACTCCTCGCACACTTTTGAATAATTTATAGTTAGCTTCAGAGTTTGTGAAGCAATGAAAGCAATCTAAATCTGTCACAGTTTGACGGTCTTTAACAAGAGTTAGGATAACAAGTTGACGTTACAGGAGGGCCAGCTAACTCTAGGTAGCGACAGGTGGTCGTGTTACAATAAAATGGTTCGTTTTTTTACCCCTCAAATTGAATCAGAAACAGCTCTTTTTATTTTTATTTAAAGTAAAAGAACCGAAACCAGAGATAAGTCTTCACTCTTCACAATATGTCATCCGTATGCAAACTTGTACCAAGCTATCCGATTGGGCAGAGAGACTTTTGTACTGATTGATGAGTTCAGAAGAGCAGTCAGCCGTGGCAGCGGTGCCCTTTATCAGTCACTCTGACTACACACTTTCCACAGGGACCGATTAAGCTGTGACACCCATAGGACACTCAGCTCTCACCAATGGGGGGAAGGGAGGGGTGAATATTGCTGTGACACCCATGGAACAGGAGTGGAACAAATAAAAGATGTGAGAACTGGATAACCTTAATAAGAAGAATCTGTTACATTAAATACAGATGAGATTATTTAAAAAAGTGAAACATGGCAGTGTTTTCAAATTGCTTCAACATGCAGGCACACACACTCAGACTGTTGAATCTAAGGCAAAGTACAAAAGACAAAAAGGGGTAGCGCGGAGCTTTGAAGGATCCCATCTTGACCCATATGTTTACAATACTCTCCAGAACAACCTGCTTATTGCTTCATCCAACTGTTTTCCTATTATGTTGTAAGTGGGTTTGGCTGTTACTCACACAAATGCCACTCAACGCTTTTCAACATCTACAGATACTCAACCCTGATATGCATAAACCTCATCTCTCTTTCACACACTCCAAACTAACACAGCTATCATTCATACACACTCTGCTACTGTACATAATAAACCGTGTGTGTGGACCACAAGAAATAGGCTTTCATACAATGAAATGATTAAGCATATATTGTGTACACCCTAATAAGTGTCCAAGAGTGACAACACATTTGAGTGCCCCATGAATTTGTGAGCTTTACTAGGAGTATAACAAGTTAAAGGTGGGGTAGGTAATTTTGGAGAAACCAGCTCGAGTGCGCTAGAATTTGAAAATACACAGCCGGAAAAAATCTGCCACTTCCTTACAGAGCCCCTCCTCCAACACACATAAACGCGCACATGACCAATGAGGGCACGAGATAAGTTTGTGCACAGATGGAAGGCTGACAGGCAGGTAGGCCATCCAGTTATTTTAGCCGGGCCGGCTAAAATGATTGGTCGTGCTTTTTACAGTATTACGGCTTCCACAGATGACATTTTTTCATGGATTTTTTGTCAAAGCACTTAAGATATTCATTGCTATCGGGATGTTAAGAGCATTCCATGGAATATAACAAAAAGTGTATCTCGAGCCGGTTTCTCAAACTTACCTACCCTACCTTTAAGTAAAAGACCCAGAAAATAACATGTTCTCCAGAAACTATTTGGAAAGTTTCAGTCTGCTTGTTGACGTCAACATACAACAAAAGGAAAGAGATGACTCTAAAACCCCAATAAATAGAAATGACTTTGTCTGGACCTTCAGTGTAGTACAAACTCGTTGTGGTCTGACACCTCCCGTCTCTCTGAAGCACCGCCTTGTGTTGACTCTAAACAACAGATGGGCATGAATATGTCAAGCGCTTCTTAAATGCTTAACGACGTGCTACAGCGAAGTGCTACTGTGTCACACACACACACACACACACACACACACACACACACACACACACACACACACACACACACACACACACACACACACACACACACACACACACACACACACACACACACACACACACACACACACACACACACACACACACACACACACACACACACACACACACACACACACACACACACACACACACACACACACACACACACACACACACACACACACACACACACACAGGTTAAAAGAGAATAACTGACACACCTCAACCAAAGGCCAGAAGCTGCCCCTTAACCTGCTCTCACGCACACAGATGAAATGTTCCCTTAGTGTGTTAGACTAAGGTCAGAGAGGATCCTCACGTTACTGGAATTGATCACAAGACCTTTGTTATGTCTATGCAACGTGCTGAAATAAAAATTATAAATAGTCCATGGACAACAGAATGTTCTCTCAACCTGTTAATACACATTACAGGAGTTCAAGGGTAACAGTTAACACACCGCACACCAAACTAAACCTGATTCACATCTATTCAACTCAAGATGATTGCATTTATTGAGAGAGAAGTCCGTGCTCCATGCTAATAAATAGATGTCAGATAACAAAAATAAAAAGCTGGCTCAATGTTCATTCATGCACTAAAAGACAGAAAGGTTTATTTTTATAAATCACTAAAAAGTCAGCACTTAAGCTACCTGATGTTTTAATATGTGTGTGTAAGCTGTTTGTGTGTGCTATCTTTATAGTTCCTCCCAACAACCATAATCTGATAAAAGAGTAGATTTTGGAGACTACAAGAAATTACATTACATTACATTACATGTCACTTGTTAGACGCTTTTATCTAAAGCGACTTACATACATTCAGTACTGTGGACAATCCCCACAGGAGCAATTTGGGGTGAAGTGTCTTGCCCAGGGACACAACGACATGCTGACTGCAGTGGGACTCGAACTTGCTACCCCGTGATTCAAAGTTCAGCGCACTAAATTCAGTGCACAATCCACTGAGCCACAACAAATGATATTTACACATATTACTCCTCTGTATTTGAAGAGGATCCCATTTAGGCTAAAACACTGCATTTATCCTGGTATAATTCAAGGAGTGTTTAGCAGTGTTTTGAGTCCTTGGCAGGCATACATCACAGTCACTGTTTTTTGGATTGGAAGTGTGTGTTTTTCAAACAGATGAACACATAAATATATAGATAAACATGTAAAAAAACACACAAAATAAGCACCCAACACTTGAGTACTTGCTCATTAAATGACATATCTAATTTATCAGATTAAGACTAAGCATTTATGGTCGTCTTTTTTCTTCATTCTCTTAAAAAACTAAGCTAGTTAGTTGAGGACACTAACACGTCTCCTGTTCCAGCGGACAGCTAACATCAGTTGTTTTCTATTTGGATCCTCATCCGCAGTGTGGTGGCACCTTTACTTCCCCTGGGTATGTCAAAAATAAAAGGATCCCCATAAGGATCAAAGTCTACTTGTCACACCAGTGGCAGCTTCAATATTTCCTTCCCTCCTCTCAGACTCAGCACTTACAGAACATTAAAAATATATCACTGCTACTGACAGCACCATCTGTTCTCTGTTGGTCATGATGACGGCGAAAAAAGGTTAATGGTTATTTTACGGCTTTAGCATGACAGAGGGACCCTTCCCGAACACACAGTGAACCGAGCCACTGGTAATGCAGCTTCAGTGAATCATCTGCTGCGGACTGGGAGTCTGTCGGAGACATTCAGGGGCTCCGCTTTCTGTCAGCGAATGAGATGTTTAGAGAGGTGATTGGTACTGTTGTGTGTAACCCTGGGAAGGCTTCTCCCCTCCTGGAACATGATGAGAGCTGACTCACAGGGTGGGAAAGATGCATCTGATAGTCATCTGTGAATTATCAAGTACATGCAAGGCAATTTGGGATGTTGAGTTGTGCAACTAGCAGATGTAGGCTACCATAGCTTTTGTACATGTCGTTTGTTTAAAGGGGACCTATCATGCAAAATGCACTTTTGTACGTCTTTTATACATGAATATGTGTCCCCGGTGTTCCAGGGAACTCACCAAGTGTCAGAAAACACAACCCTCTCTATTTTCCTCCATACCCAAATCTCTAAAAAAGGGGCTGCAACGGATCTGATAAAAACTGATCCAGATTTGAACACTGTCCTGACGTCAGGACAGTGGCGCTACAGCTATTGGGCCAACTCCACCAATCAGGAGGAGACAGCCACGGCCATTGCCGTTCGAAAGCGCTGGAGACGATGTAGTACATATGCCAGGCCAGTAGGTGGTGCTGTTCTCACAGAATCTGCACTTGCAAAAACAGAGCTAAAAAATGTCAAATTGAGCAAAATGAGGCATGGCTAAAATGCATGATCTGTTTGGTATTTTGAAAAAAAAAAAGTATAAATATGCCTTATATAGGTATGGTCCTACACTATAATATTATTCAAATATAGCATGACAGGTCCACTTTAAGTCAACTGAGATTGCACAAAAAGATGAATGCTGCACATATTAAAGAGGCCCTATTATGGTTTTTTTTTCTTTTTCCTGTAGTGTTTAATATAGGTCTTAGTGCATGTAAATGGTCTGCAAAGGCTAAAATCTCAAAGCTCCACACAGAGGGACACACACACTCCCCCCCTGCCTGAAACGCCTCCATTGAACTCCTCTGTTTACTTCCGTAACATGACATCCCTCTGTAACACTTGTGCTTCTATTGACTAGCGCTACAATACATCTAAGCGGTTGACCAATCACAACAGAGCCAGTCAGCTAACCAATGAGAGCAGACTGGGCTCTGGTTTCAGACAGAGGGTGAAAAGAGGTGCTGCAGCAGAGGCAGTATGAGAAACATAAAGCAGTTATTGAACAATAAAGCATGTAAACATGTCACAGTAGAGGCACAAAATACACATATGAACCTGAACATGAGCATGACAGGGCCCCGTTACATATATCCCCAAGACTACCACTTTAATATGACAAAGTTAATACTAAATGTTTAGTAAATAAGGTTTACATATCTGCAATTCTGCACATTTCATGACTGCTTGTGTAATGTACAGTATTTTAGTTTGCAGGTGTGAGGGATTTCCAGTCACACAGCAAAAGTGAGCAAGCAGGGTCAGAGGGCTAATGAGTGAACACTGAAAGAAGGGTGAGCGATCCAGTGTGCTTGACATTTAGCAGCTACAAAAGATGTAGTGGAAACATATCAAACACATAAAAGAGAGGCTAAGGAGCGAAGGTGGTAAAGACGAGTGAAGGGGAGGCAATCTGTGAGAGAATAACTGGTTGTTAAATCGCAAAAAATGGAGGCCAGCCACAAAAAGTACAAGACGAGGGAGAAATGTATTAAGCTATGAAAAGACAAAGAGAGTTCATGGGAGAGAGACACTGGTCTGTGGGGAGACTTCTTAACAGGAGCGTGCCCTCTGAAAGTGGAACCAGAGCGGCTCCTTGCTGCTACCATTATCTGCCATGTAAAGAAGGCTTATTGTGTTTTAGCACACCTGCCTTCAGGGACACAGAAAAAAGGCCTAAAAATGTATCGTATTAAAACAGAGGAACGGTGTGAAACAGTTTCTTGATGTGCGAGTCTGAGCTTTTTCCTTTGTTCACATATCAAGAGGAAATCCTGGTGTTTTCCTTACTCAGGATACAGATGTAACTGATCACATGTGGAATATGGAGCACGTAGTTTACCATATACTCTGTATGACCACTACCCATGTACTGGCTCCAAAAGGAGGGTCAACATTCCTGAACGTGAATTGACATAGTGGAAATGTTTATGTGGCTATTCAAGCTACTTACACTTATACAAAAACTGATAAAGACCTGAAGTGAGGTTGAAGCTGATTGAAAGTATGCTTGGGAAAATGTGAGGTCACAAACCCTATGGACCCAATGAGAGTAGGAGAGTGAGGAAGAGCTGTCAATTAAGTCGTTCGAGGAGGTCTAATCAGGCTGCATGTGAAATCAATTGTGAGGGTGGACCATGTTAAGATTTAAACTGATGACTTCCTCATGGTGGGGAGAAACATTGACAAAACTGCGCCACCTGATGGTATCAACATCATATCGACATGCTACTCAACTCTACTTAGAAACATGCTGAATAGACAAAAATGCCTCCAGGATATTGTTATTGAAAGTTACACTTCTACATGTTTGGTTTATTTGGCAATAATCCACCCAGGTTTAGGCGTGTGTCTATTGCTCAGTAGTGCCGGATTCATTTCAAAGATGTACTATATAAATGCATTCTTGTAGCCGGCCGCTTTACAGTACATACTACAGGATAACAAACGTTTCTACATGCCAGAGTACAAAACAGCCAAACAGCAAATAAGCATTGACTAGCCTATTCAAATGTTTAAAAATCTACAACATATGCTACATTATTAAAGGTTGATCAAATGTGCTGCCTCCCATCCCAGCCCTTTCCCAAAGTGAAGCTTTTTCCCTCAGATCCAGGCAGGAACATGCTTGTCCGCCCCAATGCAGTTTCCTTGTACAGTTGACATGAATAAGGCATGTGGAGTGTACGACACGGCCTATCCTCTGTGTCCAGTCACTTATCATTAGGGAGAGTGACACACACTAACTGCACTATGTCATAATTAGACAACACCCTCTTCACTTGGAATCTGGAGGAATAACCCTTTTGACAAGTTTCTACCGCGGGGTAAACCACAAGCGATGGCTGCTGCACGGCTCCCTGCAGCTGCAACAGTCAAAGGACTTCAGTAGAGTGTTTATGAAAACATAAAGTTGTTTCCCGAACTTATTTTCAATCATGTCGGTTTTAAGAGTGCAGGAGGAAAGGCAGTTAAGGACACACGGAATAGTCAAAACATTGTTTATAGGGCTGAATTTGTTTTTCAAATATCCAACATCATTTCCCAAATTCAGAGGTTTTACCAACATCCAAATATTGATATAGAGAGAAAGCAGCCTTACATTTCTAAAGCACACTTTTCAGAAGATGCAAGACATTTCCCTACATTTTCGTTTTCACGTTCACGGTGCCATGCACAGTACAGCTGTTCTGGTTTATACCGTACAGCAGCCGCTTACTTTGGCTCAGGTTGTCACTTTCCTCGATCCCTAGCTGTGACAGAGGCAGGGAATGAGGCTGCCAACCCCTGATAATAATGACAGGTCTACACAGATTTCGCAAGGACATGAACATATCAAATTGCATACATAAATTGCATGCGCACACGATACAGGGGTGAACCAACCTGAACCATTTACATTCAAATATGATATTATCCAGTAAAATGTGTCTCACCCCAGACAAGAAAAAATGGTTTTCTTTCTCCCAAGGACAAACTCTTTGACCGACAGTCATTTTATTAATGAGGTTAGACTACATAATAGAAACACCTCTCTGTGTGACAAAAATTCAGCAGCCACGATGAGGATAAGTCTGTAAAAAACCTAAAACTGAACCTATAAACTGCCAACTGAGAGGTGTTTTATTTGCATTTGCAAAGTGTGTTCTTGCCTTTATCCTAAAAGTTGACATAATAAGGAAAGTGAGGGACAGAAGGAGGAAAATTGAGCAAGTAAATGTCCCTGTGTAGTCTCAAACCAGTGACGTCATGACCCCTGGGGTTTACTTTTTGTACGTCATTATTCTGTGCAAGTCACCATCACCATGATCACAATCAACAGGGATGTCTTTTTATAGAGTGAAACTCCGCTTATACTATAAACAGCACACAATAATGGTATCAGGTTTCTTTCTGTCAGAAGGCACAGGCACAGGGATTATTATGATAGCACGGGTCTGAGTGTATTCCTTCCAGGAAAGCCTGAGATTAACTATGACTCAAATACTGTCTTGGATTATCAGCACAAAGAATGCAAACTGTCTCTTTCTCCCTCTGCTTCTCCATCCTCTCTTCTACTCTTTGATAGAAAAGCATACAGGCAGAGTAAAGAGTGTTTTCCACTGAATAAACCACATGTGTCATCACAAAAGATCCAGTGTGTGATCAGCGGAGGGAGGTGAGAGGCACGGGAAAAACGTGGAAAGGTTAAGTGTACACAAACATATTGACGTGTGACTCAGAGAGAAGAAAGAAGAGTGGAAACCTGCCGGATAGTGAGGGATGACTCAACCGAGAGATATGTTAAAGACTGAAAGGAGAAGAGAGGTATGTAGGTAGAGAAGGGTAGAGGTTGAGACGAAAGAGGGTTAAAGGGAGAGACAGGGAGAGAGAGAAAGGGAGGTTCAGTCGTGTGTCTGGTGTCCCCCGTGTGTCCAGCTGCAATAATCAGCAGCACAGTGTCCCTCTGGGTGATTTAAGCCCCTGCAGAACAGGACTCTGGGTGTCAACAACACACTGATCCCCCGCAGGTGAGTACAGGTGGTTCACAACACACACACACACACACACACACACACACACACACACACACACACACACACACACACACACACACACACACACACACACACACACAACACACACACACACACACACACGACCACACACACACCACACACACACACACACACCCACACACACACACACACACACACACACAACACACACACACCACACACACACACACACACACACACACACACACACACAACACACACACACACACACCTTCACACACACATTCACACACACACACACACACACACACACACACACACACACACACACACCACACATATATATATATATAAATATATATATATATATATATATATATATATATATATATATATATATATATATATATAATCTCATTCACTCTATGCATTCACTCATTCGCTCACTTTGCAGCATACATGTTCAGTTAAGTCATCATACAGTATTATCGACCCATCGGGGTGACAGGCTATTCTTAGAGTTTCCATATGCACCAAAGAGGGGGTGAGATAGAGAGGAAAAAGATAATGGGGATGTGCTTGTGTTTGTGTGTGTGAGAGAGAGAAAGAGAGAGAGAGAGAGATGAGAGAAAGAGAGAGAGGAGAGAGAGAGAGAGGAGAGAGAGAGAGAGAGAGAGAGAGAGAGAGAGAGAGAGAGAGAGAGAGAGAGAGAGAGAGAGAGAGAAAGCTTTGAGTAAACAAGTGGCTATTAAGGAAAGAAGAGAACGTATGCAATATAACGGATAAAAGGGATTTGAATGCACTGCGCCTCTTACTAATCTGCTACGATTATTCAAATGGAAGGTCTATCTAATACAGTTGGAACATGCCAAGTCTTAATTCAAAGAGATAATGGGTTCAGTATAGATTTCACCTGTTCATACTATGGTGTATCCCAAGCAAATGCAGTGTAAAACATAAAGGAAAATAACTTTTTTTTCCGTACAAAATTGCATCACAAAGTTAAGCCCAATCTAACGAGGCATCAACAGGCTGAGCACGCAAAATCATATTAGTCGATTCACAGCCAGTATGGAAAGGAGGACAAATAGAGTAATGTGTATATGTATCTTTGTAAATGTGTATCCATGTATATCCATGTATCTGTGTATCAATACAATACAATAATAATCTATCTGTCCATTTATGATGAGTCTAAATGTTTGATCTGTTCTGCTTGCCATGGCCGACCCTTAAAAAGGCACCTTAAATTGAAGCTCCTACTTCCTGCATCTTTATGTGATCTTTGGACCAATATATGTTTTCTGAAATGTAAAGAACGAACTAAAGATTGCTAACAAAGATGAATGCTTGTGATTGTTTTGGTTGGCGAGAAGCTTGGCAGTACAAAAAGAAGCTCATGCCTGCAGAAAAAGCGCACACACAGGGACAGAGACAGAGAGGGGGGGGGAGATGAATGTAATGTGCTCCATTAGACAGTGGTGTAGTGGCTTTCGCTGTGGGGAGAATCTGCACTGAAACAGATTCATCAGAGCTACAGTGCTCTGGTCTGGATGGATGCCATTTGTATCTGAAGGCAGAACCTCCCCACTACTATAACTCTCAGAGCACGCACTCACATCAAAACTGAAATGAAACGTGCCCTCTCAGACAAACTGCATGGCTACTACACTTTGATGTAGGACACAAGTGGTCAGCCAAGTGACATAAACACAAGCTGTCTCAAACAGGATATGCTCACAAAAACATTAATGGAAAACACTCTCCCTTTTTTCTTTTTTGCCTCTTTCGTCTTACATGTCTTTGAAACATTCACAAGCAGTGGTAGCAAAAATAAATGTTCCTCCCTGCTGTGAGAGTGCTCCACCTTTGCTCGCACTCGCTGTTCTGCTGGTCTCCCCTGTGATATTGTGTGAGTGCTAGCAGACTCCAAGCTTATAAACAGCTAAACTAAGCTAATCTGCAATGGGCACAGTGCTTCACTACGAAAAGTGACAATCATGGTCAACATTGTGATATTAAGGGTGTCCATTATCATCTGGCCGGGGACGACAGCTGGAAATTAGCAATGTTTACTAAAGCTGCCCCATTTACTGTTTTTTGTGACAGTTGATCAATGGGGACTGTCCACGACACTATAAACAAATAAACCAAACTAAACAGTGCTTACTAATGTGCAATTTGTAGGAGAAAGTTCAACAAATTACGAGAATGTTGAGCAATTTGACAACACATATACTCCATAAAAGGAGAAGGACATGTCCACGCATGTTATGGGGATATGGAAATGAATTTAATTTGATTTGAATTGTTTGATTTCAATATTGAGCCTGATTCTGATATTCCAGATAGTGGTTTTACACACTAGCCTTTTCAGATTTTAATGACCCATTGAAACCTGTTCTGCATCAGTTCTGTTGTTGTTTCAGAATGCAAGCTTGTTTAAGTAAGCTTTTAAAATACAGTGAAGCGAGAAAGCTACTAATTTACTAGCTGATATTTAATGCTTTCCCATTAAAAAAATCTATTAACAATGTGCTGGGGGAGGAGACTCTTTCTCCCACATTGTCTATTAAGAGACTTTTATGACTGCTAGTAATCAGGAAATGAAAACCACAAGCCCTTAAATATGTAGATGGCATGCAAACAAGTGAGTATTATTTAAATGACACCCTTTTGCTTTTCTGTATATTACTGTATTCGAACACTTTCACAACACATGTTTTTCCATTTGCAGCATGCCTGTAGGGTCAATCCAGACTGTGATAAGAATTGTTTTCACTTTCAAATCAAAATTGGGATGGCCAGTATATATTTACCTATTGTGAGTGTATTGGAACCCCTCCATCTCAATATATATTTGATATTAACTTCGTCCATCTTCATCATCTGCCTCTCAAACTTTTCTCTCAGCTATGCAAACACTGCCCCTTCTTTCCAAGTGTATTTAGGAAAGTCTCATGACTATATGTTAGATCTAGATGATGTGAAGACGTGTCTTGGCTTTCTCCTTGGACTAATGGGGGCCTCAGTAGATGTTTTAGTTGCCAACAGTCAGTGGTGATAAATCGGATGTCTCAACCAAACACCCCCTTCTCCCACTGTGATGGATGATGGAGATACAGAGTTGATTTGAGTTCAAGACAAACAGGCCATGAAAATTCAATTAGATATAATTAATACAGTGTTTTCTCAAAATATAAATGTGAACAAGCCACAATAAGAGACAATAACAAGAGTGAAATGTGGTGTGCATATTGTAATAGTGTCATTTATTTCATTATATACTGTGTCCTTGAAAGGGAAAAGTCCCAGCCTCCTCAGCCCATTGACTCTCATTTGCTAAATGTGTTAATATTCAAATGCTCATTGTTATATAATTGATCTTAATCAATAAGCAGTTTCTTAACATTAAGTTGAAAAGGATATTGTTGTGTATGAAAACGTTTCATGAACTGAGCCCGGTATATGAATGTCTATCAGTTCATACGTGTGTAAACAGGTGCATATGCTCTGATAAAAGTCATTGTTTTTGTGTTGCAGCTCTCCTGCTGTGTACATCATGTTATGCTGCTGTAATCACTGTAACAATTCAGTGAGCAAACATCCAGAGTGTTCACTGGCTTTATCAAGACAATAAGGGAATATATTAGTAATAGAAATCAAATTGTATGCATGATGCTCAAGCTCGATGCACGGGGCATACTAACTCTCTCATTTGTCTGTTGACAGAGTTTCAGAGGAACACAAGAAGTGCTCATATAGCTCACAATGAACTTATTTCATAGTCCTGAAAAAAGACATCCAGGTTCATTACCTAATGTTACGCAACTGTACAGTAAATCCCGGCTGTTTTTTTATTTCAACTATTTAATTACTTTACAGATTAAACCCAATTGAGTGAAACAGAAACCCAGCAGGACCAGGACTCCAACACCACATGTTCTTTACAGCTTTAGTGTGCTTTCCATTGACCATTGACAATTGGAAATCATATATTCCTGACAGCTTTACCATCCCATTAAATGTATTTTAATTAGTAACCTGATCAAATGCAGTGTGATTACAGTACCTGCACCACTTTGGAATAAATACAGCCTGCCTACTTGTTGGTCGCAAAGAGTAAACACATCGTTCACATGGCTTTTAGTTCATAGACGGCCCATCACTTCCTTACTATTACTTAAAAGCCTGCTATACCATGCGTCCATATGCACAACGGGCATCAAAAGTGCTTCCTGCTTCATGTTCTAAAGAGGGAAAGGGTTAAAACCATTATAAATGTAACAGGACAGAGTGCAAGCAACAGCTGTTGTACTGTATTCCACTGTACCAGGACAGCCCTCCAAACACACACAAGCATGCACACATACACACTCTTTGACAAACCTCCATGGAGTGTGGTGTCAGAAAGCTGGTTTTATTTTTGATGTGCATTTTGAATGTAGAAAAATTGCTATTTTTAAGTGCTTACTGTTCCTTGTAGAATTCCAGTAAGGCATTGAGAAAACATCAGGTAACAACACAGAGCTCCATTCAGACTTAAAGGCAACAGATGTGGGAAGAGAGGGCAAGGGTGGATAAAACAACAATAATAATTTCATTTGTGAGTCATATAAAGATGAACTAGGGCTGTGCAATTAATCGTATTTTAATCGCAATTACGATTTTGGCCTGCCACAATTACGAAAACAACATAATCGAAAAAAACAATTATTTTGTGACAGTGCACTGCAACATATTTGATCTCATTAATTTTGGTCTCATTTATTTGTATTCATCATATTTATATATGTTTAGTAGCTTGGGGAAGTGCGCTCCAAAATATTTGTTGATCTTGTTGATTGGTATTTATTATTTTGATATTATTTATTTAAATGTATCATTTATTTTTGTATTGGTTTTTCAGTTGAATTATACGTTCAGGGTAATCAACAGTTAAAAAGATACTGTTCAAATTATTATTTGTATTTGTTTTCAAGTTCAATAAATGGATTTTTTCAAAGTCAGTGAATAATCGTATTTAATAATCGTGATATCAATTATTGACCCAAATAATCGTGATTATGATTTTTGCCATAATCGCACAGCCCTAAGATGAACACACACATATAATGTATTCGCACAGTATGACCCGGACTCAATTACCCCTGCTATTATTTCCTAAGCACAAACAAGTCTAGACATGACTGTAGCTTGGAAACGGTGGTACTCCAATTAGATGTGGGAGAGGTCTTTTGTTCCTGTGCAGGTCACCCTGGGTGAGGATGGACTCAACAAGGCATCAAGGTGTTGAATGAATCCCAGGTGAGTACAGGTGGTTCACAGCTCACAACCACACACACACAACACACACACATCACACACCAACACACACACACACCACACACACACACACACACACACATCACACACACACACACACACACACACACACACACAACAACACACACACACACACACACACACACACACACACACACACACACACACACACACACACACACACACACACACACACACACACACACACACACACACACACACACACACACACACACACACACACACACACACACACACACACACACACACACACACACACACACCCACACACACACACACACACACACACACACACACACCACACACACACACACACACACACACTTCACAGGTGTCAGTGAAACCCCCTTAACAGTTTGACTCGTCAGCATTTCTTCTGTACTCCAGTCACACACACACACACAAGAGTGCAAGCGACACACCTGCTCCACCTGTAGCTACTGTAGTATTTTGCTGTGACAGCAGTAGTGCATTCATTCATTGAGATAACCACACAGGGGCCAGCCCAGGACTTGGCTGCTTGAAAACAAGGAAAATAGTGTTCTGAGAAGGACAGAAAATGTTTATGAAAAGAAGTCATCATATCATCAAAGCACGACCTCCGTCTGTGTGTCAGAGCAGGTGGGACTTCCAGGGCAGAGCATGCGGTTCAGTTATCAACTACAAAAGGTCATGTCTCCGCAGGCTGACCGCAAACAAAAAGCTTTTAACAAATGCAACATCGCTGATAGTGAAAGATAAGCTAGACCCGAGCCCGTCTACTTTAAGGAGAATGTGGGACAGGGAGAGCGGTGAGAAACATGGCCACGGCCGCTGAAACGCTCCATAGGTCGCACAACAGCCTGTGGAAAAAGCCGCCTGTTTCGCAAGCATGTTTTCCCATATAAATACACTCTCCAATGCATTGCATCAATAAATAACACATTTCTGAGCCATGATAATTCCATTATGAATATTTTACTCTCTTGTTTTTTTAATATTACACACTTCTGAATAATGAATGCTTTTCCAGCCTTAACTAGGGCCTTCACACTTAAAGCCATTTAAGTCCAAACAACCTCTAAAGTTGCAACACATCGGTTGGCCTTCAGCACAAGTTCAGCTGAAGTGTAGAGTGTTGTAATCACTGTGCTCCTGGGAATCATTTGTTTGTAAAAAGCCTGAAAATAGATTCCAATTTCTTTATAGTAACTGCAACTTCCCTGGACAGTTACTGCGACTGCATTGTGAGTTGACGAGGCTGTTTTATAATATATGGAGTCACTGCCATCCTCCTGTGCTAACGGGAGTTAAATGTGTGCTAACCTCCAGAGCTCTGCCAACAAGCTCACTGAGGCGGATTCAGGAGAGCTTTTTTTATTGAGTAAATGACCCTTACGTGTTGTACTGTTCATTATTTCAAAAAGAAGGAGCACACATGGGTAAAGTTTCTATTCACCCACCATCCAAACTGGTTGGAACTGGTTTCTTCTTTCTCTTGCACTGCCAATTGTGAGATGGCTTGGAGGGAGAAAGTTGCTGTCATCAGATTGTTCACACTAAGGTACATTTTATCTGCAATGGGAGTCAGCTAAGAATGATTCAATATCCCAAGAGATGAAGGCCACAATTATCCACTTCATGAAAATGGAAGATTTGAATTAATTCTTCTAAAACGTCACACACATACATTTAGGAGGCCAACTGGCATCTTTAAAGTACCAGTCCACTCTTTGCACTTTTGCACCATTTTGGGACTTGAATCAAGTCCCTACAGAGTGAGCTGCTGCTGCTGCCCCCCCCATGAACCCACCTTCGGGAAAGCCTGCAGAAATAAAGCCCAGAACAATGGCTATATATAGCCTTACACTGCGCTATACATCACGTTTGACCATAGGGCAATAAGAATGAGTCTGCCCTTTATCTTCTGTGTGATATATTGAACCATAAACGGGCCATGATCCCTTTTCCTCCCATGACATAATGTAGATAAACAAAGCATATTGTACTAGGACAAGATCATATTGACTTGGCCTATACATTGCATTATGTCATAGAATTAAACTATTAGACATCTTCAATTCGTCAACTCATTTAATACTCAAGAACATGACATGACAGCAGCTGACATATTTATGACAAACCTCTGACATCCATTGAAAGACAATGAACTACTAACTTCACAACTATTGTATACGTTTTCTATCTCGCAGCTAATACATTCTTTCACACACTGGTATTAAAATACTACAAGCCTTGTTAACTGACAACATGCATATCTGGCGCCTCACTGCATTCATGGCTTCTTTGCTTATGTGGTAGTTTTACTACAATACCATTAACCCTCAGGTGTCCTGTCTCTCACTTTCTCTTTTATTAATACACACTATAATAGTGTTCAGTGGTCCGTTCCTCAATCTATTTTTACCCCGGCACTTCTAATCAAATCAGCTCAAACCACATATTAATATAGAGAGTCTGAGGAGGCAGTTTTCTGAGGAGCTCAGCAGCAAGGAGTGGCGTGGTGCAGGGTGTGTGTGACACAAAGACCTTGGTGCTTCGCTGAGTGTCCTTGTCAGTTACTCGTACCTTTCCTCACCATCGCCATGGCTGCCAACATCTCACATCAATGGGATAATCAAATAAGGAACGGCGCGAATCAGTAAATCTGACAAGTGGATTCAGCCCGGACCCTTGTGGATAGGTGTGCCACGGACATAGCAACACTAGTATGAAAAGCACCTTTCACATTGTATACGCTGTAAGGGTTGTTTTATAATGAGACTTCTATAACTAATAGTCGTTAGTGAGAACATTTCAGATGACTCATTTCAGACCACTGACAAAGAAGCTATTGTGGTCATTGAAATAAACATTACTCAGAAAGAAAACCCTACACAAATAGAATAATCCAGCAACATTAAGCAAACACAATTACATATAATTGGATTAATGATAATGGTGTAGAATTTGTTGTGTCAACTGTTGAGCGGACACACAGTGTATCTGACGATCCCTGGTGTTCCTTAGTCATTTTAAGACCATTCAAGCTGCTAGACAGTTTAAATTAATAATTAGCCTAACAGATGTATCACTGTGCAACAACTCTCCCCTGCGCCAAAACAAAAAAGTAAACATTATTAGTATCGTGTTGAACTTTTCTCCTTTCTCAACAGTCTGTCTGGATCAAAATGTGATGACGTTCCTCCTTTTCTTCAGTGGCTGGGTCTCAGCTTCCCTGTCAATACTCATTATGTTATAAAGTCTCCCATCTGGCAAATGTTGCTCTTGCTCGCATTGATCCGTGATTGTCGCACATCGCTATTTCAACTCTATTCTCACTGCCCAAAAAGACTGCTGATTTGTTTCGCGAGAAATGCATGCCGCCCCCCCCCCCCCCCCCCCCTCTGCTGTCGCAACCGTCTTTGTCACAGTCAACAGAATCTAGAGTTACTGTGGAGATATAAGGAGACCTTTTACTTGCTGCCGTGGTGAGTTAGAGGGCATCGGGAGGACATTTGGCCCCCATCAACCAGACTTTGGCATGCAAAACACCAGTCCTGCTCATTCTAAAAAGGATCAGATTTTACTGACAGGTCCTTTTGGAGCAGGTCTCGGGGAGCCAATGTGGCCCTTGCAGGGGAAAGTGATACAGCAGAGGAAAAAGAAATAAAGTGCACCACAAACAGATAAGAGCGAGACAAGGAGCCCACCGCGGAGACAAGGAGGATTAGATTGATGGCTTATAAAGGCAAAGAATCATCTCAAAGTAGCATTTAAATACACAATGCTCCGGTTATCTGTAAATACACATCATAGCAGAGCTCACAAACACGAACAGGTTAACTTCACTCTTTTTTGATCTCGTGAACAACAAACAACATGCTGCCATTACATGCCATAAACCAAGCATGTTGACAGAGAACTGCCCTGTTTCATAGCACAGGAAGACAAGTGAACAATAAGGATGCTAAATGCCCCGGTGAGACAGATGGAGCAGTCACATCAATCAATCAGAGGAGTTGGTTAGAGAAAACCAGATGGCAAAAAAACAAGTACAAAGCACATTAGAGTCACACAACCACCAAGTATACACAACTCAATAACATTTAATTAAAT
Organism: Trematomus bernacchii; assembly: GCF_902827165.1. Taxonomy (NCBI): domain Eukaryota; kingdom Metazoa; phylum Chordata; class Actinopteri; order Perciformes; family Nototheniidae; genus Trematomus; species Trematomus bernacchii. Next base: position 4,120,648 of record NW_022987588.1, on the reverse strand, counting down.
CCATGGCGCCAAAGCAACATCATTTGGAAATGTCCATACAAGTGCATTCATTATACTCCTTTTACACATGAAACTGAGGCATGACTTGTGACAACTGAACCCACATTCACCCTGGGTTTGACCCACTCATGAGACAGCTGTCACAGGTTAATCCCTCGCAACACCGTTAAGAGACTGAAGTGTGCTACTGCAGATCCATACAGTCGAAATCCGGATCAACGGAAAACTAAGATTCAACCCTCAGTGGCATGATCTAAAAGGACAGTGTAAGAGGTACTACAAATGTATACGTTTAGACTGTGCTTGGATAAAAACACAGTAATGCTGGTGTTCATATTGAGATTAATTGACCGAATGTATAAAAATCTGCATTTCATGGCTTGAAAATGGCCCAACTACCGCTTTGATTCATCATTGAAACAAGCACGGCCTGATTTTGACTAGCATTTATCTTTGTCATTATAGTTATATAAAAGAATGCCCTTTTAATCGTGGGCAGCAAAACCCTATTCAATTGTTTTCTAATATTAGCATTCAAGTTAGAGACTGCCATCATCCTCTGCAGTGGATGGAGTTAGGCCCATATATTGGGATGAAGTTCAACTTTATTGACACATGACCGGCAATCAATTTATTGAGCACAGGAGATTTGTCAACTCCAAGAAAGCTTCCTTCTGTGACGACATTCATTTACCTGCAGAGCCATTCATATGCTATGACATTTCACAAGTGATTGCTCCTCTTTGTAGAGTATCCATCTCTGCTGTATGCTACAGATTTAGGAGGACCCTCTACTTATTGTAAGAGGGTTTGAACAGCACACAGGTGCCATTTGCCCACAACCGTATCAATAGCAGGGGTTTAAAAACGCAGCTCTTTTACAACAAGCAAGACAATGAGCTCTGGGAGCTACTCTGAGAATTGTGACTATATACGCTTCATTGAATGTTAACAAAGAGTCCTCTTTCTGTCAATCTGACACGTGATTCTCAGCAGCCGCAGCAGGAGAGTCACTTTTCACCTTTCCTCTCTCATTAGCCCTTCTGTCTCCACTGGGAAACCCATGACACCTATCTGTTACCCGTCGACCCCTGTGGTTCTAAATTTAACTTTCCTAACACAAACAGCGAGGAGAACACACTCAAAGCAACATTAGCTTACATACGATGACATTATTCTTCCATCTCAAGTTACTGTCAGTGGATTATATATTATTCCATGAATGAAATATTCAATATGAGGTAACTTTATCTTACAAATCAGTACATGTAGTAGAATATTATAGTATTCCCCACATAGTGAGAGCTTGAATGGTTGCTTCCCTATTGATCTCCTTTGAAATAGTAAGGAGGACATATCACAAAGATGAATCGCATGGGGAGGTCAGATAATTAGGTCAGCGCTGTAATCCTATATTCTGTTTCTCTAAGTGCATAGGAGAATCTGAAACAAACCACACAGTTTCAATTACAGGATACGAGTAAAAGACTAAGAGGGATAGCTTGCTTCGACTTGTATCTGTTTCGATGTGAAACCATAAAAGTTCCAGCAGCAGATAAACACATTCTTAATGGAATTGGTGAATCGGTAAATATATTATCAACCACTATTGTGGGAAATACAGATCCTTGAGGAATTCTTTTTTTTTTACTTAAATGAGAGTCCTGGAGGGCATTTGAAGGTATGCTGAGCTCAGCTGAAGTCATGAATGTCTCCTTGTTCATCGATTCCTGTCTAGGCCGGTATAACTAAACTATAGGTTCTCTTTCACATGGTTATAAAAAGTGTCACTTTAACCAACAAGAAAATGAGATTCTATCAAACTTCTTGTTACTTCCTGATGAAACATGCAGAGCTAAAAGAAAAACATGGATTTCTCTGTGTTGTCACTTCCTCCTGAACCTCAGCTTCTCGAACAAACTGTGTCCTTTTGATTGGTCGAGCTTGATGGTGGTAATTCACTGCTTAGACTGGGGTCGACTGAACCGGAAGGAAAGATTGTTTGCAAGTCGTGAATATTCCCCTTGCATTGAGAGAGTTAAAGTAAGAAAAAAATGGTGTATGTGTGCTCCAGATGGTTTTATAATCCATTTTTCATTAAGATTTTGTATTATTTATTCACACGTTTTGAATATTTTAACAATACCAGATTCCCTAAAATAACCAGCCCAGGGGTTTTCTTATCTTTCAGACTAATAGGTACACCAAGTACTTAACCCTCAGTGTAAAAGGAGGGGCATTAACCTCTCTTTTAGCAGGTTTATTCATAAAGAAATGTAAGGTAAGCTATGCTATATTATCTGTGAAAACTTGCAAGCAAAGACATTTAGATCCACATGAGTGATGATGACTCTGGGAAAGTATGAACAAAATCAGAACCCTTAAAGAAAACCAGCGTGGGTTAATGTTGGAATGTGTTAAGCATGATTGAAGCTAGCAGTGTTTTTTATATACATTACATAGTTCTCACCTGTCCTCCCCTTCATGTATGGTCACTGCTGTAAATCCATATTGTTTCAGGCAGCTGAATTTCATTTTTAAAAATCTATTCAGTGGATAAGTCTCAGATTGGTCACACTGGTGATAAATCATACATTTGTCGTGAAACACAATCTAAAAATACTGTGTTAATCAAATCCTTTGATGGAGCCGGGGGGGAATGGAAGGAGTGCTGAAGAAAATGAGCAACACATTTCTGTAAGTTAAGGTCTGAGGGTTTATCAGAGAGTATAATTGCTCAGCAAAAAGGGTTTTCACTTTTCCACAGCATCAGTCCTCGGTTAATGACTGAGCAAGGCCTTGTGAAACACCTCGACAAGACCTCTCCTTTTCACTCTTTCACTGGGCCTGTACATACAGCGTGATAACACACTCCCACATTCACTCTGCAAGACCGTCATCACACAGGGAGGTTGCTACAGGCTCAGGGAACATTATTCAAGCATCAAGAAGACCATGTTAATAACACGACAGATACAAAATGTCAATAAGAGGACACTGAAGATTTACGAGAACAAAAAGGACAGAGCAGATGTGCAAAATGTCTTCATGAACAAAGACGAGATAGGCTGCCCAAGAAAACAACGACTTCAACAGTGATTGGATTTGTTACAGTTTGGAAGGCACTGACAATTGATGTCGTACTGCGATAGAGCCATCAGATCAGAAAATGCTTCTTTGTGTTGTTCTAGAGTCCATGGGGGAAATGTGTTTAGTTTTTTTAATTAAAAGGACTTGTTGAAACCACAACTCTCCTGTTTGAGTGCTACTAAAGAATAAAATGGTGTTAATTAAAAGTTATAGCTTAATTTTTGCTCAGGTTTATTCCTGTTAAACTAGTACAGAGCATCTCTTTAAACTGCAGTCATTGAGGTATCTCTAGAATATAGAGGTATATACACTAAATGATAGATTATGTTTTCCCCACTACCTCCTTTGTGGCTTGGTAAAATCAAATCTTTAGAGTAGGGCTGTGCAATTAATCGTATTTTAATCGCAATTACGATTTTGGCCTGCCACAATTACGAAAACAACATAATCGTAAAAAAACAATTATTTTGCTTTGTTAGGTTGTGACAGTGCACTACAACATATTTGATCTAATTAATTTTGGTCTCATTTATTTGTATTTATCATATTTATATATGTTTAGTAGCTTGTGGAAGTGCGCTCCAAAATATTTGTTGATCTTGTTTATTGGTATTTATTATTTTGATATTATTTATTTAAATGTATCATTTATTTAATTTATTTTTGTATTGGTTTTTCAGTTGAATTATACGTTCAGGGTAATCAACAGTTAAAAAGATACTGTTCAAATTATTATTTGTTTTAAAGTTCAATAAATGGATTTTTTCAAAGTCAATGAATAATCGTATTTAATAATCGTGATATCAATTATTGACCCAAATAATCGTGATTATGATTTTTGCCATAATCGCACAGCCCTACTTTAGAGTAAAAAAAAAGATCTTGCAAGGTTGAGAAATGTCCTTGCAAAACCGTCCAACACTATTTGAATGCATGACTTGAGCAAATCCAGCAGAATGAACAAATCAACTTTACATATCTCCAACTATTATTAGCATAACCCTCTCTTATATGCAATAAGGAAAGAGGTGTCAAACCTACACCATCTTTTCTATCAAACCCACTTCATATTGTCTCTACTTCTGTCAGCTTTAACACGTGCATGTCTAAAAGTCAGAAGGCAGAGTAAATATTGTCATTTTTGAACAAACAAGTGATCAGAAGAAGAGTAACAATGCCAGTGTATATTGATAGAAAAATGTTGGCCAGTTTGGGTGACATAATTATCACTTCCCACATGTCTACAAGAAGCAGAGGAATGAATCAGTCTTTAAGAATCACATGTAGTCTCTTCAGTGTACTTTTATGTGTTAATACATTGTCGTGTTGAGCTGTTGTATAACTATTCAACAGCAAACTCTCAGAAGAGATTACTCTTTTGAGAGCATAACAATAAACAGCCTTCAAATCGTGACTCTGTAGCTATAAGTCTGTAACTTCTTTATTTGCCATTATCAGAGAGCAAGTCTTACATCACTTTGGGTAAGGTGTTGAGGCCTGAATGCAGATTAACTCAATGTGAGCTGGATGGGTCCGACAGGTTTTTAAGAGCGCTGGATGTCTCCTGTGTTAACGTTCTTATGGCTATCTGTGTACAAACATGGGGCGACCAAGCTAGCAGACAACATGTAGGCAGAGTAGAGAAAAGAAGAGAGTTGTTTGGTGTCACTGTTGATCCACAGCCATGCATCACTCTTCTTGCCTTCCTTGCTTGGCCTCGGAAATAGGTTCATATTTTATGCAGGACAAATAATACGGAATAAACTCCAGAAGCATTGCATACATAATGAAATAACCTCCTCCTCTTTGGCATGCTGCTGCATAAAAAATAATTGGAAGAGTGGACAACACACACACACACACACACACATATAGACATGCAAACATACACTCTCTGACACACACACACACACACACTACAAAGTGTGACCTTCAGGTTTGATCATCTGCAATGCAGTGATTAGTTTTATTGGTGTGGAAGCAAACTGCATTGATAAGACTTTTCCCCTGCTCATATGGACTTCACTTCATCTGTGCGTCTTTTTGAAAGTCTCAGACTACTCATGTCAATCATACTCAGACTGTGAATAATTAAAGCACTCTGATATAAGCAAATGAAATATTGTATGTCCTGCGTTTCCCATGTCTACCATCATACAGCTGGGCTGTTTAAAAAGGGCAACAAGTGTAATAATTGTGTAATTATGCCAAGAGTCTAATCCAAAAGCTCTCTGCTGGGACTCACCGTACTCGACTTCAGCCTTTAGTGCCTTGCGTACACGCCGCTCAACAATCTTAGCAAAAGATAGTGTCTCCATATCTGCCTGCCACAGCCTATACTGGATCAAGTTAGATTTATCATTCCGTTTTTGACGATAGCTCAACTTACATTTAGAACAAACATATCCTTTGCAATGCTGCTCGGGTTTTCACACCCCTCATAATGTCCCGTCGAGCTTGACACCACCTTTTAACCCCAATGCACAAGTATGGGCATATTCTCACAGATACGTCACCTGTCACCTACTTGTGGAGACCCCGCCACCGTCTCCCACCAGAGCCTTCTAACATGTAGATAAGCATATCCCACAGATAGCACCGACACTTCCTCAGCTGGGACATAACCTTGCTAGAAGTGCTGTCATGTTGTGGCTAAATGGTGTTTGGTGAAATGGCTAAATGGTGTTTGGTTATTCACTTCCTGTAGAATGGTGTTCGAAAAATATGTTCTCATACAATACAAATTGAGAAGAATGAGAATGTTATTTTTGTATGCAACAGAAATTGAGAAACAAAAAAGGTCTCTAAAAAGATTGTGAGTTCAGTAACATTTTCGAACCGACTTGTTTTAGCCTCCACCGTGTCCCCTGGTGCTGTATCTGTCTGATATCCGACAAACTGTACCCGAGTGCTTCACCGTCTCTGGCCTAGTGTGTATAACTGAAAACAACCGGCCTTTCTGCGCAGAGAGCCGAGCACTCACCACCACAAACAGGTTACTTAGTCACTGCCCCCCCCCCCCATCAGCTAGCCCTCTTTCTGCTTCTGTCTCTCTGTCTGGATAAAGGACAACACTAACAGGGGGGCCCAGCCTATGACTGTGGGATATGAACATCAAGCCAGCGATGTGCAAGGGGTGAAAATATGAATATAAGAACTTCCAAATGGTCATCATTAAATGTTGGTTAAGTTATGCAAGTGCCCAGTAATAACCGGGAAAGCAACAGTGTCAGACATGCCCGGTAGGATGAATCAAACTCTTTTTTTTTTTTTTAACAGCAAAATGGTTTGTAAGTGTTTTGCTGCTCCCGAACAATGTATACACAAATGCATACAGAGAGCGAGCGAGAGCAGAGAGAGAGGGAGAGAGAGAGAGAGAGACGGGGAAAGACAGAGGCAGCAGCAGCACAATACTGCCTGCTGCACTGCAGCAAAAATCTACACAGCATACCGTAGCCACCACACAACCTCCAGCACTGCACAGAGCAGACCCCTGTAAGGAGGGAGAGGAGTGATAGAGTGATAGACAGAGTGAGCTAGACAATGTGTATGTGTGAAAAACAGGAACATGTTTATGTTATTTAGAATGCGCTTTTTCTAGGATATTCAACAAATGAAATTTCACCAAACAAAAACCAAGAGGATTTTGTATGCGTCTGGAACATATCCATGAACAAAGCTACCCACAGAAATTTGGAAGAACATCCCCCAAGTCCAAAGCGATACAACAAACAATGGAGGATGCACTGAATAAGGCGAATTTCAACATTTGACTAATTCAAAAGGCAATACAATTCTCTGAACACCTCAAAGCCAGTGAGCCAACTGTTAATAGCTTTGTGTCGACAAAATGTTAAAAAGAACAATCAACTGGCTGCTCATTAGCCACAGCTCCTCTAACTGGGCATCCAGACTGAACATATCCCCCACATTTATTTTTTGCATGTTGATGCAGGTACTGTTGAGACCAGAAAACATTATGCAGTTCAGTTTGAGTAATATATCCATGACTTTAATGGTTAATCAGACACTAAACACTGCACTTACGTTTTAAATATGTTGGAGGGAAGAATTGTACTTCTCTAGAAGGAAGTTATCATAGCGACAACCATTTATTTTGTCATTAAATCTTAAGGGTAAACGGAAGAAATTACAAAATCATTACAAGACAAGTGCACTTTGATGTATCTTTTTGGCCAGCACCTAGTTGGATTAATTCAGATTTGGGTCCAGCAAAAAATGAGCCAGGTTTAATTTTTTTGGAGGAGATCCCGGCATTTGTTGCCAGCATCCTCCACCTCCTGCAGGGACAGCCTGCAGCCGGAACAATGGTTCACAAGCTTGCTTATTTAAAATCCCAATAGTCCAAAGAAGTGTCCCATTGGACCAAAGCCGAAAGTATGTTCATCCAAAAAAACAACAGGTAATGTTCCCAAAATACACATTTTGTTTTTACCAACTTACTCTGACTTAGATGGGTTAGTACCGGATGACTTGGTGGGTTGGATTGGTTGAGTTTATGGGGTGAGATTGGTTAGGGTGAGAGTATTAATATAACGGTAAGACAATAAGAAGCAGAGTAGCGCAGTAATGCCTCGCCATCATTCTGCATAATGATTTCTCTTGGAATTCTGTTTAATGAAGGAAGTGTGTATTTTTCTGAGAAATTCAGGACAATGACTTTCAGACAAATGGGCTTTTGGTCCAATAAAGAATATTTGACAGACTATAGAGTGGTGCAGTGACGCGTCCTAAAACCCGGAAGTAAGCTGCGCATGGGTACCTTCGATCATAAATCTATCGATTAGATTTATGATTCAAAAATTATAAAAGTAGGGTAGACATGTGGAGATTATCCGACTGAACAAAACGTGATCCGTCTCTTAAATGTGTGTCAACCACAGACCTTATTTCGAGCTATTTTCCAAAATCCTATGGAGAAATTGCATTGCTTTTTTGTCGAGGGAACCGGAAGGAACCCATGCGCAGCTTACTTCCGGGTTTTAGGACGCGTCACTGCACCACTCTATTCAGGTACCTGGACTAATGGTCATTCCAAATGATGGCATTACGCCACTTGTGCTGCGTCAACGATCTGGTCTGAGTCATAAGCGCTTAAGTCGTTCTGAACGTTGGCTAACAGTACATAGCCTCAGCAGAGACTCCTGAAATCTAGACCATATTGTAGCTTTAAAAACTAGATCAATCACTGGACGTCTATCATAAGAACTTAAAAGCAATTTGGCACAGAACACACATTTCTGAGTGGCAAATCATCAGGTTACCATGAGTGGCTAGAAAAATAGATACGGAAAGAGTGAGTGACAACCTGTTCATTTAAATAAACCTGACAATCTAGACGGGAACAGTCAGTTCTGCAATCGATATGAGAAGGAGACAGAGCAACACTGCTACACTGCAGCATGTAAAAAAAGAAAATAAATGCCCTACCAAAGTAAAACTTAAATCCCCAAAACTCACCACGACTTAAAGTACCTTAAGTTACCTCAAAATACTGACAAAAGGGCAGGTTGGGGGGGGGGAAACCAGTAGAACAACTACATACTAAGCTCCTTTTTTTATGTTCAATTGATCTCTATTCTTGTTTAGCTTTAACTATTACGTTTACATCCAACAGGTTGGTTGTTTTCTTACTGAAATGACCCCGTTGACCTTGTACACACACACACTTTGGTAATACTGTTGATACATATTGGCATAATGACCATAAGAGGCTGTAGAGAGATGGAGATGCTGTAGATGGAGAAAAAGACAGAGAGAGAGAGCGAGCCTCCTGCTCAGCGTATCCCGTCAGTAGGGAGCAGAGTCAGATGAGATAATGGACAACAGTAATAAATGAGCTACAGGCCAACAGAGAGTCATGAAATTATATCAGCAATCAATCATAATCAAATCATTAAAATGTACTTCCAGCACAGGAAAGAGGCAGACCCAGCTGACCTCGCTCTGCGTTTCCCTCCGCCCGTCCTCACATCGCTCTCAAACAGCTCAGCAGCAAGGCATCACTTTAGCACTGTGCCTCTGGCTGTATGGTCTGTCGTAACACATACTGTGGCTCCATATCACACACACACACACACACACACACACACACACACACACACACACACACACACACACACACACACACACACACACACACACACACACACACACACACACACACACACACACACACACACACACACACACACACACACACACACACCACACACACACACACACACACACACACACACACACACACACACACACACACACACACACACACACACACACACACACACACACACACCACACACACACACACACACACACACACACACACCACACACACACACACACACACACACACACACACACACACACACACACACACACACACACACACACACACACACAGTCTGGTGTGCTTGATAAAGGTGAAAAACGCCACATCCTTGTCATCAGCGCCACGGGGAACATGTCCCCACCTTCTTGCCGTACAGCACAGAAACAAACGATTGTGACTGCATCATATTCCAGATCTAGATGATGGCCTGGAAACAGTATCACTGAGACTCAATCGACAAACTTTTCTACTATTTTTCTACTTGAACATCACATTTGAATTAGCATTATCATAAAAAAAGGTGCCTCTGAATGCTGCGTCTTCATCAAAATGACTGTATTGGAAACTTTAGACTCCCATGAATGTTGATTTCTTGTTGTACGGTTGCCCCCGTTGTATTTTTGACATTATTCCATTTCTATAATCCACTTCACCGGTTTGTCAGATTAATTTTCTACAGTACGTGTTTGTTTTCTATTGGATTCATCATCTGCATCTGAATATTTTCCACTTCTTTTACTTTGTGTTTCTATTAGGCCCTTTCAAGCATCAAGTGTGCCGCCTGCTCATCCTGTGTACCTGCTGCGCTCAGGTTCTCAGAGCGGAGCAGGCTGTTTAGAAATCCATCCTCAAAAGGAATCATTCAGAACCAGAATTAAATACTTTTTGTCACTTGCCTGAGTATTATCTCTGATTTAAGCAGGTTGCAGCAGCTTTAAAAGATCATCCAATGTACGAATACAAAGCCATTTTTTTACTTTTAATCATGATACAATTTGGTAACATTAACATTTTGACTGTCCCCTTCTTTATTTTACAAAAACCTCCTCCTTTATCTTAAGTGGAATTCAGATTGAGAGATTTGAAATACAACCCTGAATTTTACCAATGATATACGGTCAGTCTTACTGAAAATGCTTGCTCATAAGGTCATACACATGTTTTCATGCACACACATTTGCAGTCTACAGCCAATTAGATTCAAATGTTTTTTTTAGAAAAAGTAGTTACATCTTCAAAGCAAATGTTACTATATAAACTGGTGGCTGTATCTGTTAAGAAGAACTTACTATCACAATATAGTTAATACAATCTCAAAAGACTATATGTCAATAATCAATACCAAGTTCACTTTCACAAATGTATTACTTTCTAGGGATTTATATACAGTAAGGATGCACCGATCCAAATGTTCTAACCTGATACTATTCTGATACCTCAACTGTGGTTCTGAATACCAATCTAGATTAACAGGTCTCTTTTATCCAGATGTTACATGTGTGCATCATTGGGTAAGATAACATGATGTCAGGGATATATGAGATAGTGAAAGCCTTTTAAAATGAGGTTTAAAAGATATTGTATACATTCTAGAGTGGTTACATCCCATTCCTAATCCACTTAATAAAGTTGATTTCCCTTTATTTATTACAAAATAACACAATTTTAATTACTTTCAGCTTAGTTTGTAATTATTTGTTATTAATCACATTGTAAAGATTTAAGTCAGCATGTAATCTTCATCATTTACATGTATTATATACATATATAAAAAATACCTCAGTGAGCTGGAGATACTCTTGACATCCCTCAAAATAAATGGCTGATTGCTATCTGGAGGATTTTGGTATCTACATTACATGGGTGTTACGACCCCCTCCACTCCACTAGGGGTCTATGCCTTTGTGTTCTGCTTGCTGGCTCTTGTTTGTGTTTCAGGTGATCAACCTGATGAGCCACACCTGGGCCGACGACATAAAAGGCCAACACCAACCCGAACTGCCCCTCTCACTCTTCTGCTGGACACGGCCGCGTCTTTGTTTCTGCACATTTTCACACACGCAATCATTACTGATGACTGACTTCCACATTTATTAGGTTTCTTTGAAGACCTTTGGTTTTTGTGGTATTGTAAATAAATATGCTTTTGTTACACTTAACTTGTCTGGTCTCCCATCTTTGTTGCAGCCTATGAGCCAGGCCGTAACAATGGGCTATATTACAACACCGTGGCCAAGGATGTGGTCATCTCTGCAGGAGATCTATTAGAGCTACAGTGTGAATGTACTGGAGCTGTGCCGATGGATTTGGTGAGCTACCGGTCATAGGACACAAAACTGAAATAGCTAGAGGTACCCTCGCGTTGTGTTGAATCGTTTGTTTTCAACACAAGCATAAATCAATGTGACTGCTTTACAGTAATACACATATCTCTGGAAGTAATAAAACCACAACATTACAGTGGTCCAGCTCCAGGTTAACTCAGGAAAGGAGAAGACGGCAAAGAAACACTCAGGACAAATGTGTGAGGAAGTGTATTTAGTGAGGAAAAAAATGAGAAAATAGGTTGTTTGAAAGAGAGTGGGGTGAAGGAACAGAAAGCAAAAGAGTGAATCCTGTTAGATCAGATGCTAAGCAGATATCAGAGGCTTGCCTACAGGAGGAAGAGTGTAAACATCTCAAAACATAGACCAGTGTGATGTCAATCATAGGTTTCTCTGGGGGATTTTTTAAAGTTTATTTTGTCAGTTTTGTGGAGCTTGTGAGGATTCTGGCATCTGCATCAATGATGAATCAACTATGACGGTAGCACGCAGAGCAATCAGGTTAAATGCAGTGAACAGCTTCTTCCTCTACCAAAAAGCTTAACAAATGGTGAATTGACAAGATCATGAAATCAGGGTGGAATCTGGGTATATTTCATCAATGAACCATATCAATAAACTCTGCTCTGGTGATCACTAAAGTCATACCTTTGCAGCTTCTCATGATGACTTGAATGGCTGAAATTATACCTCTTTGTGGGAGCTAAATACTACCTTTAAAAAGACATCTCCACTATAATCATGTCAGCTTTCATTCTAAAGAGGAAATGTCAGTGGGTGTAGCTGTTCATTTGTCGCCACAAACCAGGTGGTTAATGGTGTCGCCATTGAATGGAGAAAAAGGGCTACAGCCAGAGCGCACAAAGCGGACGTGAAGAAAAGCGGTGCTGGTATCATTACTAATAAAAATGTCAGTCAGTAGAAAAGTTTAAAAAGATTCTTTGAGGATTTGTCACAGTTCACTCCAAAAAGGCTATCCTGTACCTAAGTGAAGAAGACTAAATCAAAAGTGATCTATAGCATTTAAAGAGGCCACATTATGCTTTTGGGGGGTTTCCCTTGCCTGTGTTGTTAGGTTTTTGTGCATGTAAATGGTTTGCAAAGGCTAAAATCCCATAGTTCATGCCAGAGGGAGTTTCTCTCCCACACACTCGCCCCCCCCCCTGCCTAAAACGCCTCCATTGGACATAGTGACATCACCATGTAAAACTCTCACTTTGTTAGCTAGCAATCCAACACATTGTAAGTGATATAGGCTAAGGGGCAGGACTAAGCAGTTAACTAATCACAACAGAGCCGTCCAGCTAACCAATCAGAGCAGACTGGGCTCTGGTTTCAGACAGAGGGTGAAAAGAGGTGCTGCAGCACAGGCAGTATTGGAAAAATAAAACACTTTTGAACATTAAAGCATGTAAATATGTCACAGTAGAGCAGGGGTGAGGAACCTCCGGCCCCCGGGTCGTATACGGCCCGCGAGACCATTTGGTACGGCCCTCGAGGTAATTTATAAACACACGCAAAAAAGAAAGAAATTAAAGAAATCTAGACCGCAAAGAAATTAAACAAGCGAGTGCCTCTTTTTCCTGGCCAAGGTCAGGGTCCTTGAACACAACACGAGCCTAACGTGTCATCACGTGGTATATGTCTCGTCTGACAGGGGTGTATAATAATATGTATGTAATAAGAGAATAAAGTAAACGGGTATAAAATACTATATGACAGTAACAAAAAGTTGTTATTAATAAACAAGAATACAGTTTAAAAGGAGAGTGATTTGTAAAATATCCATAAAGAAAAATAAATCTGCTTACAGTTCTGTTTCATATGGGTGTTGAGAGATGTATCCATAGATCTCTTAATGTTGCTCTCAAAGTGCACCAGATTGATGCTTTTAACTTCAACATTTAACAAATCTTCCCGGGGGAGCATGCCCCCCGGACCCCCCCCCCCACTTAAATCATGTTCACATGGATAGGAAACTAAATACATTTGCACACATCTTGTGTCCAATATCTTTCTGTTTTGGTGGTCATGCCACAACCGTGCACGTGCATGCATATGCGAGTCATGGTAAGATATCTGGATTAAGAGGTTGCTTTTTCTTTGCACAGCATGGAAGAAAGGCGAAATGAATGGGCTGTGATTTTAGTATTTTTAAGCAGAGGTCAATTACGGCCCTCGGAGGATGTTGAAAAAATTGAAATGGCCCTTGAGAGGAAAAAGGTTCCCCACCCCTGCAGTAGAGGCACACAATAAAATTATGAACCTGGAAATGAGCATATAGGGCCCCTTTAAGTTCTCAGGAATATATGAATAGAAGTAAGTATTATGTTCAAATATTTATAGTGGCAATGACTACGCAGAAGGCAGTAACTGTTAGAAACAATTCTTGAAACATTTTTTCTGAAGAACCACATTTTGTTGGATGAGTCACTGGTCTCAAACACAGAGGACAACCTGCTGTGTTGAGTTTCTAAGGTTTGGCTTCGAACAGCGAATAAATAAACTGCAACAAACAATTGGAAATATCATGATATAAAAGGGTATTTTGTTTATTTTGTGTGTTACTAAAAAACAAATGCACTTTTGTATTATTACTGTACATCCTCTCTAATAAAAAATACACTTTAAACTAACTTTTTCTAAAGGACACAAAGTCCCAACTTTTTGTCTTGAAACTACACTTAAGAGTGAGAGCCTTTCGTTTGTTTAGGAACGCCTAGAGGGGCAAAAGTCAGGACGTAACATCGAGGTCTCTGTTCCACTAGTTCCTTTAAAGCTCCCATGTTATGCTTTTCCGGTTATTACCCGTCCCCTTGTGTGTTATGAAGGTTTTTATGCATGTAAACGGTGTGCAGAGTCAAAACCCTCAAAGTACACCCTGTAGCGAGTAAAACTCTAACACAGAAAATACCTCCCCAAAACGCCTCGTTGGAGATACGTCACTGCCCATTTGAGTCTTCCATTTATTTCCGGGTACGGCCTGATGTCATGCGGTACCCGGAACGAAATGGACCAATCCCGAAGAGCTATGGCCACACCCAGCGGCGCTGGCCGCACCCTCTGCCAGCCTAACATTTACTGTTGGAAGCTCTGGTTCAGTTCACAATCGATCCAGTCATGCCACTGCCAAGGACCTGTTTCCTGAAATGTGAGGAGAAATCTGAGCTGTTTGTCCTACCGACGGAAGAACCACGACGAAGTCAGTGGTTGAAATTTCTTTTTAACACTGTTCCTTCAGAGGTTCGAAGAACCGGCATTTCACAGACGAAAGCTTCCAAAACATTGCCCAGTTTGAGGCCGGATATGCACAGCTTGTTTGGACCGTTTGGAGCAGGGGAAGATTCGGGTACACAACCTGTAAATTTGCATTGTTATTTGTGTATTTATCAAACAAGGTATCTACCACGACTGGTTAAATGTGTAAACCGGACTCCTAAGTCATTGACATAGTGCTAACTGGGCTAACTAAGTTGCTAGCGTTTCCATATATCAACTCCAATATTAGCAGATCGCCTTACATACATGTTCCTCATAGCTGGATAATGTCTGCAGTCACACACGAAATAGTCATAGACCGTATACTCCTGGTGATTTACCGTACGGTCAGTCGCGAAACGTAATTACATTATAGCTGGCGTAGCGTGTCTGCTACCGATCTAACCGACGGAGCTAGACCTTAGTTTGGTCGGAAAAACATTTTTGTTATGCTACGTTGCTAGCGTTTAAATATATCAACTACAATGTCAGCAGATGGCCTTACATGTTTGTCATGGCAGGAGAATGTCTGCAGTCACACACACGGAATACTCATACAGTATACTCCGGGTGATTTACCGTACATTGTGACAGTACATGTACATACTGCATGTATAGCTAACGAGGCTAGCTGTATGCTAGCGCAAAACAATGTATTCATGCAAGTTACAATGTATAACCGAACGTAGCAGAATACCCGTATAATATTGCAATTATAAACACGTTATTGCTAGCCTAATATGAACCACTAGCTTTTGTTCATAGTAGTTTTATTACACTCCATTATAGTTGCCGTTCCTCCAAGCTAACGTTCATATCGTGCTAGCTACCAAGGTAAACAAAGCTAGGTTAGCATATTAGCAGGCAAGCTGTTCATTAGATAGATCCACACTCCTACCACAACTACTACTAACGAATCTAAAACAACTAAGTTTCTCTAATATTTTGTGATTTGCATTTGATTTCGTCCAGCCAGATCCTGCCGGACAATACATGACTGGACTACCACACTGATGCATCCTCCTAAAAAGCCCCGGCTGCTATAGGCAAGATGCCGACAACGGGGAGTAATTGACGATATACCGTGTATATATGTATATTTACGTTCCGTTTTGTACATTTCTAAAAATAAAGTTGAATGGAAATACTTAGTAGGCCTACCCTTTCTTCCCTGAATTATTTGCTCCTATAACATATCATTCATATATAGCAAACCATGATTTGATTTCTCATCAAACAGTAGTAGTTTATAACAGGTAAAAATAACTTACTCTTTGTTATGACAGGCTCGTAGGCCACAACGGAAAGACAAGGAGACATACACGAGTTTACAAAACCACGGCACATTTATTGTGGTAAATGCAGAGATAGGTGGTCAGGGGAGAGGATCGCTGAGCTGCTTGGAGAGAGAGAGGGGCCCGTGTGACTCCGGGCAGCTGGCTAGCACCTCGGCTCCGGCCAGGTGTCCGTGATCGCGCTGATTAGCCTCTTCAGCTCCACCCCATCGTAAGACAAAGGCCCTGGGGCCGTCACACTCTTCTATAACAACAGTTGTAGGTACAGTTCGGTTAGTTGGCGTATAAAATATACGGCTGTACCGACGCCATGATAAGACTGATGTTCGGCTGAGAGCAGCCGTTTAGACATGGGCGCAGCCTCTCTGGTGGTTGACTAATCAGAACAGAGTGGCCGAGCTGACCAATCGGAGCACACTAGGCTCACAGGGAGGGGGGAGCAAGAGCTCCAACGAGTCGTTTAGTGGAGAGAGTGAATACTGCTGAATACACATGCTTGACAGAGATGCTGTATGCGAAACCAATGTGAGTTTGGAAAATTGCACAGTATAAATCTATTTTAGTATACCTCAACAATGTAATTATGATCAGTGGAAATGGCCATGACATGGGCCCTTTAAGTCCATGCGACCTCCCATCTGGCTTTTATTTCATATTTCTTGTGTTCAAGGGTTTACTTTTTTAATCAAAACAAGACAAACCATCATGAATTCGTTTTAGAATTGAATTACAGCTTGGAAAATTACTCCAATAAGAATTTACCAGCATGGCAGTGCAAATATTTACGTCATCATAAATACAAGTTTTATCCACAACAATAAAAGTATCCAATGTTCTTTTTAAGTCCTTTTTCTATCGTCTTAGCTGTAACCTCTGCCGTCTCAAAACGTCTTATCAATTCAGGACACTTATCTGCTCATGTCACAACATGGGCCCCGAGGATTAATATCTTCTGGTTTCTATCAAATAAATAAAACATGTGGATTGTCCTTTTCAACAAGGCTATCAACAAAACACAAGATTTTAAAGAATCTTCTCAACATCAGCACATGGCACAATGGTTGCAGAGACATCAAATAAGCACTGACTAAATATTGAAGACCTTAAACTGAACTGTCACATTAATCAATTCATAACCTGAACTGTAGAAAAGCTCTCACTGGACATCCATTATAATCTTCTCACCTACTTTCACAATGTTAGCATCAGTTTCACACCTCAGTAAGCATTTTTGGTACTAATGATGAACTTCAAAAAGGTGCATCAGTGTCAGCTCTTCTGTACAACTGTGTACAACTGTTCAAATGTATGGCACGGTAAATAAATAATCTCATAGTCTAACTGCATTATTCTCTCTTGCTCTCCATCTCTCTCTCTCATCACTTTGTCACTTCATTGTGAATCAGTGCAGCGCATCAGTCCTGCTCAGGAGCTCAGCAGCTTGAGACAAAATCCCAGCAGCTCCACAGCAGCTATCATGTCATTCCTCTGGGATCCAGGAAGTGGTGAGCATTAAGATGTGTCATGTGTAAGAGAGAGCCTGCTTAGAGTTGTGTTACATCCTCACTCCTTACACAACGCCACAACTTCACTCAGAGAAGTCAGGAATATATCAAACAGCTCCCAAGGGCAGAGGGCAGATGAAGAGCCAAATTAAAAGATGAAACAAAGTGGGGAAAAGCACAGGATATTCTTTCCTGCTGTGATTATGAGTATTTTGGGATGTACCTCAATTTCCCAGTGTTCCTGTAACAGAGCTTTGAAAATGAAAGCCAGTTTAAACTACTGAAGTCAGTGAGTGAGTCAGGGACTGTTATAAGGATTCCAATAATAATGTTTTCAATTTTAAGAAAATAGTTGTTATGACTTGCAAATCCATTGAAATCCTGTTTCCCCACTGTGTGGAAGTAACAGGGAATTACAAGCAATGTCTTTTATTTCATTGTTTTTTTTTGTATTCTACATGGATCATAAACCAAAGAAGTGGTAGATTTGTTGCCCCTGTCAAGCAGCTTTAGACTCATTGCATAATATCATGAAGGTGGCCGCAAAGATATTGATAAGATTGTTTCTTTAGAACTAGTTAGCAAGGGACAGCTACCTTTAGCTTATTTGACAGCTTTTTTTTGGTTTATTCGGTTAGACGCTGTGGCCTGCTATCTAGGAATCTTGCTAGAGATTATAATCCTAGACCTAACCGACTACTATCTAGGCCGGGTATACTAACTATTGCCCAACATGAAAAAATACAGCCTCCACTATCATTTTCGCATTCGCTTAAATGCAAAGGAACATCATAAATCACAAAAGGGAATTTTCCTGTTTTAATACTGTAAACCCATACTTTTTACCTCATGATCATCCCAACATAAAATCAAGTTATGGTAACTATCAAAAGTATTAAAATCCTCTATGAGAAAATCCCAAAGTGCTGTGAAGTGATAAGCCCTCAAATTGACGGATCTGTTACTCAAACTTAACGTCCTGGATTGTATTTCTCACCAGTTCCGCAGGGCCTGAACGCCCGCTCAAATAGTACTGACCTTGTTTCAATTTTATGTTTGGTTTACATTAGAAATTGAGCTCAGTGGGACGTTTAAAAATGATGGTCAAAATATCAATTATGGCCTAACTAGCAATTTCACTGACCTTAAATGTTTCAAAATGATTGAGCACAAGAAAGTTAATAAAACTGTAAATTGAGAAACAATGTATTACATCTGAAGCTATTCCTTCAAATCTGACAGGACTATGTCAGTACCCATCCACAAATCACCACTTTCCTCCCTCTGTGTCAAACATAACTCACAACAGTCACAGAAACAAAACTGACGGAAACTGTAGAGAGGGGATACGTGTCGATGCTTTTTGAGCATCTGTCACCAGAGGTTTCTCAGTGTGACTGATATTATGTTTTGTATACTGCATGTAGAAAATCTAATAAAAAGATACAGAGCAAACACTATCTCACAAAGTTGATAAATTATTATTCTCATTCAGCCACATGATGTCCTTCAAAGCAACCTTTTACGCCACAGTAAACAAATTTGCCCATGATTCAAATCACACAAAACGGTCTCATCACTAAACACTCAAATTCTACAAGTGGTTCACTTTAAGGATATTTGTTTGGCTTTGAAAAGGTCTCAACAAATAGGCAACAACTGGTATTCAATGTGCTTCATTACCTACTTGCAACACTGAGAGCAAAGCAGAAATGCCATATTTCTAGCTTCAAATGTTTTCACACATTTTTTGTGGGATTCAAAATGCATTAGGTGGTTTAACAAAGACAGACAAGAAAGATGTATAATCTTTTTAAACGGTTACCAGGGCAATCAGGGTTTACTCAAAGCTGCAATATTATGTCATCAATCTACTAAGTGCAAGAAACAATAAAGGCTCTTTGCACCATTAGGTAAACACAAATTAACCCTCTGTGCTTTCCTTCCATTAGGAAAGACCTACAATTTCACTTTATTATTATCTGAAATCCAAGCTAATAATGACCTAATGAGCTGACTGGAAAAGTTTCATGTTAGTCAAGTTGGACTTGAAGACCAGACCATGATCATGTCACAGACAGTTGCTCTATATTTGTTCTGCCGAAACCGACTCCTGTGTTTGCGTTTTGTGCACTGATGTTTTCACAGATTTTGTATGGGATTTTTTATATCTATACACACAAAACAGACAAGCACACTGAACTTTATATTCACTATCTTGTTGACACGGTGAACTTGCTACTGTAGCAAACAGTTGATCACATCCAGCAGATCGAGAACAACATTGATTTGGAGTCACGTGTTTGGCAACTTGACAAATATAGGTCGACATTTAACTCTGGTTTGGACTCTACCAACTCCTGAGGGGAATATCTGACTGCTAAACGCTCTACAATGAACACCAGCTATATCTGCTAACTTTGTCTGTCTGTTGTTTTGGTGCCGAGCAAGTAGCATACTGTTGGGTTTCTTTCCAACTGGAAACAGCTGCCTGCTGCGACTAGAAATGAGGCAAATGAGAGCTGAACCTAACCAATAATGTCAACACATGGCTGTAAAAACCAAAACAATTAGCCGATGATGCACGGAAACTCTTGTAGAGCTGATAATGGGTGATAATTATCTGTGGGTTTGTTTCTTGGAACAACACTTATCACAATCAGGAAGTCATTTGATATATTGTTAATCTAATAATGATGTTGGCCACTCAAATCCACTGAAACAAGTTAACAGTTCAAAGCTGAAAATACAAAAGATCATAATGGTAAGATTTTAGGACATGTCTCGTATGACATGTATAACAAAAGACATGTCAATATACTCTGCATCACATTATCCATATACCGATAGTCCTCTTTCTAATTACAATGTCAGAGTATGAGACAAAGATCCCAGAACCTATGAGCCAGCTGATCCATTCCACAGTTTCTCGCCTTTAACTGATCTCCCATCAGGCCTAACCATGAGGGAGCAGAGAGCAGCTCCGTGCACGGCCTCTGAAACCGTCCTCCACCTGCAGGCCCAGCGGCCAGTCACACTCTCAGGCACCCAGCCAAGACTGCATGTCCCATCATTCCTCTCACCTCTGCACGCAAGAGCATCTGGGAGATTCTCTATGTGAATTCAGATTTATTTTCTACAGACATTAATGCTTTCTCTCTAGAGCCCAATTTTTTCTACTTGCCCTCTTTTCCATTCTCTCTTTATACATACACTATATATACATTCGCCCTCATGTGTGAACTGATTTGTATGTCAACCTGATTGTCTCTCAGAGGGAGGCAGAACATCAGCCAGGAACTTGAATCTCATCATCCCTGCAGCCGGTCATATATCTCAAGAGCAGGACGGAGACAGCCCAAATTAATTAACTGTGGAAACTGATGATGCCGCTGCCATTACCACAAAGAAAACGAGAGCCAGACAATGTTTCCTGTTGACCTGTGACATACAGACTGCAGATACACGCACCTTTATCTCTTTTTCCAAATTACCACAAAGGAACATAGGAATTAAGGCGTCAAGGTTCAAAATAATTGTGTTCCGTATTAATCACACACTTGTATTATCCGTTTTATGTATTCAATTGCAATCCAATTGAAGACTGGTGCACTCCTTTATAAATTATCATTGGCTAAACTGTAAAACGTGTTATTTTAGATGTGATATCCCAGAGCCCTCGAAACACTTGTGTATTGTTGGAAAAGCTACTACAGTTCAGCCATTTCCAAACTTACAGCATTGTTTCTGTAAGAAACCTAGCAACATGGCACGGTGGTTGGAGGAGGATATATTTAGCCAACCCTGCTGTTATTCTAATTGTAGGAGTTCTTGTTTGAATCTTACCCATTAATTACACTGCTGTTTCTTTGTTTCCACAAATTATTAAACTAGCGTGGGTATGTGGCACAAATGAACTTTGCATCTTGAAGAAAAATCCTTTAAAATACTTAAATGGGCATGATTTTGGAAAGAAGCTGAATTTGAGATTTAGTGCCCTTCCTCTGAGGACTAGGTGGAGGAAAGATAGCAGCAGCATAATCTGAGTTATTAAAATGCATATGCATATTTCAGTTTACACTATGGAAGTCTCTGCTCAGCAACAATGCACCGTAACGAGAATATTTTACACTAAATAATTCATCATTTAAAACTTGATACAACAGAAAACTGCTTTTATACACATGAACAAGCATTTTATGAAGGGGTGAATAAATATGCTGACGCAGTCGTGAAAGCTATTACCACATGAACCTGTCACAACACTTTATAGCAATATACCTGCAGACCGTGTAAACACGAGTCTTTAAAAAAAATTGTTGCCATCACTCTGACAAGTGCCTTTTGCTTATTTATGTCTCTACTTTGGCACTGTTTTTAGGATTTTATGAGACACAATAAATGTACCATAGATTTGTCTCATGCACATGCCGAAACATTTACATTTCCAGGGCTCTCCAGTGCAAGGTTATAGCCATCAAAATACAGTATGTTTCGCCTTGCCAGAAACTCAAACTAATTATTTTGGGTCACTGCTTCATGAGTGTGAGGTCAGCTAGAGCTTAAGGTTAAAGCTCCAGTATACTCATGAAACAAACAACAGCGACGGCATTACAGCGCTGAAGCTTCGGTTCGGACTCTCGGCTCTGTCACACACAATAAAGTTGAGTCTCACTTGATATGCTATGAACCATCCTCACGTGGATGCCTGGGTGTTCTATGACCTGTACTGTCACGCTGCTGTCAATGAGCCACTGCTGTGCTACTGACTTCATACATCCACTGCAATTCTGCTCTTTCTGCAACCTAGCTATACTGTATGTCCTTTACATTCAATGTTTTATAAAAATGCAAAGCCAAAGAAATGTCTGTGAGCACCCTTCAATTGTGTGGCTTTATTACTCATGGCAGTTCATGACATAACTTTCTCCCCTCATGTTTTCCACCAAATGCCCTCATTAGAGCCCTGTCCGTCACCGCAGCTATTTGACCCATTTAATGACATTCACAAAGTTTTAAGATTACGTCTATGTGGTCATTTGCACAAGTATTAATGCTACACACTGGCTGCAGGGTGATACGTACTGCATCTCCATTCCTTCCACTCAGCAAGTTCATTGCTTAATTGTCTTAATGAAGTATGTTCACTTAGAGACATGCTGGGACATGAGAATGAACATTAAGGGTTGGCCAGCAATGCCAGTTGTACAAGACCACATCAACCCTAAGGACAATTTACCAAAGATAAGACTGTAATATTGCTGTAAAGCAGAGACATGGATGAAAGGATATAAAAAGCATAGATAAACTTAGAGGCTAAGTGGAGGTGCAGTCTTTACATGATGGAAACTTGTGATATGTTAGGAAAGTGAATAGTTCTGTTGTGTGCTGAAACTTTGATAAAGCTTGTAGACTAGTTGAGTTAAATTGACAGCTTGTAGTTGAGTTAAATTGACAGCTTCTAGAAATCGAATGACTCAAAACAGAGGCTTTAGTCAAGTAATGCAAACACCTTGCACCAATATTTCAAAATTACATTCAAGGCAGGTGGCTTTCATACAACCCCATGTGGTTCATTAAAAGAAAGCTCCATATATCAACCTTATGGGCATCAAAACAGCTGAATGAATGACCGCTAACTTTGAAACAATAAAGTAAATACAAAATATATTTACTACCCCAACTTCTGTAGATAAAGCAAGATAGAGTGGCTAATGGATTTCATAATGAGAGGGAATTGAAAGGGATGCAGACAGACTATAACGATGATAAAGGATATAAAGATGAAAGGGCAAACAACAAAACAAAAATATCAAGAAGTGAAATATCATATATTTCGAAGGGATATATTCCATGAGAAACATTGGAGGCTCACAAACGAAAAGCAGTATTGTTGTGGTTTTTGTTTGAATCTCCTTCTGTCTAAGCTATGATTCATCACTTAAATGTAATAATGTTGGAGAACAAGTCTCTGGCATGATCTCACTCCATGGCTTTAAATTCCATTTGTAGCATACGATGATGGTGGCTCTGCTCAAACTAAGACTTCAGCTCTTTAGAAACACACAGGCACCTATAAAAAAAAAAACCTCTCCCCCTGATAATGAACCCCATACTAGCTAAAAGACATACATTAGATGCACAGCACAACAAGATCTCATTCCCTCATTGCTGGAGCAGAAGGCGCTTAAAGAATCAACACTACTTCATACTTCTCTGGATGCACTGTTGGTGAAGGCTACAGAAAGAAAGCCTAAGTTTACTTTAAGTTTTTGAGTGTGTGTAAAGAGATAAAAACAACAATATGTGAGGTACAACAAGTACAAGTTTCTATGTTGACAAAGACTGGCAGTCTTATTGATACAGCCCAGTTGGCTTAGTCTCTCTGTGTTCTCTCAGTAATGTTGTGTTACTAAAAATACAGGCCTAGTGGGCACAATACTGGTAACCCTGCCTCTGGGTCACATTTTGACAAAGCTACTAGCTCATAACTAAGGTTGTTGGTTCACCTCTGAAGCTGAAGCCAATCTGTTTATTTGTTTGACCGTGAACATTTAATTACTTTTTAGTCATAAGTAAAAGTACCTACTGCACCCCACTGACACAGTCTGCATCTTGGCCTACCCAGCACACTACTGGCTCTACCTGCTGCTTCAGCACAAACACTGACAATTGTGCCCACACCATCAGTTTTTACTCCTAAGTGAACCACCACAAAGTAAATGAGGGCAAGTCTTACTTTGAATGTTTAGGACTTCCCATCTCAGAAACAGCAGACAGAAAATCTCAGCTTTGATCGATTGTCTGCATGGTGAGGGGCAGTAGCTGCAGCTCTCAGTCAACTATCACTGCAGATACTACTGTTGCTGTAGCTCATACAGTAGCATAGTATTGTAGCTTACATCTGACTGACATGATATCATATTTTACTCCTTTGAAACATTTTCAACAAGCCACGCTTTGAAAAACTCACAGGTGTTGTGTAAACACTTACAATACTGCTGTTTTTAGATTGTTGAGATATTTCAGGTCTTTTTAAAGTTGTTGAACAAAAACATGATTCCGTTAAAAACAACTCGACTGCCCAAAACAGGCAACAAACAAACATGGCGGAAATGACATGGCTTATATCCCTTCTACGAGGAATATGCGTAAAAGTGAGATAATTAATGTAAAATCTAATACAAGTAGGCCTATGGACATTGTTAACGTTCTAATAAATATAAATACATATTTGCATAAAGTATTCAAACGTAGTGTTGCTTTTACGAGGCCAATGGGTAGGCTATTCAACTAGCCTACCTGTTTTGCTAGGTAGGCCTAAATGCACAACTTAAAAAATAGTGTCCTCCTCTGCATATGTTTCCCCGTTGTTAGGAGAGTTTTAAGGTAATTAAAAAGATGTCTACACATTCGTGGCAAGTGTTTCCAATGTGTATTTCAAAGTAGCAATGTGTCTCTAATGCAAAGGCACAAACTTGGTCTCACTTTGGCGTGACATTTATCGAAGGGAAACAGAATGGGATTAAAATGGTGTTTGTTTTTGATAGTAAACAGTGTTTTTGTGTTGCTCCTGCAGTGTCAGCACGGTGCAATAGTCCCGCGACAGTATTATGATGATCTACTATACTGCAGCTGCAGTGTCGAGGAACTGCTGCTGCTGAGCCCATCATCTTCAAACCCACAACATGAGGTAACAAGTAGCCCGCACTACAGCTGTCCACCTGGTGCTTTTACCTACAACAGCCTGTTGAAAATAAAACCCACTGGAGCTCTACATTGTTACATTTAATGACATAGGCCTACTAACTAAAACTGTTTGTGTGATGCATCGCTTTTCTACCAAAAAGGGGATTTGAATAGAAACCATTTCGACTGCTCAAGTGCAGGGTTTGCATTAGTGCAGTGGAGCCCAGTTCCTTTCAACATGCCTTACTCGCACCTCAGCTGCTGGCTTCTTTAATACAAAATCAACTCAAGCGCTCGTATAAAATCACATTTCCGCATGATGAATATTGGCCTGCAACAGCCGAGGGAGAGACATGAAAGAACTGTCTGTCTCCTCCGACTGTCATACTGAAAACACAGCGAGTAGCCAATTTAATCGAGAAGTGGTGTTGCAGAGGGGGGAATGCTGCTGCAGTAAACCCGGGGATGGAATAATCTGGTTAGGGGGAATCACGTTGGACAGAATAACTGTGCGTGGATTTGCTCCATTGAAACAGCATCCAGTGTGTTTGTACTTGTGCGTGCGTGTGTGTGTGTGCGTGCGTGTGCGTGTGCGCTATTTAAAAAGTTAGGAGATCATGGTGCCGTGGTGATGCAGGGGGGTCTTTTGTGTCTGTGCGCTGCGCGTCCCCAAACCTGGGCTCGCCGATAGTAGCTGCACAGAATAAGTTGTTCCCCCTCCCAGCGCCTCTGCATGATCCACTCGCTGCATAAATATGATTGCAGATCTATCACTATTACAACAAAACAAAATAACGCAGATCCACACACACTGTCTCACACATGCACGCACAACGCCGGTTCACAGCGAAACGGAGGAGTAGGCATAATGGTGATGAGCTTACCACTTGGATTCTTGTTTTTCTTAAGACTCTTGCCACAAAGACACTGCAGCATATGCGTTCCTTTGCTGAAAATGTTCCAAAGAAACCACATTGATTTGGGCGAAGAGCAATCCAGTGGCTTAAACACCCAGATATAGATGAGATCCTTGCGGTTGCATAATAACACAATTGGATCAGTTTTCCAGGACAAGGCTACCAATTGTACCATAGAAAAATAGGCTATATCCAAGTCCTATGCGCTTTCATTCACGTGTCAAAATATTCAGTATCTGTGAGACTTCGAAACAATGGTGTGTTTTCTTCTTCTGGCGTATAAAGGATTCCTCCTCAACTAGTCGATAATAGAAAATATACTCTATAAATTGCATGTGTCGCACCGGGAGGAGACGGGCCGCCAGTAAACAAACACAACTAACGTGAAAACAGTAAAACACGGTGGATTTCTGAGGACAAAACCATTGCCTATTAGTTCATCACTCTGAGGAGAGGAGGGTGGATCTGCACAGCATCAAAAGCCAAGGGAGGATGCATCCTATGCACAGACTGCTGCAATGATAGCCCCAACAAAATACCACATTGCCGGATCAAGTCCAAATCTTGTCTCCTGTAAACCAGCTGCTTTGGCGAGGTCAGATAACGCCAACCTCAGTTCTCATTTCTTGTAGTCCCACACTGCAACGGTTCTGTAAAAAGCCAGGCTTGGGTTCTTGGTGTGTGTCCGTGATTCCTGGAGTGTGCGTTTCTTCCTTTCTTTGTGGGGTCTTTTCCTCTTGAGCTGTCTCAGCACCACGCCACTGGCATCTCCAAAAAGTACGGTGCGCTTATACAAACATTTGCATGAATTTCCTTCAGCGTCGGACCTCTGTTAGAAATAGACCGGTAGGAGGGGTTAAATTGAAAGATTGACTTTCCATTACGTAAACACGTGGTTTCTTCGCCGTCATTTCAGTGATGCTCTCGGATTTTTTTAGGATCGCACTCACTGAGACTATTGTCCCAAATCGTTTCAGTTTGAATTCTTGGAAATGACGCAAGTCACAGGTGTTAAGTCTCACCTGCGATAGATTAGTTGGGGAGGGGGGGGGGCGCTTCCCTGTGCTTGTGTCAAGTCATCTCTGAAGCAGGACTACAGAGTAACCTACTGTATAGGGCACTGCAACAGACCACTATTACTCCAGCTTGCAATGTTGAATCCAATATTAGCTGTAAAAAGTTATTACAGAAGAGCACTAAATACATGTTTGAACTATATGGATACCATATAATCACTTATGATGCAGCATAGATACATTAAAATGCATTAAACTTTACCTACCACCACCAATAAAGTGATGATAAACAATGAATTGTTATAAATACATCATTATGTACTTCAACACATACAATGACATCTTAAAAAACTAGTCTTCTACAATATGAAATGGTACACATTTCAGAGCAAAATGGTTACCGTTTGACATAACATTCAGATGCAATATGTGTAGATTCCTTCTCCACTGTTTTTGTTCCCTCATCTCTAAGGGGCTGACTAGTGTTGCTCGTGACAACTGTTTCCACTGTATGACTACTTTTCCCTAAGGATTTAAAGGTTTTCCATCACAGACAAAGGGAGAAGAAAACAGTGTTCTCCCCTGATTATGCCCGCCCTCTCCGGTCAGGTGTTGTGGAGAGAGAAAGTGTTTGTCTTTTGTGGAAACACTGAACTTTTGCCTCTCGACACAGACGCAGATTTTAAATTAAATTTGGAACCAGTCGTGTTTTTGCTGTTTCCCCTCCTGTATTTTTTGCATATTTCCCTTCTAGGATTTAATCATCTGTCAGCAGGAAT
Organism: Trematomus bernacchii; assembly: GCF_902827165.1. Lineage (NCBI taxonomy): Eukaryota > Metazoa > Chordata > Actinopteri > Perciformes > Nototheniidae > Trematomus > Trematomus bernacchii. The sequence goes on along the minus strand of NW_022987588.1, from coordinate 4,092,642 downwards.
CCCTCCCTTCAAGCACAAATGGCAGGAGTCATTTTGTCTGCCAGTGTTTGGAAGTGGACCCATTAGTTGCTCGATATAGTTTTGATTCCACTCACAGGTGTTAGATACTGTTTGCCAGGATAAGGAATACAAATGACCAGCATTATTGCCCTAGCAAAAAAGTGACCTATTTAGAGTTTTTTTCCTTCTCTCCTGTTATTTTCAATGTATTAGTAAGGGATGAGTATTGAATTCCTGCTTATAAGGTGATTTGCTGTAAATATAAGCCTACGGTAAAAGGCTGATATGTACTTATAAGTAAACAATGTTGCACTATCATTGATCTTCCATTTTCCAAATTACCTGAAAAAACCATGTAACATGTATCCATCTGACATGTAATACCTTTACGTTATATGGCTCTGAAGATCATCTATTTTTCATAATCATGTCCCTTTTATGGACAGCTTATTACTGTTGAACTGCGTGGAGGATTTATAATCAAAGGCTTATTTTATCCAACGTAATGTCGAGTGATCAGAAGCCGAGGTTTGTGCAAACAATATTAACCACAGTGCAGGAAGCTTGATGAGAAACTGGAGGGGTTCATTAGTGGGGTTGTGTTGTGTGTTCATCTCAGAATTACAGCATTAATCCACTTTAATGACCTAGTTTTGCAGCACACAGGTCTTGTCAGATGCATGTGATAACTGGTTCCTCTGGGGTGTGGGCCACTTTAATACAAAATGTTTCCTGATTGACTTTCTTAAGACATCATTATGTGTTCGCTGTGTCACTCTTTAAAGGCCAACTGTAAAGAATACCTTATTGATTTCAATTACTGATGGAGTTTTTACACGTTGTCTACCGGCTAAAACACTAAGTGAACATACACCAGATCAGGTGCACACACACAAATATCCAGTATACTGCAAAGTGATGCAGTTATTTAAGACATTTACATGTGTGCTGTAGACTTACATCCGCATGTGTCCTGTGAGGTCAATTGGATTCATTGGGGATCAGCAGTAGTGGAGCAGTGCACTGCAGGCTCTCCGGCTATCTGCCTCTGCAGTGGCCTCTCGTGTCATCCTCACTATCGATCTGTCTACTCTAATGTAAAGTATCATAGCACCCTGGAGGATATCGTCTGACAATTTTGTCAGCGATGATTAGAATACTTCTTTTTGATTGCCCAGGCTGCGGCCAGCAGGAAGTGGCTCCCTTGTGACTTTTCAACAGCCTCTTTTCTCCTGATGGGGAAAAACAACTTGATTTAAGATGCAGAGATAAATAGACTGGTTCTAGTTTTTCTCATGGTCTCTGTGGTTTTACTGTACACATTTAAAAAGGCTCACACGTGGGGGAGTGTGAAGATTGCAAGAGTGTTATCATTTGGAAATATATGGAGAGATTCATATCATATCATCTAATGTGAAAACATATATGAATATTTAGAGAGGTATTTGATAACACCAGTTAATTTAATTATTTTTGGATTTCTTAGTAACAGTCTGCACACGCATAGTATACGGTATTTGTAATTTGGCTGATGTGACAGAACTAAGTTAAGGCATAATGAATTTAGCTAAAAAATGAGTATTGAATCAACATGAATAAGTCACTTTAAAGCATAAATGCATACACACATCAATGGTTAATACCAAAATAAGCTCTTTTAAAAGGCCTATCATTTTGCTTTTAATTTAAGTAAGAGTTCTTCTCCAAATTGAATGAATATATAAAGGTTGCATGAATAAATAGGCCTAAAAAGTGACCTCTACAGCATTGTAAAGCACCATGTCATCTTGGTTAATGATGAAAGGACAGTGATTTTAAGAAAAAAACACACTTAAAAAAATGTACATACTACTATTTTGGACTATGCTGAAGATCACTTTGATAATTAAGTTAATTTTGCTATGGATATATGGCAGTGTCATTAATTAGTGTGAACAACTGTGCAAGGCAATGTACAGTTTTCTAGATCATAGATTAATTATAGTATTGTGTTATCATTTAAAATAAGTGTTTTCATTCTATCCTTAAAGCGGAAAAAACAACAACGAACCATTACGTTTCATAATCATCTTGATATAGTCCAATTTAGACACGTGTGCAACTTTGCCCTTGCCATGTCTATACTTTAAGGGATTTCTAGACCACATGTTCAGTAGAACTATTAACACCATCCGCTCCAACGCACCCGCAGCCAAGACATCTACCAATCACAGGAGAAGCATGAGCTTGGTTTGGCATTGCTTAGGGCAAGTGTTCACTAAGAAATGAACAGCTGCTGTGAACTAATTTATGACCAAACACTTTATTCAAACTCAACACACACACATTTTTGACAGTAAACAGTCTAAAAATAAATACAAACCCAAAATGACCTCTATTTATCCTGAAATGCATTCATTCCCTTGTTCAAAGACACAGTTGAAGGGCAGAATCACTTACTGTGCTCCACTAGGCTCAAACTGCAAGAGTACAATGTATCTGGCAACTTGTATTGCACAAATCTACAAATATCAGTTTGATCAGAATTGGCAGATGTGCACACAACACATTAACATTTTGCCTTCTGAATATTTTATTTGTTTAACACATATTATTTTATTCACTGTCAGTTACCGCTCGCTGGTACTTGGCCAAAACATAACATCATATGCGATGTTTAGACTTTAAAACCTCTCCAGTGCCTCCACATTGTGACTAATAGGGCAAAAGACCAATAAGACAAATTGAGGAATCCCACACACATAATAACCAACTCCTCTTTAAAATCCATTGTAACCAACAGTATTCATTATTGCAGAGAGATAAGGGCAGTGACACCGGCCTATTGAAAATTCAGGCACTCCACTTTAAAGCAAGCCCACATCCAGTGAATATGGAAAGTTAGACACACAATTGAATTATATCCACCAGGATATAAAGCAATGTGTCACGACCATGTTATCATGATCCAAGGCCTTTGTGTTTGTACAATATTCTTACAGCTTACATCTGTCTACCATGTGAATGTCATGGTTTGCAATTCAGCAAAGTAGGACAGCTTAAAACGGTCTGCATGTCAAAAAAATAACTTAACATCTACTAAAACCAAGAGGCAACCTCCAATGAGGAAGTGCCTAAAACTGAATAATCCTTGAATGGCCAGTTCAGGCTGGCCCCAAAAGCGAGAAAATAACCATTAACCCCTTTGTGAAATTCAGTTAAAATGCCCAACTAAAACAAATACAGCCTGGTAAAAAAAAGTTGTTAAGTTCTCAGTTCATGAAAACAGTAAGGGGTTGACATTATAATACAGCTTAAAGCTGTGCATAGTTAGAGCCAACCAGGATCATAAGAATCAGGATCACATGGAGGAGGATTATATATTTCAGTTTCATGTTAATTGAGATAATTTGTTGTTTTTCTGCAGATTTTAAACCAAGTTACAAGGAAGAGGGACCTTGCCAGTAACCAAGATGCTGAGATGTTCGAGGAGGTGAAGTTGCCAGGGGTAACAGGAGAACATTTATAGTTGTGAACAAATCCGAGGTTACATTTACACTGAACATAAATCTGCTTTTGTGTTAGCTCACTGCAGCCGACTAGTCCAACATGTTACTACTCGGCCTCACTCCCATTCATTTATCATCCTCAAAACTCTTTCCACTGTTATGCAACAGCACTTTTTTTAACTTGTAAAGACTGCTTCTTTCATTATTTATACCCTTTCATAGCACATATCTATCTGGGATATAGGCCTGTATGGGGTTGAGTATTAAAATGGGGCAAACTTCCTGCATTCAGAAGGAACTGCAACTGCTACAAACGGTCTTCAGAAGAGCCATTTTTAGAGGAATAAAGCCTATTTCAGAGTCATGGCATCTACTGTTCTTTAGCTCAGTAATGGAGCAGCAGGGCTGAGAGTATCGTGCCTTCGAGTCGTTACCTATTCTACCATCCATTAGCTGAAAATTGTGTTGACTTTAAAACTGCTAACTTTAAATTAAGTGTGAAGGGTCTTCAGATATGGTTAGAGTTGACGTTTTGTGACTGTTAACCACTGTATAATTCTGGTTTAGGTTTTCACACAAATCAGGGGGCAGGTCATGGAGCAAAGATAACAGTCCCGTGCAAAAGTCAAACATGAAATGTCATAAAGTGTTTTCTGCATTTTTTGATACCATTACAAAATGATGTACAGCGTGCCCTATCATACGAGGTAAAGGTAGAACAGGGCCAACTCTGAAAGAAGTAAGTAGTGTGCCCCGAGATGTGTCTAATGTCTGTTTCTATTTTTAAAAAGGTCAAGACAGGGTTTGTTATGCTTCAACAACACCAATCTGATAGATGATCACCATGGAGAAGAGAGCTTTAAAGGATTGAGGAGAGAGCTTCTGTTGGCAAAGGTTCCCCATTCATAGCGCACCACGTTAATGAAGTGATACATTTTGACCAACTGAGGTGTGAGGGGTACACATGGAAAAAAAATGAAGGCTTGGTTGTTCCAACAGACCAATATTCTTTTGTGATTTTATAAGGCTTAGTTATGAAACTCCTCCATCGCATAGCTGTTCAGTAACCCTAACAATGAGGCTTAGAGCCAGCGTGATACAGTCACCTCAACAGTATCTTCTCCTGGGACCTGTTACCGTAGTCACTTTCCATCACACAGATTTAAAAAAATAACAACTCTCCTGCGGATCTCACTGACGTTCTGGCTGACCACAGGCAAACTTAAAAAATATGAGATTGAAGGAAATGTTGCCATTCTTAGTGCGATAAACACATAGACATGTAAAATCAAGCCTAAAAAATCCTTAAATCATTGGATTGGATTGCTCATTAAAGTTGTGCTATACTATTTTATGTACTTACAAAAAGCCTAACTATTAAATAACATAATCAAATAGTAATGGTAATGGATTTGAATATCCATCGGATAAAGACAAAGGAAATACACCATGGCTGTTGGAGTAGCATGAAAGTAATGTAACAAAAAGACCAAATGGCTATATTTGATCACCTTTCATTTGCAAATGTTTTTATTTTCCACATACATACATTTGTCCATCTAGGCTTAAGGATTAAACTAGCTTCATCTTAAAAACATTACACATAAAAACGCACAGACACGTTTTTGTTATTTGTATCAGGACTTCCTGCGCCTCTCCCATCCCAAAGAGACCGTCTTATTCCCACGATGGTGCAATGGAAGATCCACTAGTGCACCATTGAGACTTACCTGGAACTAGAAGCATCCCCAGCCATTCAGGACAGGAAAACAAGCTTTGTCATCTTGAAAGCATCATTATCTCCCGTCTTAATTGAACATGATACACACAAAGCCTACAAAAAGTATTTATATTTTGTATTGTAGATGTTTATTTTGTATGTTACCACATTCAATGACAATGGATATAACTCAGTTTTGTTTCACAGTGATCATTAAAAAACTAACTTTAATCAGGGATAAAAAAGAAAAAAAAGAAATCATCACAAAACACTTGAGCCTCTCCCCCCTTTAAAATAGCACCTGTGAAGAATCCATGCTGAAACCGGTTGTTTTTAGAGGTGATATTGTAAGTTGAATCGATATGACGTGTGAGTAATCAAGTGCTTTTGCTTATTTAATGAAGGTCTGACTTCATTCTTTGTCAACAGCTGTAAATCTGCTGAGAGCTGCCTATGCTCAAAGTGTTTGTGTGGGTAGTGAAAAATGTTCTTTTGTGCTTTTATGTCTTTGCATGTTCTCTCTTCGCTTGTATGGGTTTCCTCTGGGTGCACCTGTTTCTACAGAGCAAAGGCATACAGGTTATGTGAAGCACAGTAGAGACTATGTTTTTCCCAAAGCTGTGAATGGTATTATAATTGGTCGTACGCACAGTGTGTGCTGGGATAGACTCCAGCTCCCTGCAAGCTTAGGCATGTAGAGTTAATGGGTGGAGTTTGTGCTAGTGATTGCCAGAATGCATGTGGGTATAAGACAAAAATGTATCTTTAGTGATATATTAAAATCTGATGTATGGTGGAAACAGAAATATACCACTCTTTTCTCAACCTGAAAGTTGATGGTGGCAACATCATGCTGCAGTGAATGTATGTGATTATAAAGGGTCAAATTAAGCCTGCCGTCACAGGAACACATTAGGTCTCGAGCTTAGTCTTGAATTTGTGGTATTAACTTGGCTTTTCACACACAAAAACATATGTTACTTGACATAGCTTGAACCTTTTCACGAAGAGCTGGGGAGTAGTCCAGAAATGCTTAGTGGCTGCAGGCCTATAAACATAGACTGGAACTGCTGAAAGAGCTGCTTCTAATTGATATTTACTTGAAAAGGGTTGATTGCTTAAGCAGTCAATCATTTTGCGTTTTATAATTGTGATACATTTGGGTAAACTCATAGAGATTTAAATTCACTTTTAATATGAAAGATGAATTTCTCTTGATCACAAACATATCCCAATCACAAGACATCAACTGTGAGTCATTGTGGAAAAGAAAGTAAACATGGAAAGTCGTTTTGTAGGCACAAATATGAAAGAAGTTACATTATAGAAGCACGCCTCAATCATTATAGTGGATATGAATTTAGCCGTTTCCCCACTTGAGGCTACATACATTGACAAGGCATTTTTATATTTTGGAAATACGATGAAAAGGAGGAAAGCATGTGGGATATTGAGTCCCAGTCCCTATTTTAATTCCCTTGTATCTCCCATCTGTCCCATCAACACGTCTCTTCTAATACAACAAAGTAATAAATTGGACTGGAAGCATTTTACTGCCTATAATTCATTCATGAGGGCTCTTCCTATGCACTGAGATGTGACCGCGGTGGGAACAATTAATTGGCTTGTGAAGACATCCGTCAGACATGAAGAAGCCCTCGCCATGGCAGCTTTACAACAACTCATATTCTTTGATATCCTCGTTAAAGAATAGGTGTTCAATCATTTGCCAGCATATTTTTTTGAGTATTGACATTCTGCTGCACAGGTTGGGAATATAGGTTCTTTTTTATATAAATATAGAGTTCATTTTGCCAGTACACAGAATCCTGTTTGCATTGAATTCAGTTGGTGCATGAAAAGGGTGTCATAATGATCTATTACAGTCTGATCTATTACAGTTTCATAAGAGCTTTAGTTGTCTGGCATAGCATTTGAGTTATTAACAGTTGTTAGCTCAAGAATAATCTTCAAAGCCAGTAGGGGGCAATGTTGTAATATATTTGTTCATTCATGAAGTCACCTCAATGAGATTCATTCAAAAAATATTTGGTGATATGCTCGCTTGTGATGTACTATTCTGAAAAAATATTGGATATTTAACATGAAAACATGACAACACAGTATACCACGTTATAGCATGCAGTGCTATGTGTATATTTGCTGTTGTTTTGTATATGTATTATAGTTGTCTGACTGTAAAAAAACTAAAGTTCCCTTGCTATAATCAGACATAAACCTACCCTGGTGCATGCCAGCAGCTTTTCTGTGGGTGTCTTTTTGTATTAACTGTTGTGTGTTTGGTTATGTTTCCCAGTAACTGTCACCAAGGCTGTAGTTGCCTTAATGCAGCTAGATGCAAAATACAGTAGCCTACGCCCCTCACCTCATTCATTCAATCAAGTCATGCATTTTCATTAAATGTTATACTTCTACATTTAAGTTATTCATTTCATGTTCATGATAAATGTGATCAGATCCAGTGAACTCTGTCTCAATAGAAGTATGACCAGTGCTCAAAAATTGGTGTCACATTTTTTTGTATTTTCATTGCAGGCATGAGCGGTCTAAAATAGCATGAACACATTTTGAAAATTCAGTTTGTATGCCAGTTCATGTTCAGCTTTGAACTACAGCTCGTTTTACAGTCACTCTCTGCACAGCCTCCTCACTAATTAGCCTATCTCTATGCCTGTGTGCGTTTCTCTGTGTGGAACTTGCTAAACAAGCATCGTTTGAAACCATTCATCTCCGCTCTCTCCAGCTGCAGTCATGGCAACCATGTATGACTGGCAGAAAACAGACTGCAGTGTCTGAGCTCCAGTCGACCTGGACGCTTCAGAGCATGAACACACTCCTATGGGCAGACGAAGAGTTGTGATTTTGAGACACCAGGGCAACCATGACTGTGAGGTGAGAGGCCTGAATGCTATGTAGCTTACTGCTCACTTTTATGTGATTAACTCTGGACCATAATGCTAATCAAAACTATACATCTGTAAAATGTGTGTGTTTTATTTTTGGAGTTTGGGAGCATGTATTATTGCTCTTTTGTTTATGTGTTTTCTTGACAGGCACACAATTAAGCATCTGGCTTACCATCCAATGCGTTCTAGAAACAAACATCTGCAGCAGAAATGGGACAAGGCTTCATATGAATTACACAGGGAAAAGGTTAGGACAAATATTTGGTTTTTTTAAGTGACTAAATACCTGGCTATGAAATCCCATATTTTTAATGTTTCACCTCAAGCTTTTATTCCTATCTCAAACACCCAATTAGCCAACTCTTCTTTGGAATAATTCAGTGCTTTAAACGAGGTGTTTCTACAAAATGTAATTGTTTTTTTTCTCCCAAGGTGAGGTCAGCCAAACCAACAATAAACACAACTCCACAAGAGACCTATCGTCACCTTGTCAACAAACTGAAGACCAAAAAGGTTGCTGTTTTTCCACATGTTTTAAACTCAACTCACATGATGTCCATAGGCTCAGAACAAATGTGTTTGTGCTTAAATCATCCAATGATTAAACTATAATAATAATGCTGCGTTCACACCGGACGCGATGCGACTATTCACTTCGCTCTAATCGCTCCTATCGCATCGCTCTAAACGCTGGAGTTTCACCGCGGCTGCCAGCTGTGTTTACTCGCATCATTCAAACAAGACGCGCTGGCTCGGGAGCTACAACTACAACAAATGAACATATTTTACCGTGATTAAATTGTAATACACGTTTCAATATGATGCCGAAGTAACAACATACTGATACCGGTTAGTAAAAACCATGAATTAATGCTTGACAAGTCTGCAGATAAGACGGCAGGCGAAAAATCTTTTAAAATGCTTGTTTTCTGAATGAAGATCGGGTCGACCAGGCTAAGCTTGTTGTATATGCTCATTCCACACTCATAACAACGGCCTACAGACATAAATAAACTAGCGACTGTATTCGCCATGGCACAGACAGTCTGGTTTGTACTTGTTTAACTTTTGTCCAGTTTCTGAACAGATATGAGGAGCTGTGAGCTCTGTGTGCTAACTGCTAACAGCTAACGGCTGATGTTGTGTGGTTGAACCAAGCCCCCAGGAAGTGCGCCGGACTCTGATGAAAATATTCGTGCTGGCCAAACGGCGGTACTACACTTCCTTTTGGTTGCCAGGCCCGGAAACACTTTTTCCCATTGACTTACATGGGGAAAGAGTGGTCTGTAAATCGTTGGATAATTTTTTTTAAACTAAATGAACTACCCAGTATGAACACTTGTATAGCCCTTATTAAAAACATTCGTTCCTCAAGTTGTAAAATGTGCTAATAACGTTATTCTGAGAGTTATTTCCCTCTGCATTATGAACGCGCATCTAACCCACGGGACCGCGCCGCCCGGCACGTTCATGTTACGTGTTCAGCACTACATGCGTTTATCTTTACCCATGGATGCACAATAAGAACGGACCCATATCGCCTTACTGCCAGCCCACGGAGCTGTAATAATGGATATATTGCACATGTTTGCTGTAATTCATCATTTGTAAAATATTATACTACATGGGCTGTATGATTAAATCTTGTATATATATATATATATATATATATATATATATATATATACAGTGCAATAATTCTTTCATGCTAAATGAAGCTCTGTTGCTTGGATATCACTAGATCCTGTTACAGCGTAATATAAAAGTACATAACATAATTGATGTGTAAATTAGCATAATTACTAGCTAACCGCTAGCTGCTAACTGCCGCCTCGTTAATATCAAATCTATCATAACAAACATTACCATGCTGTCATGAACGTGCGGTGCTGTTACGTGTACGCAAATTGACGTGCTTGATGTGAACGAGCATTTTGGGGGGCATGGTTAAAGTTGCGCATGCGCTATGAGCGCACATACGGGTACTTCTCAGGCATGCCGGGTAATCTGTGACGTTTCGCTCTCTCAAAAGTTGGGCCATTTTATCATCATGCGCGAATGAGCAACTCTCATAGGAATGAATGAGGCCCCGCCTCCCACGCTGTATCCAGTTCTTATTATACATCCATGGGTTGAACGTCAGTGACGGCAGGCTGAGATCCTCACCGCTGATTGGCTTCCGCGAGAACGCGCCACGTGAATTTGACGCTCGAGTTGAAAAAATTGAACTCTCGCGTTTAACGCGGCACCGTTCAATCGCCTCAATCGCGTGATTTGCGCTGCGTCCACCGCTTCATGCGCGCCGTCGGAGCGAATTCGCGTCTGTCCGCGTCTCTGCATTGACTTTACATGTAATCGCGCCGCCCCCAAACATCGCATCGCATCCGGTGTGAACGCAGCATAAGATATTAATAGCCCAGTAGATATTCTGATGTTTTAACCTCAATTTAGAAAAGAAAATTGTTTCTTTTAACAATCATATATAATATCTCTAAGCTTAAAGAAGAAAGGACAATGACGAGGGAAAACAATATGCTTGAGGAAACAATTTCACGCATCATGAAGACAACTGGAAGAGTTGACAACAGGAATTATTATGAGCGAAAAAGGTAAGTTAAGGTTGGGAAAGAGCTATCAGTGTAAAAATACATAATGAAGTCAGGCAACAAGTTGTATTGCCAATAAATAAGGTGGCCTCTGAAACCAAAACCCCAGTTGTAAAGCATATGTTTACTCTACATTGTAGCCTTGGCAAGGAGAAGCGACAGCTGGAGTTGCTCCGCATTACCAAGGAGAATCAAATGATACTGCTCCGTCTGAGTCAATGCAAGTCACACTATAATGTGAGGAGCTGGCATGACGACTGGCTCAAAACTCTCAAGTTGATGGATAGCATAGCACGTTACCCACAGGGAAGGACAAATCAAAAGGTTAGATCCAACTTACGTTCATTTATCAAGCACAGTCTGTCAGTTCTGCACTGCTCCTCTTAAACTTTATCATATGATCTTTTTGTATAGCATTATAATTGTATTTTATGTGCCAAATACCAGGGACAAGAGAAGCGCAGTGATTGTAATAAAGAACAAAAGATCAGCGCGGGTGAGTCGACAAACAGCCCTTCAAGCAAAAAGGCCAAGGGCAAAGCAGAATCTAAGGAAAAGAGAAAAGAAACCATAGAAAGAAGACTGACCCTGAACCAAATCCACCAAAGGAATCCACCAGATACAGCTGAGAATCCTGGTTCCTCTGACACCAATCAAATAACAGATCCATTGCCTCACACTGCTAAAATTCTCTCTGCCGATGGATCTAAAATGCCCAGCACTCTTCAAACCTAAAACACTCCAGCAGGAGACTTCAAGTCCTGCAGAGGAATAAAATGCCTTCTTCTACAAACTCGTGTTTTTCTGTACATTCATTATTCTCTGTTAATTCCACTTGAAATAGTATGATAGGTTATCCCATCTTATTGTCAATGTATTTTATTGTATCTTTATACAGTCTTGGGCTCTTATTGCGAACACACATTTTTACTTCCGAGCTGAACCGTTATATGGTCCAATATATTTGAATGTACTATTGACCCTGTTAACCTGTGAATGACTAATAAAAAGTCTTATAGTCTTATCTACAGAGAAACTGGACCTAGAAACTGTATGACATTCTTAAAGGGGACCTATCATGCAAAATGCACTTTTGTACGTCTTTTATACATGAATATGTGTCCCCGGTGTTCCAGGGAACTCACCAAGTGTCAGAAAACACAACCCTCTCTATTTTCCTCCATACCCAAATCTCTAAAAACGGGGCTGCAACGGATCTGATAAAAACTGATCCAGATTTGAACACGTTACTGACGTCAGGACGGTGGCGCTACGGCTATTGGGCCAACTCTCCACCTATCAGGGGAATGTGGGTTGGGCCACGGCCGGCCATTGCCGCTCGAAAGTGCTGGAGTACATATGCCAGGCCAGTACTGTAATGGCGCATTTCCACTACACGGCCTCGCTCGGTATGGCTAGGCCTCGTTAGGACTGGCTCACTTTATGGCACATTTCCATTACAGTTTAGGAACTGGGGTAGTATCTATAGTAACGCAGTGTAGGCGGAGCCGTGACGTCATCTTCAATGAGAACCCCAGAAAAACAACACAGCTGTTAGCTGTTAGCACTCAGAGCTCACAGCTCCTCATATATGTTCAGAAACTAGACAAAAGTTAAACAAGTACAAACCACAGACTGCCTGTGTCATGGCGAATACAGTCGCTGCTTTATTTATGTCTGTATAGGCCGTTGTTCTGAGTGTGGACGGTCGGAGCATATACTGCGTTAGCTTAGCCAATCTTCATTTAGAAAACACGCATTTTAAAAGGTTTTTCGCCTGCCGTCTGTCTGCAGACTTGTCAAAGCATTAATTCATGGTTTTTACTAACCGGTATCAGTATGTTGTTACTTCGGCATCATTTTGAAACGTGTATTACAATTAAATCACGGTCAAATATGTCCATCTTGTTGTAGTTGTAGCCCCCTTGCCAGCGATTCTCTCTCAAGTTTAGCATACTCAGCCTCGTTGTCTCTGGCCCTCGACCCACAATTTTATGAGGCCAGAAAAACTGTGAATTAGGACCCGCCGGCCGGTACTAGGCCAAGTGGAAACGCAACCAAAAACGGGCCGCTGACGTCACAGCCCTCTTAAACCGTGCTCCGCGCTGTAGTGGAAACGCGCCATTAGTGGCGCTGTAGTCTGCCACAAAAGCAGCGAAGAAGACTTCCCGCGCATGGTTGCCATGGTTGCCCTTCTGTTTATTCTCCGCTGTGACTCTTTTTCTCCCTCCCCGAGGCAAGCGTTTGCTCCTGCTGCTGTAATTCAATGCAATCCCTCCCCGTCGAGGCAAGCACTGTAATTCTCTCCGGTTAGTCCACCAGCAGATGACAAACACCCACCTCTCCGCCTCTTCCAAGGAACGAGGGGACCGTGCGGCAGAGTTTCAGTTAGGTTTTTTTTCGCCGGTCAAGATGTCCGTTAAAGTTTAAATCTTCCGGACAAAATTAGAAAAGTGCCGGTCAAAGGTCTTCTATGTTATTTATTGAGCTTTAAAACAAATGAATAACGACTCTATATAATAATATAATACAACACGGAGGATGGAGATCCCCCCCCTCTTCTGACAGCCCAGCAGCTGATCAGAGCACGCTCCCCTCTCCTGCAGGGGGGCGTGGTCAGCTGCAGCTCACAGAATCAGCCCCCTGCAAAAACAGGGCTGGAAAGAGCAAAATGGAGCGAAATGAGGCATGGCTAAAATGCAGGATCTGTTTGGTATTTTGAAAAAATATATATATTTATATACTTTATATAGTATGGCCCTACAATATATTGTTCAAATATAGCATGATAGGTCCACTTTAAATTGATCAGTGTTACGCCCCACCTTTAAAATGGCCCTATGGGGCTAACAAAATTCCACCACTGACCCAAATAGAACACGAAAGACACCTTTAAAATCATCAAATCCATAGGATTTATTATAACAACACATCAAAGGTTTAATTATCCATCCTAGGATGAGAAGCAGAAACACAGCAGTCCCCACCAAAGGCCTCTCTGCACTGGAGCTTTTAAGCATTCCTTCTCCAGGTGCACCTCGTCTGCACCTCGTTACAGCAATGCAGCACACCTGGGTAGAGGAACCAAAGGGAAAAAGAAACAGGCAATACAAACAGCCGTAACAATCAGTAACACTACTTGGTAGAGGCTGTATGCCACATACATTCATGAACATCTGTGTTGAGTGCAATTTTAACAAAAATAATGTCTTTGTTATGTGTTTCTTTAATGAAAACAAATAAAATACGTAATAGATAAATGATATACATTTGTTGTATTCGTACAGTTATTTTACACTTAAACATAGCTGTATGTCTTAAGTGTGAAAGAGTGGAACTGTCTATCCAGTATGAGTTTCCTCACGGCACCATTTTGCGGGACACTTTTTGCAGAAAGAAGCCGCGGATTTGATTATTTGATTTTACGCAGCTAGCAAGCTAGTACGAACTGTTTTGTTCATAGTTTTGTACACTGCGTTCTTCTCTCTTAGAATGACACATTTTTAAAAGTCAGAGCAATAAAAAGGAAAATCAAAAATGAATCTCGACAGACTCCGAAAGCGAGTTCGGGCGTACATTGATCAGGTAAGAATTATCATGTATTTCTGACTTTCTGTGTTGCTAGCTAAATGCTAGCTTGAGAGCAAACCTGGCGTCAATAGTAACGAACATTCATAGCTGGACTGCCTGGCTAACTTTAGCTATCACCCGGCTAAACACAACAACATATATTTGAGTAACTCTTGCCTTTTTTGTTGTGTGTTTGTTTACAGCAACAGTATCAAAGTGCTCTGTTTTGGGCCGACAAGATAGCGTCCCTGTCTCACGGTAAGTAAGTGCAGTTATTGCTGTGTGACTAGCAAGCATAGCAGACTTAACCTACCGATGTGTCAGCTAAAGTTGCAATGCTAATGAGACTAGCGGTTTATAAAGACATTATTCCTGTTTTCCTGTAATTGTAACGAGCGGTAAATAGACTGTATATTAATGGCAGATAATACAGTAGCTTGTCAACGGCTGTGATGATTTTGGTGTAGCCTGTCAGTGATGAAGCAGAGGTGGAAGAAGTACTTGAGTAGAAGTAGCAGAGTGTAGTAGTACTATGTTAAAAGTAAAAGTCTTATTGCAAATGTTACTCATGTACAAAAGTATTAGCATCAACATATACTTAAATTCCGAAAGTAATAGCGAACATTATGCAGATTGACCCATTTTCTAATAATATCCATTCTGTTTTAATTATATTTATTCATGCATTAATGTGTTTATTAAAGCTAGTTTTAATTACTTTGCAGGGTAGCTTGTGGATTTACTCCTAGGTGTGTTTAAAGTCTTATTTAAGTGTTGAATATATAAACATAATTAATCCCAATCTGCAAAGTAACTAAAGTTATACAAAAAATGTAGTGGGTTTAAAAGTACACGATTTACCTCTTGATTATAATGGGGCAGAAATACGAAGTAGCAAAACATTTAAATCCTCAAGTAAAGAACAAGTATCTCAAAATTGTACTTAAGTAGTGTACTTGAGTAAATGTACTTAGTTACTTTACACCACTGTTAATAAGACTAGCGGTTTATAGAGACATCATTACTGTTTTGCTTTCATTGTCACAAGCTAGTTTGACAATGTCTGTGATGTTTTGGTGTCAGGGATGACTATACTATCAGAAATGTAATACCCTGCCTCTTTGTACCTCCTCCAGAGGATCCCCAGGATATCTACTGGCTAGCTCAGTGCCTTTACTTGACCTCACAGTACCACAGAGCCTCCCATGCCCTCCGATCTCGAAAACTTGACAAGGTAATGTGGGTTATGTGTGTGTTCTTTCTCAATGAGTGAGTGATACGTTTAATATTAATGACACAAATCAACATATGGAGGATTGTACCCAGTTCAGTCCCATGTCTAAAATAACATTTGTCTTCTCTTACACAGTTGTACGGAGCTTGTCAGTATCTTGCCGCTAGATGCCATGTAAGTACCTCAAAAGTAGATGTTTAAGTTCTCAGCCTTCTTCTACATTGCATTATATAACTCAAAGAAACCTAGTTATTTTCCATGCTTAAAAGTATCTTACTCTTTTGTCTAGTATGCTGCCAAAGAGTTCCAGCAGGCCTTGGATATCCTGGACGCAGAGGAGCTGGCTAGTAAGAGGCTGCTGGACAGGAGCGTGAAAGAGGGCAGCGGGACACCAGAGTCAGCCAAGGACTGGGACATGTCCCCTGCCTCTGTAAGTCTCATCTGCCACTGAACGAAACATGTATTGAGTGCAGTCTGGATGTGTGCAGTCCAATTAGATTATACATTTTGGACTTGGGTTTTGTTTGTCAGTGTTGCAGGATCGAATCATAATCCTCAGAATTGTTCTTTTCATCACCTCTCGTCTTTTTCTAATACTGTTTAAATCTGTTAGTGCATTTATGTAGCTATACTCTGTCAGTTCATTTCTTTGACTGGGTTGACACTATAGCCATATTTATTCCACAAACACTCCAACCACAGCTGGTGATGTAATAGCCACTTGTGACATAATTGCTTTTTTAGTTCAACATCAGATTTTTTTACGAGGTCTTGCTCTAGATGAGGGCATGTGCAATCATTATAACTACACTGAAGTGCAGCACATGTAATTTTTAGCAGGCAAGTTATGTGACATAATGTTGGCAAAAAATACCCTCCATGTCATTAAATGAGAATCACTGCCTCATCCCAGCCTTGGTAATGCTATGGAGTTGTTGGAGCTTTGAAACTATATACAGCTATGAGTTATTTTATATACATTTACAAAAGACTCTTTCTGTTATCCATGTTTTTCCTCTGTAATATTTCAGATCAGCAGCTCCATCAGCCTCCTGCGGGGTAAAATCTATGATGCCATGGACAACAGACCACTGGCCACCTCCAGCTACAAAGAGGCCTTGAAACTGGATGTGTACTGCTTTGAAGCCTTTGACCTTTTAACGTCCCACCACATGTTGACCGCTCAGGAAGGTGAGGCAGATCTGTGGCCAGCATGTGCACAGACATATTCAAGTTCTACCAATATGTGCCCTTTGTTATCATTGCAAGAACTTGTAAAATGACGGTATATGAGAAATGTGTTGTTATTTTTTCAATAGAGAAAGACTTCCTTGACTCACTTCCTCTGAGTCAACAATGCACTGAGGAAGAGGAGGAGCTGTTACACTTCCTATTTGAGAATAAGTTAAAGAAGGTAGGGGGCTCTGCATTCAGTTTTTTGTATATTATTTTATATCACCTGTGATGATTAATTAATTATAGCAAAAGGCAGATATATATTTTTCTTTTCAATTCATCTTAAGAAAAGACAAAAACACATTCATTGCAATGCATTCGTCCTACCCCCTTCCATTCATCTCATTCTTGACCTTGCTTTATTTCCTTTTCCACGTCCTCAGATCTAGACCTACCCCCTTTCATTCATCTCATATATCTGCCTTTTTCTTGACCTTGCTTTATTTCCTTTTCCACGTCCTCCCATCTAGACCCTGCCCCCACCTAGCACACACACATGCATAATTAAACACACGTGCTCTCCTTCCCATTGCAGTATAACAAGCCCAGTGATCTGGTGGTGCCAGAGATGGTCAATGGTCTTCAGGACAACTTGGATGTAGTGGTGTCTCTTGCTGAGAGGCATTATTATAACTGTGATTTCAAGATGTGCTACAAACTCACATCAACGTAAGTGTCTTCAGATTTACTCTGTTTGTTGCTGATCTTTGCATGTTGACTGAAAATAATGTAGCCGACGCATAGCTCACCTAGTAGTGCGGCGGCCCATGTATAGGGACTTAGTTCCAAGACCCAGGTTCGCATCAGGCCATTTACTCTGTCTCCCCTTTCACTTGTTATACATCGCTTTGGATAAAACATTAGCTAAATGCAATGTAATGCAATGTAATGTAATGTAATGTAGCGATCCATAGTAAGTTCCTGCGAAAATGTGGGGCCTACCCATTCAATATAACATCAAATATTGTAACATCACACAATGGGAATAATTCACAGCTCTACACAGTGTGCAGCCTAATTTAATGAGCATCTTTGTAAAGAGTTGTATTTTAACAGTCAAACCAAAATGGGTTATAAATGATGCCCTTTGTGTGCAGTACAACATTGTGAAATACAATAAGGTTAACAATCCCATCATGCAGCTCTCTTTTTGTATTTCAGGGTGATGGTTAAAGACCCGTTCCATGCCAACTGTTTACCAGTCCACATAGGAACACTTGTGGAGCTTGGAAAATCAAATGGTAAACATATATCTCTCCTTGCTTCTTGCATAAAGAATGTTTAGTTTAGTTATTGCACCATCTGGCAGTATAATAGTTAATTGATCAGTTTCAAGCTTTTTTGCGTTTTTTTTCCCGCAGAGTTGTTTTACCTCTCACACAAACTTGTAGACTTGTATCCCAACAACCCAGTAAGTGTTGCAGCCACATCACCACACATCTATTTTCCTTTTGATATCATTTCCAGTGTTTAATAACCAAATCCTCATTAGGTATCCTGGTTTGCTGTCGGGTGCTACTATCTCATGGTCGGCCATAAAAACGAACATGCTCGCCGGTACCTCAGGTATGCATTAAAACACTGAAAAGGAAGTAATTCCTGTTTGAGACAGCATTGCAGGCTCTTTATGTTGAAGTGCAGTTATATATATATATATATATATATATTGGGTATGGTATGTCTCCTATAGTAAAGCCACCACGCTGGAGAGGACGTATGGTCCTGCTTGGATCGCCTATGGCCATTCATTTGCAGTAGAGAGTGAGCATGACCAAGCCATGGCCGCCTACTTCACTGCTGCACAGCTGATGAAAGGGTAAGCACATTAGGCTTTATAAATACATTTCTTTTTTTTGTTATACTAGGAAAGCCCATATCACATAAATGAACGTCAATGGAGTCAAGCATATGATGTCATTTGAAAAGTTATGAGAAGCGGAGTTATTTTTGTCTGTGTTGAAGAGCAGGCACAGACTATTAAGACAATTAAAGTGCACCTATCATGCTATTTTTAGGCAATAGCATAGGTCTCAGATATAAAAATATATAAAAAACATGTCTATGAAGTGTTTTGCTCAAAATACCAAACAGACCACCCATTCTAGCCATGCCTCATATCCCTCTATTTCACTTCCTGTTTCAAAAGTGCTGATTTTGGGTATAAAGCTTTAAAAAAATAAAAAAGGAGGGGGCTGAGCTCATGCGGAACCCGGCAGCTACTGTCTAAACTAAATACTGCCGTGATGAAACGACATATCATGGATTATTTCTGAAACAGTATGGAGCTCAAAGGCTTTCTCTCTTGCCGGTTATACCACAAGGTGAGTTCCTTTTTTATTTCCTGCTTCTTCACACACATGCTCAGTACAGGTTAGCTCTGAGTGTTAGCGATGCTAATGTAAACACCGACCATATTACGTCCAAAACAGTCTGGCATTGTTTCTGATAGCAACTTTCTGATAGTGCCGTGGGTCCACATTTCCGATATTACGTCATATCGGATGCAAATCTGGATCAGCTCCGTTGTAACCCCGTTTTTAGAGATTTGGGTACGGAGGAAAAGAGAGAGGGTTTTATTTTCTGACGCTGCGTGAGTTCCCCGACACACCGGGGACACATATTTATGTATAAAAGACATCAAAAAGTGCACCTTGCCACAACTGATATTCTGATTTTTTTTTTTTTTTTTAAACTAAAAACATCCAACAGTGTTAGATGCAGCCCATCGCTCAGCAACAGCTCATCTGTTCTAAATGTGCCGTTAGAAATATATAGCTTTAAGTAATTGTTGCTACTTCTCAATTTACTTTCACTAAACAATAAAATAGGAATGCATCTGGTCTTGTTTAATGTGTCCGGCTCTCTCTCATGCAGGTGTCACCTACCCATGCTTTACATTGGCCTGGAGTACGGTCTGACCAACAACTCCAAGCTGGCGGAGCGTTTCTTCAGCCAGGCTCTCAGTATCGCTCCTGAGGACCCGTTCGTCATACACGAGGTGGCAGTGGTTGCCTTTCAGAATGGAGAGTGAGTCATGCAGCCACAAACAAACAATAACACGTAGGCCTTCAGTTTGACAAAGGTAGCATTATTGGTAGCAATGACAGAGCCTTATAGGGTCAGATCACAAAGGACTTGTATAACTTTTTTCATATAACCTCAATCGTATCTAAACTTGCATATCATCTTAGCTTGATTTGTCTGGGTTCGCAAACTAAATGCCATTCACCTATATTAAATTGTGGTGGCAGCAAAAATGTCCAAGACGCATATTTTTTTCAGAATCAGATAAAAAGAATTCTGTAATTGTTTTTGCTTCTAAGGTACTGACACCTTGTATCTAGGATATACACACATTTAAATAACTCATAATGCACCTGATATTATTTATACACACATTGATTGTTTTTATTTATTTAAAAGATCGGATCTGCTGTAAGACTGTTTTTTACATCTGTTTTAGCTGGAAGACAGCAGAGAGGTTGTTTCTTGATGCGATGGAGAAGATCAAGGCCATAGGGAATGAGGTAACTGCTCATTTATTAAAATTAGAAAAATATAAATTACAACGGCTTGAAAACATAGCAGTTCTACGTTAGAAAATAATGTTTGCCTCTTTTACTATTTGTCTTTTAAATCTAAGGTCACTGTGGACAAATGGGAGCCTCTGTTAAACAACTTGGGTCATGTGTGTCGGAAATTGAAGTAAGTATGGAGCCCTTTTTTTTTTTTTTTGACAAAATGCTGGGTTGTTTACACTTTTAGGTTTGAATTTTTCTAAATGGAATTATGGATTTCAAGTTCTTTGAGTGTGCACATTCGCTATAGCACTAGTATGTAGGGCTGCTCAATTAATCGTATTTTAATCGCAATTACGATTTTGGCTTGCAACGATTATGAAAACTACATAATCGAAATAAAACGTTTAATTTATTTGTATTTATTTTGTATTGGTTTTTCAGTTGAATTATACTTAAAGTTCAGGGTAATCAACTGTTAAAAACATACTGTTCACATTTTATTTTTCAATAAATGGATGTTTTAAAAGTAAATGGATAATCGTTTTTAAAATCGTGATATCAATTATTGACCCAAATAAAAGAGATTATGATTTTTGCCATAATCGAGCAGCCCTACTAGTATGGAGGATAATTTTATCTCGAGTGGATTGTCAAAGAAGATTGCAGAGTGCGCTTTTCTCTAAAAAAAATTCATTCCCCTGCTTATCTCATTCTCCTTTACCTTCTTCCTACAAACTATTTTCAGATATGTTCTATCGCAATCATTCAGCGTAGGTAGGACCCTCATTTAAAATTCATGAAAAGACCCTTTAATAAATTATGCATAGGCACCACTCAATAGATATAAGAGGCTTGCAGAATGTGGGCCACACAAGTGGTTGTTTTGAAAGGTTGGGATAGGTTTTATAAGGAGGCTTTCATCCTCACAAAGAGAATGCCTTATATAGGTTGTTGGTGCGCCTTTCAAACATCCATGTTGTTATTCAATTTCCATTCGTCATTATGCTAACCACAGCTGCACATGTGCTGTGTGAAAACGTTGTGTTGCAGTTATTACTGAAGATAAATATCAACTCAAAGAATCTAGATGTTTAGAAACCATTTTTTTAATTAGATTTAGCAGATGAAGAGTTCTCACTATGTTTTTCAAAATGATAATAACTACAGTAGTTTGAAATGTACAAATGTATGTTTTTTTTATAGCTGATGCTATTACATTTCTTGTCTCTAGATGGCATACAGAACCTGTTTATCATCAAGCTGTATCTGTTGACATTTCCTCACTATATGTTCTCCTGGAAAACGTAATGATGGAGTTTAAATATAATATTTGGTTAAATGTATTTTGTGATATGTACGCAAACATGATTTTCTGTTGAATCTGTTGATGTGGACTCTGTATATTGTGCGGTTTGTGTAGAAAGTACGAGCGGGCGCTGGAGTACCACCGCCAGGCGCTGGTGTTAATCCCTCAGCACGCCTCCACCTACTCTGCCATAGGATACGTGCACAGCCTTATGGGAGACTTCGAGAGCGCTATCGACTACTTTCATACGGTAAAGTGCCTTTTTCTCCAGTCTTTAAGGGGTTTGTTTCCCACTTAAAACCTTCAGCAATGTGTATTTAAACCACTGCCTAAATAGAGGATGGTTGTCAGTTGAGGTTTGATATAGAGAGGCGAAGTCCCTCCCTTTCCGGGGGAGCTCCATGGGACCTTATTTCGGAAAAATTATGTATTGAAGTCAATGGGGAGAGAAAGATTATCTTTCGATCCCGTTTGAATTGTGCCACGAATTACACATATGATGTTTGTCAATTTTAAAAGATAATTTTGCAAGTCAAAAAAATAAAAATGTGTCGTAAAACTGTGAAGTAACACTTTTTTGAGTGTGAAACCGCTCAATGAACTACATCTCCCGTCTCGCACCACACACCAAGACGGCCATCACGTTGGCACATTTCACTTCTTTCTTTCAGAATGAGGCGAAAAGTATTAAACGAGGTGAAAATCACTACAAGTCTGGGCATGTTGAGAGCTGTACATACACACAAGGAGAGTTAGTCGGTTCCCTTTCTAGTTGCGTATTTTTCATAGTCTTATGACAAACTGACTTTTTTGACATGGAAATTATATTTTAAGATTGACAAACATCATATGTGTAATTCATGGCACAATTCATACGGGATCGAAAGATAATCTTTCTCTCTCCATTGACTCTCTATAAGAAGGCAAGAAGGAGTTGCCATAGAAACAGAATTTATGAAGGAGGCATAGTGGAGTGTCGTTAAAGGTCAATGTGTTGAATAGCGAGCTTTCTTTTGTAAACACAAACAAACACAAGATCAGCTTTAATATCAATGAAATAAACATTGCAAGTGCAGATTAAATAAACTCCAACTTTACAAAGTTTAAATGAATATAAAGCCAGAATAGAGACATATTTTGTTTAGTATTTTTAGTTTTTTATAATGTTTTTGGGTTGTCCATCCATCCCATTCTCATAAACTCCATATCTAATGAACATCTGGAAGGAATTGTTTCAATTTGGAATAATTGTCAAATAAATGACTAATTTAGATATGGTGGTCAAAGGTCAAGGCTACCGTGACCTCATAAAAGAAGTGTGTGGCCATAACTGAAAAATGCAAGTCTTCATTTTAACAATGCACACAAATGTCTGATGGAATAAAATGGGATGGCATTTTGGAAAGACATGACATCCAAACTGCAACATGACTGGTTGGTGGGCGAATATCTCTGTCAGTAATGTAACTATTTATGTACCAAATGCTTAAAGTGTTTTGGTTTCTTTCTGTGCAGGCACTTGGACTGAAAAGGGACGACACTTTCTCTGTGACGATGCTCGGCCACTGTATTGAGATGTACATTGGTGACACAGATGCCTATTTAGGTAGGATACAGCTACACTGCCTTACAGTGAAGTTGTTTTTTTAATCTTTGAACATTTTTTATTTAAGTCTAAGTTACATTTTTCATTATCTTATCCCATGGGTTTTTAAGGCAACATTCTTCGTTCATTGAAAATATTCAAATATCTGTTCTGAAACACCTGCAGAAAGGTTAGGTCTGTAAAACAATGTGTTGTTATTTGTTTCCACGAAGGCACAGACATCAATGACAAGGTGCGATGCAACTTGAACTTTACAGCGCTGATGCTGAACACGTCGGAGTCCGGTGATAACCTCGCTACTCCGAGATCAGAAGGACCCAGCATCATGTCCTTGGAAACGCCACTGTCAAATCAGGACAAGATGATGCTGGAGACACCGCTGCGACTCTCTTTAACCCTCGAGTGCGACATGTACGAGAGCGACGTGATGTTAGAAACATTGTCAGACACCAGCACGTGATCTCATCCTGCCAGGAGGAGCTGTTTTAGCAACAGGTTGTTATAGGTACACATTCAAACCCAAGGACAACTATCAAATGTAAACTTTGGCGCCTGTCCTCCACCAAAGGTTTCCTGTGGATTCCCCCTCTTGTGCATTAAATATGGTGATAAAAACAGATAGAACATCCCTATGTGAACATAATGGGAATGAGTAAAAGTAGCTGAATTGTTATACAGCACCTGCTGTAGATCATAATACATTTGCTAGAATGCACTTTAAAGGGGGATTAACATGTGCCTTGGTTACGGGGTTGAGTGAAGACTGAAGACACTGGGAACATGTGGCCCTCTGACACTTGATTGAAAAAAGCAAACACAGCCAAACTCCTCACATCGAATCTAAAAGACTAAAAGTCACTTATTACTGCCTATGGCAGGACCCTCCATGTTGCTTAACCTGTGGATTTCCAAGTTGAATAAAGAGCCAGCTGAAAACAAGTAGTTTTTGGTGAAAACGATTATTGGTCATTCTTAAAATAAACCATGCATTTATCTTAATAGATTTAAGTGTATCTGTGTTTTGTGTTGAACAGAAAAAGTGGGTGATTTGTCAAACTTACAGAAAGCATGTTATACCAATAATGTTGGGAAATTAATAATTGTCTTCCTACCGTCATAATGATAACATTTCATTATGATACCGTGGGTTACATCTTTAGTGTCTGATTGAATGAGTTGCCACTAAATGTTTCAATTGTTGATATTAAGAAACAAGATTATGATTTTTCTAGTTTGATTTCTAGTAGGGGAGACCAGGGACAGTTGCAACACTTTTTGGGCTTTTCCCCAATAAGTAAAAAACCATTTACAATAGGATAGCCATTTTGCTATATTATACATTATCAATATGTCAGCTACTGAAACAATGTATTTAAGATGTTTTTATGAAATAAGTACAGGTTGGAAAATGTATTATTTTTTTTTTTTAAACTCAACTGTTACAACTGTCCTTGTGTACAGGGACAGTTGTAGCACATGCCAGGCACGGTTGTAACATGTTAATAACGGTTACCTTTTTTCACACTACATGACAACAAATAGGGAAAGCTGTCAAATTCTAAGGCAACAAGATTTGAATGGGGTTTCACACATCCTCCAACAAACAATGAACAGGATAACATAACACACACAGCATCATCCTCTGTGAAGGATTAAACTGTTCTCTGAGAGGTGCTTCTACCTTAATTATGTAGACCTACCTCCTTTGAGCTGAGACCATAGTATAAATCAGCTGCCTCCATCAGATAGTCTCTCAAAAGCATCTCCTGCTCTGTTGAGAACACCTTCTTTGGTGTCCAGTAGCCTACTCTTGGGGGTGTTTGTGATCCCTGACTCTCCAACCTCAGCCTCTTTGTATGGAACCGGTACAGGGTGACATGGCATATATCCAGGGACTTTGCCACTTCCCTGAATGATTTGCCCTTCTCAACTTCATTTGAGGCCCTTTGCAGCAGAGCAAGTGGCACTCCCCTGTCTGTCTTCCTCTTTCTGACATTTGGCATACTGTAAACACACACACACACTTTAGGCCTACTGTACAGTATTTTATTGTTTATTTTTACAGGGACAATGCACACCAATCAACAATACAACTGTATGCTTGAATGAACAATTGATCATTCAAGCAAATGTGCCATCATTGTAAATGTGCCATGTTACAACCGTCCCGTTACAACCGTCCCAGGACCACCAGTCTTGCTTTCACCCCCTGTGAAACTGCCTGATTGCTAGCTTGACCCATATTTAGCTAGTTATATTTGTAGCTTACAAAGCAGTGATTCTAATAATACTAGTTTGGATTCCTAGACATTTGAACTCAAGACAGTGTCCAAAAAATACATCGTATCATTTTAGTTAATATTTTACCTCAGAAACACACTTCTGCTGATATCTTACGCGAGAAATTCAAACGTGGCTCCTTTTTTTCTCAGCGATCTGACCATCTATCTGTGCATGTGCAGAGTGAGTTTCATCACTCTAGCTTGTTTGTGATTGGAGATATTGAAGGTGTTACAACCAACCCGTGTTGCAACTACCTGGTCTCCCCTACTTGTGTAAATGTCATGATGTAGATGCTGAGTTCCTTTTTCATGATATTTGCCTGCATAAAACATAGTTATTAGTTATAGAGTTAAAGAATTGCAGAGTATAATTGACAGTTGTTAGGCATTGAATACATTTCTGATACGACTTCTTTGCTGAAAGAAAAGTTATAAAATGTGAAACAGAATGTCCCCTTTACTGCCTAGCACTGCAGAGAAACGTGTAGACAGACCCATCCTCCCTAATGTAATGCACCGGTTTAGAGGAGGGGTTAGGGTCCCTCACAACTCCCCTACATCCCTCCCTTGACATTAACAGGTTAGATACAATGCTATTCTGTTTGCCTCCCGGACATTATCCCAATGGAGAGCTTCTGTAGTAACTTCAGGAGAGATGGGCTGTACTCCCTCTAAATCGGCCGTCATTTACAGCCAAGACAAGGTGTGCCGGGACCTGGACACCTGCTCCACCTTCGTCCCCAGCCTGAAGAGCTCCGTGTCCACACCAGAGAGACCTCGGCTGGGTTTGGAAACCAGCAATGGCAGGCAAACTTACCTCAGTGGTGAGTTTATAAAACCAATTCCCTTGAACAGGTGACAAAGATGTGCACCATGCTCGGAGTTAGGCAGCTAACTCCGAGCATGGTTGGTGGTCCAGATGTTGTCTTCTGTGGGCTCAAGGGGGGGGGGGGGGGGGGGGGGACTATTCGCTCCAAATGTACTTTGACAAATTAACGTCCCATTTTTCCATTTGTAAAGATATTTTGTTAAACTTTTTTGGTGTCCCTCAGTTCCCTGTCGAAGTGTCCACACGCGGTCCGTCAGCCTTTCCTCCACCCCTGAGTGCTGGGGCTCTTCCCCCCCGGGCAGCTCGCTCTCTGCGGGTCCGATCAGCGTGAAGCCCCGCTGCCAGACCCCGGAGCCGCACGGTGCCTGCTCCGACCTACAGTGACTCTTGGACATTACATTAAGATGAAACCACAGTGTAGTTCTACTTGTGTGGTGTATTATAAACCTATCAGCTTTTATTCAGATATGCAGCGGAGGTAACGTAAAAATATTCTGATAGCTGATACATGTTTTTACATTTAAGCTGTTCTAAAGTAAGAGATTTTTGTATTTAAAAAAAAATGTATGAGCAAAACGTGGTGTCCTTGGTGCTTGATTTGGTTGAAATTAACATGTAGCTTTTTACAATGCTAATATTTCCATAGGTTATGAACTTTGTAGATAGTGGTGGAAAGTAACATAATTATGATATGCTTATACTTCCAGGCTTACTTTACATTAATATTCCGCCAACTCTACATTGACTTTACTTAGATTCTAAATGAAACAATGTACTGAACTCCTTTACATGTATTTTACTGTTTTAGTTTTTATTTATTTCATTTAGATTGAAATTTAAGATTACATGAAGACAATATGTAGACTATTATCACACGTAAAGATAAGACTTTAAAGCTAGCATGTAAAGTGATAAAACCATCCCCACCAACCAGCTTTAAAGAAGTGATAGGCCTACTTGCAATAACTTGAGGTTATTATCCATCAATATGATAAACATTATTCATAAATAGACGGTTTTCTTTGAGACCTATACATTGACACAAATATTAGTCTTGTCCCTAAACGCAACTTGTGCTGTGTTGCATGTATGTGTGGTTATCCTAGAAGCTATATGGCCACAGAACATAATATAAAAGCTGTCTGACTCGCCGCACTCGCGATATTTCTACACTCTCGCGAGAACACAGCGGCTTTACACGGGCGAGAGGGAGATGGAGAGAAATGAGGTCTGAAAAGGACCAAATGACCGTGGGCAAGGAGAAAAGCGTCGTGGAGATACAGTTTAGAGACATCCCAAGAGAGCAGGAAAACATTCCTGGAAACCTGAAGCAGAAAGAAGAGAAGAAAGAGGTTTTTACCAAGGTGGGTAGCCGAGCGTTTACGATGTGTCGCATTGTTTACGCTGTGTGGAAAACAGAAATGGAGGGAGGTGGGATCCTTTCAGCACCGCGGACAGCGACAGGAGGAGGAAGGACTACACTCCCAACCTGTCAGCTAGACCTATAATATCATAGTACATTTCACAATCCTCTCAGACTTTATATAATGTAAACACTGGCTAGATAAGCTATGGTCTATAACACAACATTGTACGTCTTGTTATCGCTGTTATTGACTCAAATCCATATTTTCTGCTTAGTTTAGAGTTGCCAAGCTGCAGTGTAAATCTCATAATGCTGAAAATAACAATCATATCTTTAGCATGTATTAGGCTATGCTGTAAATTGGCCTACTATTGTCTGTGCATATTTTTTCTGTGTGCATTTGAGTGTTACATGTTATTCTGTTTCAGGACACTTAGTATCTCTTGAATTTTGGTATCACCATTAGAATTCAAAATAAACTTCAGGTGGTTAGAATAATACATGTCTACATACATACAAGCATGAGTTTGTTATTGCTGGCACATCAATAGGTCAGAGCGGTAAGGGTACTCATGAAGTTCAGTATTGCACTTCCAAAACACACTGTTTAAAAATAATGGTGAATAATAAAGCAGCAGTATGTCTGAGTCCAGTTTTTAAAATGCTGCAACCTACACTTGATTACAGGTCGTGATTCGAAGGCTTCCACCAAACCTGTCAAAGGACCAGCTAGAGGAACAGCTCAGTCCCCTTCCGTCCTACGACTATTTTGAGTTCTTTCCAGCTGACCAAAGGTAATCATGATTTTTTCCTAGCAACAAATACCTTAGACCAAACTTGTGCCTAGGATAACCAAACGTGTTGCCTTTGCCCTTTACATGATAATATATGACTTCACCTTCTTTGTCTTTCTCTTTTTCAACAGTCTCTATCCCCACTTGTTCTCCAGAGCATATATTAATTTTAAAATCCCGGAAGATATCCTTCTGTTCAGGGACCGATTTGATGGCTACGTCTTCATTGACAACAAGGGTATTTAGCTTTGTTTGAACTCAGTAACACTTTGGTGGCCATTAAGGGCAGCACATAGGGCGAGATATTCTGCTAAATGAAATCAAAACAAAGATGTGTTTGTTTTACAGCTACAGGCTAAATGTTACGGGCCGTGAGATGGCGTAAGAGCTTTTGTTGCCATTGTTACCATTTGATTGCTGGTCTGTTAAATGACGAGCTGCCTTTTTATTTCAATATTTACCCAGGACAAGAGTACCCTGCAGTGGTGGAGTTTGCCCCCTTTCAGAAAATCTCAAAGAAGAAGCTAAAAAAGAAAGATGCCAAAACCGGAAGCATTGAAGAAGGTAGAGAAATACAAAGCTTGATCCGTCATTAAAACATGCCCTGATATACAGTGCAGTAGACATTATATTCAGTGTTTTATTATAATATTAATGCATGGATTTATGACATAGTGAAAATCAATTCTTGAATCTTTGAATATCACATTCTCAGACCCAGAATATAGGCGGTTCTTGGAGAATTACTCCTGTGATGAGGAGAAGTCTATGGCCAACCCTGAGACTCTGCTGGGAGAGATAGAGGCCAAGACCAGAGAGCTCATAGGTACAGTACCACATTTACTAAGATTCAGGTATATACATTTTACAGCGTTGGTTTACCTACGCTGTAAAAATGTATTATCTCTTACACACGGCATCTATTGCACGTCTGTCCGTCCTGGGAGAGGGATCCCTCCTCTGTTGCTCTCCCTGAGGTTTCTCCCATTTTTCCCCTTTAAACTGTGGGTTTTTTCTCCGGAAGTTTTTCCTTGTACGATGTAAGGGTCTAAGGACAGAGGGTGTCGTTTTCTCATACTGATATTCTGCACAAACTGTGCTGTTGTATTTGCTGTAAAGTGTCCTTACTGTAAGGTCATTATTATATGTACAGCACTTTGGCTCGACCAAAAATCGTTTTAAAAATGTGCTATATAAATAAAAGTTGATTTGATTTGATTTGATTTGAAGTCAGAAAGATACTGGACCTCAGTTAACTAATCTTCATTATTACCCCTTGTATTGACTTCAGCCAAACGGACAACACCGCTGTTGGAATACATCAAAAATAAGAAAATTGAGAAACAGGTAAGAAATGAAAAATGCTTATATTGAAACTGATGACCTACAAATTGCTTTGTTCTTCTCTAATGTGCCAAATGTGTCCCAACAGAGAATAAGAGAGGAGAAGAGAGAGGAGCGGAGGAGAAGAGAGCTCGAAAAGAAACGGCAAAGAGAGGAGGAAAAGAGAAAGCGAAGAGAGGAGGAGAGACGCAAACGGAAAGAGGCAGAGAAGCAGAGGAAACTGTCTGATAAAGACATTAAAATCAAGGTAATGCTTCATCATGAAAATCAATGGTTTTGATACCTGTTTTTCCTTGTTGTTTGGAGTATATTTGCAAAGTTATTGGTGTATTTATGAAAGTTTTCCTGTATTATCTCCATATGTAGCTCCTTAAGAAGAGTGACAGGGACGATGACGTGGATTCAGACCGGATGAAGGACAAAAGTGACATTGGGGAGACAGACAGATGCAAATGGGAGAAAGCCGGAGGACAAATGAAGTCAAAGGACCCCAAAGAAAAGTAAGGATTGTTTGGGCACAGTCTGAGATTCCCCCTATTTCAAAATGTGTTACCACTTAATATTTGTGTTGTTAAACCCCTGAATACAACCTCTCTTGTATAGGTACAAAGAGTGCAAACACATAATTGTATCTTTATTTTAAGGTAGAAAAAATCATCATACACATTAGCGTAAAGTGTAACCAAGAATTCCGATAACAGCTGTGTTTGTGTAACAATTATATAAAGGGGTGTGTGTGTGTGTGTGTAATGCCCCCTCTGAACACTAGAGGTCAACCTGAGAGCGACAAGGAGCAGAGAGAGCAGCACGGCCGCAGGCAGAGAGAAAAGGACCATCGGGGGAAAGATGAAGAGAGGAAACGACAGAGGCACCACTATGAGTTTGACAAGTTTATGCGCCGCAAAGATGAGACAAAATGGGGGAAGGGCTACTGCCAAGACAGAGCCAAGAAAGAGGGGCACCATCATGGCTATTCTTACTGCCCTGATGGTGGAGACAAACTGGGGAAGGAGGACAGGGAGGACGTGGGTAACAGGAAGGAACGCCTCCGAAACAAGGTGAGCGAGAAGGTGAGCATGAGAACCCTACTTTTTTTTCATTCATGATGTTAACATTCAACTGTGTTTCAGATGTTTGTTGAAATGTGTATTTTGTTTACTTACAGATAATAATCGTCAGCTCAGAAAAATCATGTTTCAATACTTTCAGTGCATTTGTGTCATATAAAGATGTTGTTCAGGCCTGACAAATAGATGACCCAGATAGAGCACTTGTAATAACCAAACCACATTACAAACAGCTTTCTAGTAACCGTATTTCTTTAATGTCATGTGAACAGGAAAGAGTTTTCCAGTTACAATGACATTAGGTTTGAAAGCCGTGAGATGCAGGGTCTGATTCGTGCCGTCAGTGTTTCTGTGTGGAGTTCTTCCTGTGTTTATAAAAGTTTCCTCCAGGTGCTGCAGACTCCCACCACAGAACAAAAACATGCAAATAAGGTAAATAGTGAAACACAAAATTGCTAGTAAGGATAATGGCATGTTTGTGTGTATATCTGTGTTTTGGCTGTATAAGATGTATTAGTGTTAATCTTTCAGTGTGGCGTGACTGATATACATGAACAATACATCATACAGATCAGACCATTATAATTAAACAAAGGCTTAGTTAAGAATGTATTAATCAGTTCATCATTATTCTACCTCTTTGTTCACTGACTGATATACATACAGAAGTGCATTTGAACCGTGAAAAGGGTATTGTCTGTCCCTGCTGCTAGCCCAGTGCATGCTGGGATATTACGCAGAGTGGAGTAGGTGGAACATAATGCAGGAGACTTCAGGCAAAAGGAACTTTATCTGAAACAACTTAATATCCAGAATCGGCTAGGCAAAAAAGAACCTTTTGATACGACACACACACACACACGCACACACGCACGCACGCACGCACGCACGCACGCACGCACACACACACACACACACACACACACACACACACACACACACACACAGGTACAAATAAAATCCTACATTAAAAGGTGGGAATCATTTCTAAATAAAACCAGAAACAGATAAGCCTAAAACTGCGATTGTGACCGATTGTGATACACGTTAAAAGAATAAGCAGGGAGACAAGAGAGATACATGATTAAATACATATATACATGTTGATTTATATATTCCAAATGTGTGCTGCTAGTCTCTCCCATGTCTCTGCTCTCTTGTCTCCCTGCAGGACCGTCCCGCCATGCAGCTCTATCAGCCGGGCGCACGCAACAGGAAGCGCATGAGCTCGGCTGGAAAAGGCTACGACTGCATCGCTGTGGGACACTCACCGGAGCCCGGGACGGAACACTGCTACGAGGCTGTCCCCATGGCAACAGGGCTGGAGAAGGGGTACGAGAAAAGCAAAGAGGAACAGTGAGCACGATGGATGTTTCAAAAAGAACAATTATTCAGCCTAAGTTGATGGGGACAGGTTTGACAGGTCATCAATGAGCTTTTAAATGACATGAACTGCATTGAGGGAGAAAGGCACTTGAAAAGCCTTTTTACTTGAGTAAGATGTAACAGAGTTCAGAGCTTTTAATGTTGGTTAAGGTTTCTGTTTTGCTGTTTAGCATGAACATTGTTAATACACAATACATATTTTATCTCCGTGTTTAGTCTGTCTAAGAATCCTTGGTATAAAGCATGTCAACAATACAACAACGAACACATAATAACAGTTACCTTTATGATAGCACAACAGCCATTGTCATACAGTAATACCACTATGTTGAAATGTTGTGATATGAGGCAGCTCACCTGTGATATCCATCAACAATTTTCCTGCTGAAAACATTACCTCATCCTCTGCAACTGATCGTGTTACTGAGCCTTTGTAGACTTCTCCGAACCTGGATGTTTTTAATACATTTTATCAAAATTAAATATAACGCAAGTAAATCTTACAAATAATGGATGTAGAAAATTCCACAGATGAAATCCTGTGTTTATTTTTTTTTGTGTAAAGTTGAGCGAATGAGAGGGAATAAGAGTTGTTATTGATAAGAAAAGGAAACTGTTTTCCCGCCTTTTCCTAGTTTTTATGTGTCTTAATACATTTGGGCAATCATATATTACGGTGTTATCCAACAGAGACAGAATTGTTTTGTGAGCTCTAAGCTTTGTACATGATCACCAATGAGCCAAGAAGAACACAATCTCAAAATTGAGATGAAGCGTTTAGAAAATTAATTATGAGCAATTATGACACAGATAAATAAAAAAATACATTTTCTATGCTGTGTGCATGGTTTTCTATTCACTCTGTCAAGTAAAGGTGTATTGAAAAGCCACAAATATTGATAAAGTAATGTGTCTGGTTTCCAAGCCTAATATTATTTTTGCATATGACCTAACAGCTACAATAAAACTCTTGTTCCGTTATAAGAGATTTGATCAGTGTTTCTGTTTTAACGGACGCTCTCTGACTGTTTGGGTGAGGCAGCATTTTCTTCAGCAATGTCCTTATTATGAATTAAAAAATGATAGATATGAGTCACTTGTACTTGACATGACTACACAGCAGTATCTCAGCTTTAGTGGGTGTGTACTTTAAATGTTCATACTTGTTACGAGACAATGATTTTGTATTGCACATAACTCTAACAGCATCTGTGACACTGTCACCCACATAAAGCAGAACTATCGTAATCAACAGGAAGCCACTTCCATAACAGCTAAACCGGTGAAACGTATCAACACCGGCTTGTACTGTACTATTGTGTGATTACTAGTATGTGTGACTTTGAGTATTTAAAAGCCTTTATTCTTGGTTATACAATTAAATCTTAATCCACATATAGGGATTTTGTTCTTCAGCATTCAAATACATGTTACAGGTATTATACACACAGCAGTGATTTGACTGACAATGACTAAAACTGAAAGTGGGTGTAACTTTTGCTTTCACACATCAGAAAAACCCAAGAATGTCCAAATTAAGTAAAAAGAGCCTATTTTTTCAAATAGGCTCTTTTTACTGTTCAGTTATCCCACGTGTATAGATATAGTTTTAGGGATTGTAGTCCCTTCATGATTCACATTGTAAGAGACACCTGATGTGTGTGTTCTCCATGCTGTGACCATGTGGGGAGTTTTAGACCTGTCATTTTCAAGACTGAATGTAATGTGTGGCTGTTGCAACCGTTGGCGGGATGAAAAGATCACATGATCCATTTCCTGTCTTTGACTCTGTAAAACGACAAATTTCGTTTTGTCAGGAGACATAATATCCGTACCTCCATCTACAACCGACACCGATTATCTGCCCTTGAGTTCATAGGTGAGTGTTTAACTGTCTATCTTTTAGACTAATAAGGACTAGAAGGATTTATAAGAAGAACTTTATATTTATATTTATGTTTGTACATTTTAAAGGTTGACTTGAAATGGTCCTAAACTGCTCCATGTGTGAGTTTGTTATCATGTTCTACTACCACGCGTCATTCTTTACATTTGTCCATGCTAAATGTGCTCAGTTACTTAATATCCTTAGTCAAAAGAGAAGATTATCACAATATGTTTTAGATTATCCCAATATGTTTTATTTCGTTTTTTAACACAAAAACTAAAAACACACAAAAAGAAAACAATAGGTGAAAGGAGCAGCATTAGTAAATTATACATACAGAAGCAAATGACACCCAGAAAGATAATCACTTTCAGTATGTTATGAATAAGTGAAGTATAGATGTAAATACATCATGGCATGAAGGTTAAAGAAATACTTAGTCTCATTACAGAGATACGATAAAACTATCCTGGCAGAGAAATGGACAATAAGTCAAATCCACAAAAAAAAAAATATTTGAGTGAAAAAAACACAAATATTTGCTTTTTATTATTATTGCAATACGATGTGTTTTTTTTAGGGCTGTCAAGTTAACGCGTTAATAACGCGTTAACGCAAAAAAAAAAATTAACGCCACTAATTATTTTAACGCGATTAACGCATGTGTATTTTTTGTCCTCGGCCGCCGTAGTTTCAGAGCGCATCGAGTTTAAAATACCATCTACAAGCTGATGCTGACAGCCGCGGGGCTGTCCTGCTGCCCGCTTGTGGCAGACCACACTTCCACGCTCACCGGCAGGCCCGGACTGGCCATCGGAAGGACCGGGAGGGTGTGTGTATGTGTGGCGCGAGCGAAGCACACCTTACGTGTTGTTGTTAGCATCTGGTGCTAGCTAGCTGAGCTAACGGATATAAGGAGCTGTTTCAATGAAAACAGAGGAGCGACATTTCGCCGACAACTGCGCCGAGCACTTGACTTTATGCAGGTAGCCAGACAGCACACTCAGCACGGATAGTGCCGCAACACAGCTCATACACACAGGCATATATGCCTTGAGCTGCACATAGCTCCAACGATCCTCCACATTCACACACACACACACACACACACACACACACACACACACACACACACACACACACACACACACACACACACACACACACACACACACACACACACACACACACACACACACACACACACAGTATTGTATGAGAGAGGTTCTAGGTTGAATTGAGGCGAATATTTGTAATGTTCAGAGGTTGTTGTGTTTAATATTCATGAGAATATTTGTCATTGTTCAAATGATAATAAACAAACATATAAAGCATAGTTGTCCACTCATATGTTGATAAGAGTATTAAAAACTTGAAAAATATCCCTCTAAGGTACATTTAGAACAGATAAAAAATGTGCGATTAATTTGCGATTAATCGCGATTAACTATGGACAATCATGCGATTAATCGCGATTAAATATTTTAATCGACTGACAGCCCTAGTTTTTTTCTGACGTGATTCCAAAAAGTGTAACCATTATCATAATGATGTTCCTTGTTGTAGTATTAGGTACTTTCCATAAAAAATGTTTATTGAAAACACCAGCACTATGTGCACCACGTGGGAAAGAAAAGTGTTTTTTGTTCCTTAAAATGATACTGGGTAACTATCGCAAAGCAAACAAATCAAATACAGTTTGTCTCACCTACTATTTCAAGGCTTTTATAATGTTATCACTTAGAGTTCTCGCCTGACTCTCCATTATGTCACAACTACACGATGGTTGGCGGTGTTCACAACAATTCTAGAAGGTCTTTTCCTGTGTGAAAACTCAATTCACACTTGCACTATTTAAATGCGAGAAAAAAACACAGAGCTTCAAAAGAATGAGAAAAGAATGAGAAAAGAATGCTCTGTGTTTCTTTCACACCTGCATGATCAATCACGTTTGCACTTGCAAAAAGAAGAACGACTGCATTCAATGGTCCCTCAATAAAGGTCTAGTCTACAGGCGTTTGTTTGTGCATTCAATTATTACGAAACAATAACATGACGATGTATTTGAAACTGCTTTATTTCCATCAGCTCCACGAGTTCGTTAAAGGTCGAGAAGCCATTCCCTTCCACTCATGATGGGCAATCACAGCGACTTAAAGCTAGACAACGCCACTCTGGCCCTCTTGAGCAGTGGGAACACCCGCATTACCATCTCTGTCATCTATATGATCGTCACTGTCATCAACCTGGTAGGAAATGGCCTTTCCATGTGGCTCCTCATCTTCCATACCTCCCCAAAGACCCCATCCATCATCTTCATGATTAATCTCACCCTCACCGACATGGCTGTTGGCGCTGCGCTGCCCTTTCAGATCGCCTACCAGCTCCAAGGATACCACTGGACTCTGGGACCCACGATGTGCAGGTATTCTTCCGAAATTGGAGGGCAATGTAAAAGTGTTGATATTGGATGTCTTTAACATGCACTGAAACTTCAGTTTTCAATGTTGTTTTTCCGGCTAAAGATTACCTTTACTCAGTGTTAACCCACAGTTAACCCACAGTCCTCCAGTTGGAATAGGTTTTGGGAAATACACTTGATTGCTATCTTGCCCAGAGTTGGATGAGAAGTTCAAATTGAACAAACAAACATGAGTGGTATTGAACTGTTCAATACCACTCATGTTTGTTTGTTCAAAATGAAACTACGGCCGATAGCTAATTAGCTTAGCATAAAAAAAATGGCACTGTACAAAAGTAGCCAAAACTGCAGGCAAGAACCTCTAAAGCTCACTTACACGATGTATACTTTTTTTATAATCTGTACAGAAACTGAACACTAAAAGTAATGTTAATTGTTTATAGGTTACCAAAGGTTAAGGGCCAAACTATTTATTTAGCCCCTGGCCAAGAAATAAGCTACACCTACACTTAACCCCCCCCAAAATAAAAACCACACCCGGGGCCGTTCTCATTTCATCAAATTCCCCTCCTCGACTCCCCTCCTCGACTCCTATCCTCGAGACTTAGTCCCGCCCACAGGAGATGCGAGCGGAGGAGCCGAGGAGAGAGGAGGGGAAGCAGCAGGCGGTTAGAGAAATGAGAACTCCTCTCCTCTGAGCGGTCATTTTAAAGAGACATCCATTAATGATGACAGGAGGCACAGCAGCCCTCTGTCTGATGGACAGATGTGTTCATGACGACTTATATATTTACTTTTAATTAATTGACAGTGCGGTATAATGAGACAATAACAGGCTACAGATGCGGACACACACACACACACACACACACACACACAGACATATATATATATATATATTTATATAAATATATACAATTTCAGAATCAAACAGAGCACTCTCATAATAACGTAACACTATCAGAGACTGGATATATCCCCCCCCTCTCCCCTCTCTGGTCGCTACAATGAGGACAATACATTACGGGCCAAAAGTTGTATTTACAAGTATTAAAAGTAAGCAGAGGACACCAAACCAACTGAGACCTGTCTGTCCGCTGCATCTACGCACACCAGTGGCGTCGCCTGGCCTGGTCATCCGGGGCTTTAGCCCCGAATGTTTTTTCTGTAGCCCCGGACAATTCTCCCTCAATAATATAATACATTAACCGTGCTTTACGTGAACCTCATCATGACACAAGAGAGGACGGCAGCACTGTAATTTCCCGTGTTCAGTGAATGCAACAGAGGCATGACACCAGACCAATCAGAGAGTTGCATGGAAATAAACGTGTGCTTGTGTCATTCAAGCTCGGCTCTGTGTGTGTGTGTGGCAATAGCGCATTTAGTGTGATAGGGAGAGAGAGAGAGAGAGAGAGGGGGAGGGAGGGACCGGTGCCAGCATGGACCTGTTTGTTCCACAAGAAGCTGGAGGAGAGTCCTCTCCTCTCAGACTGAGAGACTCAGGTGAGCTAAAGGACTCTCTGAGTGTTTAGATACATAACTTTAGTCTAAGTTATCTCAGTGGGTCTCAAACGGTTTGGTCACAAATTATTCAAAAGATTATTTCCGCGGCACACCTTCATATGATCATTATAGTTATACAAAAAATAAGAGAATAAAGGAAAAACAGTTATGAAATACTATATGGCAGTAAAACAAGAATAGAGTTTAAAAGAGGAGTGATTAGTAAAATATCCATAAAGAAAAAGTACATCTGTTTACAGTTCTGCTTCATATGGGTGTTGAGAGAGGTATCCATAGATCTCTTCATTTTGCTCTCAAAGTGCACCAGATTGATGCATTTAACTTCAATATTTAAAAAAAAGTCTTCCCGGGGGAGCATCCCCCCGGACCCTCCTAGAGGAGGTAAGCCCCCCACTCATAAAAAATACCACTTTACCCCTGCCTATATGCCGTGAGCTGATTATCGAGCCTTCATTGTAACAGTTGCGGGTGTACTGTGTGTGTGCGTGTGGGGAGTGTTGCAGTGAAAAATGCCACTGTAGTGCCGCCGCCACTGTGGGCTAAGCCCCGAATGTTTTCAGGTCCAGGCGACGCCCCTGACGCACACACTGTACCACACACACCTACACCACACACACACACACACACACACACACACACACACACACACACACACACACACACACACACACACCTACACACAGTACCACACACACCTACACCACACACACGCACCTACAGCTCCTAAAGCATATCATCAGGCTACAGCCGTTGTGTATTTTATTATGTGAAGCACTAAATGGTTTTAGAAAAATATCGACTCTTTGTTTGTAGATATCTACTAAACTAAAGCAAATAAAGAGAGTAGGCCTGTTATACTGAGTGATATATATTATACACACTGCTCTGCTTTCTGCACGGACCTCACAGCTGTTCTCACTGTAAACATTGCGTTGCGATGAAAGCAGTTCATCAAATAATATCCAGGGGATGCATGCAGAGCTGTCATTGGCTGAGATAAGTCCGGCCGTGCGTCACGACTCTTTGAAACATCTCTGTTCCCGGAAATGCATCCACGAAGGAGCCGTGGAGGACAGATCAGTGTATCCTCGGTTATAGCTCCTCCAGAGAGCCTCCTCGGCGCTCGATGCTCGGTCCTCGATGTGCATTTAGAGAAATGAGATGTTCTTCAACATGGCGCGCTAAAATTCATTTCCGGGTCACTACCGGAGGACCAAGGAGTCGAGGAGGGGGATTTGATGAAATGAGAACGGCCCCTGGTCTTTTTCACACTTCTTGTAAGGATTTAAAGGGCCCATGTCATGCTTTTCCGGTTATTACCCGTCCCCTTGTGTGTTATGAAGGTTTTTATGCATGTAAACGGTGTGCAGAGTCACAAACCCTCAAAGTACACCCTGTAGCGACTAAAACTCTAACACAGAAAATACCTCCCCAAAACGCCTCGTTGGAGATACGTCATTGTCCATTTGATTCTTCCATTTCGTTCCGGGTACGGCATGATGTCAAGCCGTACCCGGAACAAAATGGACCAATCCGTGGAGCCGTTACGTTACGTCCGCGGAGCCGTTACGTTAAGCCCCCGCTGATTGGTCCAAATTGACCAATCCACGGACTTCCTCACACACACATCTGTGTGCAGGGAGCAGACAGCTCAGCTGATTTCTCCTCCCTGGCTGCAGGCTGATAACAGACAGTTGGGATCGTGGCGAAATTCTCTCT
The DNA here is from genome assembly GCF_902827165.1 of Trematomus bernacchii. Taxonomy (NCBI): domain Eukaryota; kingdom Metazoa; phylum Chordata; class Actinopteri; order Perciformes; family Nototheniidae; genus Trematomus; species Trematomus bernacchii. The sequence continues at coordinate 4,052,804 of NW_022987588.1, read as the reverse complement.
GCAGACCCATTCTCACAGCGTTTATCAACCTTTTTCTTACTCAATATCAAGCCACACTTATTGTTTTTACTTCGGCTGTGACTTTGTGTGTGCTCAGGATGAGTTTGGCTGTGTTTGGCTGTGTATCGCTAACAAGGAAACAACACCTCCACGGAGCTCAGCGCGATTCACAACGTCCCGACCAATCAGAGCACACTGTGCTCACAGGGAGGGTGGGGGCTGGAGCTATTGGAGCTACAACGAGCCGTTAAAGGCAGAGAGTGAATACACGTAGTTTACAGAGATGCTGTACGAGAAACCAATGTGAGTTTGGAAAATTGCACAATATAAATATATTCTAGTAGACCTCAACAATGGAATTATGATCAGTGGAAATGGCCATGACATGGGCCCTTTAACAAAAATATATCCCATTTTAGTTTTCTTGCCTATGGTTTTTGTAACCTGGCTAACTTTTCCTGCCTGTTTCCATTTTTTACGCTAAGCTACATTTTCCAGCTGCTAGCTAAGGTTTCATAGTCCATTTAAAAAAAAACGGAGAGCTTTATTCTATATTTGTATCTTTTATTTTGCTCGATGAAAGGATTAACTAAAACACTTTTCTTCTCTGTATCCTACAGTGTCCTGACCCTTGTCTTCTACACCAACATGTACTGTTCCATCCTGACCATGATGGCCATTGGAATTGTACGGTACCTGGGCATCATCCTGCCCATGCGTTACAGAGATAAAGTTGGAACTGGGAAGAAAAAGTCCATCGCTATCATCAGCTGCTTCCTCATGTGGGGTTTAGTCCTGTGTGTTCTGCACCCGCTGATGACCACAGACCTGACCTTTTACATCCCTGAACTCAAGATCACCACATGTTTTGACATGCTGAAGAAAGAAATGCTACCGTCAAAGGCTGCCTGGGCGACTTTTCTCTTCAGCATGGTGTTCTTCCTTTTCCTCTTCCCTTTCTGTGTCACGACATTTTGCTATGTCAGAGTGATACTCAAACTGGCCAAAAATTCCAAGAAGACAACCCAGAAAAAGAGAGCGATACGTCTGGTCATCGTTGTTCTCCTGGTCTTCACCTTCTGCTTTGCTCCAAACAACATCCTCCTGTTGACTCACAGTGTGCTGAAACTTTTCTATGATCGGTCTCTCTACATGGCCTACAAACTGTCTCTTTGTTTAAGCTGCCTGAATAGCTGCCTCGACCCTTTCATTTACTACTTTGCTTGCAAGGAGTTCAGACAAAAGCTGCGAAAGCTAATGAATCTGACGAGTGTGACTAGTGTGGATTCAATGAAGATGAAGCATAAAGAGAGTTTTTACTCAGCACATTTAGATAGTTCAGAGAGAGAACACACCAAGGTATATTCCACAGCATAGAGAGACAGAATCAGTGGAACAGATAAGAGTGTGGCATGAGAGACGTGATAAGGGAAGTGAGAGCGAGACAGAAACCGTAAAAGTGAGGGCTTTCCGAGTGGGTCAAGCTTTTCATAATTATTTTACTTTCCCTGCGTGTGACGGACAAATGAAAATGAACAGGAAACAGCTGAGCCATTTGACTTATTGTATGTTTTTTCTTTTAAATATGAAAACATTATTATTGTAGAGATTGTGTATTTTTGCCACAAGAATCACAGAATTTATTTTTTGACAAAAAATATATAGCATGTAAATAAATAAACTCATTTTAACATATTATATAAGCCTTTTCTTAATTTGTATTTTCTTATTATTGCTGTGTGTGTGTGTGTGTGTGTGTGTGTGTGTGTGTGTGTGTGTGTGTGTGTGTGTGTGTGTGTGTGTGTGTGTGTGTGTGTGATGTGTGTGTGTGTGTGTGTGTGTGTGTGTGTGTGTGTGTGTGTGTGTGTGTGTGTGTGTGTGTGTGTGTGTGTGTGTGTGTGGTGTGTGTGTGTGTGTGTGTGTGTGTGTGTGTGTGCGTGTGTGTGTGTGCCCGGTGTGTCTGTCTGTTGAACTATAAATTGCTACGAGCAAGTAGACTTTTCTTTACCTTTGTTCTTACTTTTATTTGTTTTGTTCTCTACAACCTATTATTATTATTATTATTATTATTATTTGTATTATTATTAACAGGTATGAACAAGTAGTCATAGTAGGCTCTGTTTATTTAAACTTTATACATCCATGCTTTGAAGCTGTGGGAATGGTGGATCCGCCCACCTTTTGAAACGTGATCACGCATGCGCGGTGACGTTGCTGGTCGTAGCAAGCAGCTATCACTCTCGGTCTACAGACAGGACAAGGTAATAGTTTTGCTGCATATCTACTGTAATGTTTCTCCCAGACAATGAAACTTATTATAACATTTGTTTGTTTACTCAACAAATTCACTTTATGGGTGGTGAACTTACTCACCAAACGTCACAGGGAGAAAACGTACTAGCTGCTAGCTAACACAAGTTAACACATTAAGGAGAGCAGAGTTTTAACTATGCATGTCGTATGTTAACACATGTAAGGTTCTTATTCAAAGTTACTTGTTTAACGTGAAGTGTCTGTGTTCAGAGAAGTAGTAATTATGTGTGTAAATGTGTAAAGTGACGTGAAACACTGTTTCATGAGGCACAGTTGTTTGGGAAAGGTTTAACTTTGTCTAAATAACAATCTCTGTGCAGCAGTAGTTTAATGCATAGTTTATGCATTAAATGACCCTGTGTAGTTACAGTAAGTGTATTTACAGTTCTTTACAGCAGCTCTGCTCATTGTATTTTTTTAATGCAGTACTTAATTCTCTGCAGTATGCATGGGAATTGGCCTAAAAACGAACGATTACCTTAAAAACACAAAACTAAAATAACCATTATAATATCCCATCGCACGAAGGAATGTGCTTGTTTTCCTTAAAACCAAAATAATGTAATTTAAAATGATTAAAAGCAGCAAACTCTCACATTTTAGATCCTTTGACCAGTGAATGTTTTGTATTTATCTTAACTACTGTTGTGCGCTGCTCCTCTAGCTTGGAACACTATGCAAAAAACATTGAAACTGAGCATTTTGATTCCCTTGCATCATTTTAAAGCACGGCTGGATGAAATGTTATTGGATACCTGTCACTGTAAATAGGTTGCTAATGTATACCCCTGTAATTATGTTGTGATGTCCTTTTGTTTTCTGTTGTTTTTATGTGTAACTAATGTACCGCAGGTCTCCCTTGAAAAAGAGATCGTTGATCTCAATGGGATTTTTTAACCTGGTTAAATAAAGGCTACAAACAAACAAACTAGTTACTTCAGTAAATCATTTCTCATCATAATTGATTGTCATGTTGATTGATAGATCATTAAGTCAATGAATCACTCAGCTATACATTGTGCAACCTCTGTAATGTTTAACTCTGTTCATCACTCCAGGAGCGGTGAGACTAGAAGGTCACCATGGTACTGAACCCTGTCATTTCCAAGCTTTCTGGTAAACTGGTTGTTCTGGCCAGTGCTTCTCCTAGGAGACTGGAGATTCTCAACAATGCGGTATGTTGCATCCTGGTTAAAGTTATAGGAATTATATTTATATATATATATATATATATATATATATATATATATATACTGTATGTATATCACAACACCTGCACATTTTGTTTATGAACAGATGCAATTGTTACATACTGAGTAGCGCTGGATCAAGGTTTCCCTTTTTTCAGTCTGTCACTTTTTTACTCTTAGGTTGTCAAGCCATTATGAAAATGTATGCAACATGTATGAATCAAAGTAACTTTGTGTATCTTTAAAACTCTCTTGATCCAATCTGTATACCAGGCAAGCTCATGTGCAATCATAACATAAGGTTGAGAAACACTGGGCTAAATAAAAATGATTGAGAATGTGTATTTTATTCATAACTAGACTGATGGATTGCCCAACATCAGATCATCACATTATATACATTGATGTAGCCTAAAGAATATGTGTTCATGGTAAATTGATTGCCTTTTATAAGGTAAACACTGCGAACACTGATATGTTTTACAACCGTTTTATATTTACCCTGTATATATCCTCATTAGGTTTTTAGTTTATAAGTTAACAGGAAAAGTGCATATTAATAACATTTCTGATAATATGCCAGGCTAATCTTTTTCAGTAGTCGCACAGATAAATAAGACTATACAAAAGTATAATTATATATCGTTTTCGTTTCTCCTCTCCTACACTTCAGGGCTTACGGCTCCAGGTGGTTCCATCCTGGTTCAAGGAAACTCTTGACAAGGGGCTTTTCAAAGCCCCTCATGAGTATGCTGTGGAGACAGCCAGACAGAAAGCCCTGGAGGTGGCCCGCAGGATGCCCTTTGTGAGAGCAACTCCTTTTTGCATGACAGTATATCTATTATCATTATATTTGATTACATTTTCATAACTTAGTGTCGATTACTTTGCTCTAGAAACACCTGAAGACTCCAGACATCGTAATCGGAGCGGACACTATTGTGGTAAGAGGAAGAAAGCTTTTGTTTCTTTCTCTGTGCAATACATGTTGTATGTGTTTGCTGGACCTCAGAACAGCATTGGTGCCAGTTTTTTTCTTCTGTATCCATTTATAATTTCCTGTATATGTGTTCAAACATGGCGTTTTAAGCCTATATTTGAAGTGTGGTGACTGGTTTAATAAATAATAAACAGTATATATTGTAGTGTGTGCTGAAACAGGTGAGTTATCCTGCTCTGCTTACATTAGGCTTACATTTGAGGCTGTGGGCATATTCATCATTTTCATGGGATTTAACATTCATTACACAATAACAATTGAATAGACCAGAACAAACATTTCCTGAAATTAGCATGATTTTATTTATTTATATATATATATATATATATATATATATATATATATATATTTTATTATTTAAAATGATAGCAGTCCTTAATTATGTATCTCCAAAGTAGCTTAACCATGTCATATTATATGCTTTTTTTAAAACACATTTTTCTGGGGCCATGACAGATAATTACAGATTTTATATCCACAAGTTCCCATTATAGACACAGCTTACGATCCACGTTAGAATTTGGCCACGATTTACCAGGTATATTACATTATGTATTTACTTGTGTTTTTCATTTCCACAGACTGTAGATGGCATGATTCTGGAGAAACCTGTGGACAAAGATGATGCTTACAGAATGCTTTCGAGGTGAGTGTCATTTACAGAATTAACATGTGAAACTGCTGGTATTGGTTTACAGTTCCTCTTTTCTTTAATTCTCCCTGTCAGCTTGAGTGGTAAAGAGCACAGTGTCGTCACCGGTGTAGCGATTGTCCTCTGCCATGAGAAAGAAAGTAAGTACAATTGAAGGTTATTTTCAGTTTGTTTTCTGTAGAAATTTGATGACGCAAAGTCATTTCAGGTAGTTTTTTTATTTTCTATTTTTAGTGTCTTTGTCTTTGAGAATAAAAGTACAGTAATTATAATGTAGGATTTAATACTAGGATATTATAATATATATGGGGGGACCCTACTGGACAAATGATTCCAGTGTTTGACACATATAATTTCAAAACCTCCCTGCTCCCCAGACGAAGAAGTGGACTACCAGTTGATTGATTTCTACGAAGAAACAAAAGTGAAGTTTGCTGATCTTTCGGAAAATATGCTGTGGGAGTACATCAATAGCGGTGAACCCATGTGAGTATGACCATTTGACCTGTCACATGTGTAATACAGTAGCTATTGATTTATCTTGGTGTGGTTACTTAACCTATCATTTGTTCAGTGGAGGTCATTTAAGTGGGTTCTTCATGAACCTGTTGCTTTTTGGACTTTGATGATTGATTTTTTTTGTCAGATGTGTTTGCCTTTCCAACTTTGAAACAGACAATGTGTCAGCACAAAATAAAATCTCTACTTGGGTCAGTGAGGTTATATTATTTGATTTGTTCTGCATTTAAAGAAGAAGCAAAATAAGAACTGAACTTTTCAAAGAACATCCATTAGGGCTGTGCGATTATGGCAAAAATCATAATCACGATTATTTGGGTCAATAATTGATATCACGATTATTAAATACGATTATTCACTGACTTTGAAAAAATCCATTTATTGAACTTGAAAACAAATACAAATAATAATTTGAACAGTATCTTTTTAACTGTTGATTACCCTGAACGTGTAATTCAACTGAAAAACCAATACAAAAATAAATGATACATTTTAAATAAATAATATCAAAATAATAAATACCAATCAACAAGATCAACAAATATTTTGGAGCGCACTTCCCCAAGCTACTAAACATATATAAATATGATGAATACAAATAAATGAGACCAAAATTAATGAGATCAAATATGTTGCAGTGCACTGTCACAACCTAGCAAAGCAAAATAATTGTTTTTTTCGATTATGTTGTTTTCGTAATTGTGGCAGGCCAAAATCGTAATTGCGATTAAAATACGATTAATTGCACAGCCCTAACATCCATAACATTCATCTGGTTGTAACTTATATAGATCAATATTCCAATTACTTGTATATAGACTATTTTGCACAATTTCTATTATATTTAATTTAATTTTTATTTACTTGCACTATTATCTGTTTTATTGTGTTGCGCTGTTGGAGGAGCCTGTGACCTAAGAATGTAATTGTCATAATTACACTGTAGCTATGTACATATGACCATAAAAGCCTTGAATCCTTGAGGAAGTGTCATTTCACAACAATCTCAAAATGCGTCATACGCCTTCTTACTGGGAAGAGACGTTATGACCACATCACACCCATTTTGGCAGACCTTCATTGGCTTCCTGTCAGTTACAGGATCCAGTTCAAGTACTTACTTGTTGTTTTTAAATCATTGCATGGACTGGCACCACATTACCTGTCTGAGTTGTTGCACCGCCATGCTCCAGCTAGAGCATTGCGATCAGCTCAGCAGAATATGTTGGTGGTTCCTCGGTGCAGGAAAAAGACCCGAGGTGACAGGGCTTTCAGTGTTGCAGCTCCCAGACTGTGGAACAGCCTCCCAGTACATATCCGGACTGCTGAGTCAATTGAACTTTTTAAATCTCAGCTAAAAACCCACCTCTTTGCACTGGCTTTTAATACTAGTTGAACATTACATTTTTACATTTGTATGTGTTTTAAAAAAAAAAAATTCTAGTTATTGTGCTTTTTATCATGTTTTTAATTATTGTTTTATTATTGTACTCCCATTGTGTTATTTAATATGTATTGCCTGTACAGCACTTTGGTCAACTGAAGGTTGTTTTAAATGTGCTATATAAATAAATAAAGATTGAGATTGAGATTGGGGAAGTGTCATTTCACAACAACCTATTTGTGTATGTGTACATGTTGTGTGTTCATGTTGCTTTATAATGACATGTTTGATTCTGTGTGTGTCAGGGACAAGGCTGGAGGCTACGGTATTCAGGCTCTCGGTGGAATGCTTGTAGAGTACGTTCATGGAGACTTCCTCAATGTTGTGGGTTTCCCCCTCAACCACTTCTGCAAGCAGTTGGACCTTATTTACAACTCCTCTACTTCCTCCTCGGACCAAGAAAGTTCAACCGTCTGGCTGAGCCACAACGGCAATCACGCTACCTCCAATCTCACTCAGCCTTCATCTGCCAACCATACACACCACATCCAGAGCAGCCCGTCAGCCAGTCCTGTGCATAAGGTTAGTTTTCTCGCCCTATAAGCAACCTGATGACTCTTTTGTCTTTTATGTATAAGTAACAGTCTCCCCTTTTATAGGTGAAGAGGAAAAGCAGTGAAACTGAATTGAATGAGAGTTCTATGACGTTGGTCAACAGCCTGTCCAAACATACCGGTGACAAAGATTCTGCGAATACAAAACTACCACCGATGACCAGCAGAGGGCAGGTAAAGGAGCCTGAGGACGGTGAACCAAAAAAAGAAGACTTGCAGCGAATCTGTGATTTATTGGATGGATTTAGAGCCTCAAAGGTAATTAGGAATAAACCTGGTATTCATATGTTGATAAAGGATATTTTTCATATTGAAATATTAATGTAAGTCATTGTTGTGTTTACTTATAGAGGATGTAATGAAGCAACATTACATCATATATGTATTTATAGTATTAAGCCACAGCCTTGATGTCTGCTTAGGAGACATAATGATACACAAATTAAGTTGATGGATATAAAAAAAATCAAACACCTCTTATCCATTCAAATACATAAAAAAAAAAAATATATATATATATATATATATAATCAAAACCAAAGAAAAGTGTAAAATAAGGACATTTTTGTATTCACAAGGTTCCTTTTTTAAATAATTTTTTTTAACAATTTGGATGTTTCTCATGGTCTTCACAATCTACAAGTATAAAACAATCTTGAATTCACAATCCGATTCAGAAAATAAAGTCACACTTTGCTTCTGTATCTATTCTTCCTTTTCCAAAAATCCAGGCACTGTTTACGGCATCCAAGATGTGTGTGTTTGACGTGCTGCACAGCAGGCCGGGGGGGCTGGAAGCAGCACAGGTGGCCCAGGAGATCAAAGCCTCCCTGAAGGGCACTGAATGCCTGCTGGAGGCCTGTGTGTCTCTGGGTCTGCTGAGGAGCAAAGAGAGAAGTTAGTCAGATACGATGATGGTTATTTAAAGAGACAGCGATTAGTACTTAACTTAAAACAAACCTCATGTTTTATTGTGTCTCCACTCCAGTGTACGAGAACACGGATCTGTCCACTCGCTTTTTGCTGTCGGATGCTCCTTTTTCGCTGCGGAGCCAAATTCTGCATTGTAACGACACAGTGTGGCCTATTTTCTCCCACCTTGAGAGTGGCGTACTGGAAGGAGTCAGCCAGCGTGACAAGGCTTTAAGCCAGACATCCAAGGACCAGGTGATTATCTCTATGTTCAGATGGATAAAATGTGGGGAGAGACACACTTTACAGATTCTATTTTTGTTGTTCCACTATGTCATTTGTTTCTATTTAAAGGACACTCTCCACAGCAGCCAAGACAGCAAACTGAGATTCATGAATGCCATGCACAACATTGCTAAGGTTACAGGGAAAGCTATAGCAACAGCCTTTGACCTCTCAAGTTTTAGAACTGCCTGCGACCTTGGAGGTAAGGAGAGACACTTAAGGTTTAAAATGGTGTCTTTGAGTAATAAACCATTCCTTTACAAAACATATTTTTGTTTTTTCCAGGATGCACTGGGGCCATGGCCGACGAGTTCACTAAAGCCCATCCTGGATTGTCTGTGACAGTTTTTGACTTGCCAACAGTTGTTCAGCTGAGGGAACATTTCCAACCTCTGCACACAGACAACAGGGTGTCATTTGTAGCAGGTCAGTTTGCGTATCATCATTCAAATAAACTCTGACTAATGCAGCTTATTCTGTGGGTCTCAAATATCAAAGTTATAATCTCACTCTCTCTATGGTCCTAACTTATGTATTATGGCTCCTCTGTATCAACAGGAGACTTCTTTAAAGATGATTTGCCGAAAGCAGACTTGTACATCCTGGCAAGAATTCTCCACGACTGCTCCGATGAGAAATTGGATATTCTGCTGAGCAAAATCGCGGATGCATGCACACCAGGTAAAACTCTTACAGTTTTTTACTCCATACTTGACTGATAACAATACTTTATTTATGATTAGTATAACATTCTCAGTCATGGAAAATCTCATGTGAAACTTACAGCAACCCACATTCTGATAAGATCATATCTAAGATCGGCTACAGTTCACTTTGGTTTCAATAACCTGCAGTGTCTGTGGAACTGCTGCTGCTGTCACCTGTTTTTGTCAGTGTTGAACTGATAACAAATCTGTTGTTGTGGCATTTAGCAAAAAGGAAGGCGATTTCATAGCCAAGCCAAAATACTTAATATCGCCCCTTTTGTTTACCTTCTTGTACTTTAGTCTTTTTCTAAAGCAAATGAATGCAAGGGGGGCCAGGGTTTAAAAACAACCACCTACTTTTATAAAGTTGTACATCTACTTACACATCATGCACTTGCTCCATGCTGCCAGGCTGCGGGCTCCTGCTGAGTGAGATCTTCCTGGATGAAGACAGAAAGGGCCCTAGTCGTGGGCTGCTCCAGGCCCTCGGCATGGGCGAGGGGAAACAGAGGAGCGCCACCGAATACAGTCTGCTTTTGAAGAGCCACGGCTTCATAACGGCACATGTCAGACATACAGGAAACCTCCTGGATGCTATGCTCTGCATCAAAGCGTGACGGACCAAATATCAGTTAATTATTTAGGTATTGGACCATAACAGAGATATCTTTTATAAATCATTAAATCATTTTCTTGTGCTCTAAGGTCCGTAAATTGTTTTTTTGTTGGACCTTAGGGACAGATAACCAGTACTCAGACTCTCTGTAAACTCTGATTTGGGGACATGCAAATTGTTCACTCTATGTACTTCCTTGATGATTTTATGGGATTCAAATTTAGCATTTGAATAATGCACACTAATGATCATGTTTTTCATTGATTTGATATTGACAGAAGGCCTTTGTTTAGTTTTTCAGAAATGATAAGAGCCTTTACTTTTGTAAAGGTAGGAGTACAATAGATAATACAAAGCATTATCAGGAAAATGTAACTAATCACCAAAATGAAAAGTTCATAATACAAGATAGCCACTTTCAGATTGTTTAAATGATTAAATATACAAGTACTTATTCATTAGGGTTTAATTTGAATAATTGTATATAATGAAGGGTAGTTCATTTATTATTTATGTTGATAAAAAATGTGTATTATCTTTTTATTGTTGCTTGTACTTTTTACAGCTAAACATAAAAGTATCTTTCTGTGAACTCTGTGTAGATTCCTCATTCCAAAAACATTCACACTGTGGTCCGCTGGATGACGGCTGTGGCTGGAGAGTTCATCCTGCCTCTTAAAAACTCTGAAGTGTCATATTATGATGATGCAATATGGAGGCAATGAGAGTAACGGAAGAAATAACAAAAATGTAAGCAGCATTAACGCCTAAGTGGCATTTGTACAGATTATTCGTCTCCCCTATGGACATGACTTCATGTTTACATCAACTTTATAGGAGGCAGATTTCCAGTGATTACCAACCCAAGCCTTCTTCAATGGAGTCATGTCAGACCATTCTCTGAAGTACATGTGCAGCATTCATCTTGCTCTTGTATGCACTATTTAAACACAGCGTACATTATTGCCACATTTGGTCTGTTTGATCATAATTGCCCTTTTTTGCAAAGAATGATCAAACTCCGACCACCTATTCTCTGACGCTAATCTTCCCCAAATTAAAGCTGCAGAGAAAATACTTTGCTTGTCACATCTTAACTTACAGTAGGCGCAGCTAAGTGATATTTGATACTTTTGAAAGAAACCCAAATATTTATTTTGCAGTTAAAAGAAATGGACAGTGCTGTAAAACCTCGCTGTGTCAATAAATCTCCTCAAGATGGCAGCGTAAACCTGCAGATCTCTCCAGAATACTTGGAGAAACAAAGAGTTACTGTTTAATTATTTCCAGCGAATGTGTATGGAGATAGTTTGCACATTAAGTGAAAGTAAGCTTTCAAAATTAACTTAATGTTTCCAAGCTAGGGAATTCATTTGCGCATAGAAACATATTTCAGCATGCCTTAATTCCTCAAAGATATACTGCATGAGTTTTAAAGCAGCCAAACAGCTGATGGGAGTGTGGGAATATCTCTGGCCAGAAAAAATATATCTTATTCTTTGTGACACAGAAAGTGTATCCGGACTACTTTTCATTTTGGATCCCTCTCTTCAGTATTTTCTTAGAAGGGTAATAAGGGTGGTCATGTTATTCATGGCTATTTTCTTGTCAGTCTGGGCTCATGCTCTTTGTGACATCTAATTGATTTCCATTACTCAGATTTTCTTCTTTTGATGAGGAGAGACAGGGGGAGGGTGGACCTAAGTTCAAATATGACAGTGTAAATCACATAAGGTTTATTTTATTCTTTACACACATTGAATGCATCAAAACATAATATATTGCAATACTTTCCTGCCACAATGATTGTGAAAGTCTGTATTGATTCAATAAATCTGGTACTTCATACACATTGCATTACTGATCAGTTCTTTTTTAGGACACCAGATTGTTGTGTATCAGGAGAACGTCAAGCTGGTGAAACATAGATTAGCGTGACAAATCAAACAACTGAGTCTCTTGTTCCCTTAAAACATGATGAAGCATTTCCATGAAAGAATCTGCATAACCGTTCACTTCCAGTGTCCCATCTGCACCCATTCACCCTCAAACGCCTTGACTTTTGTGTACAAGTATCAACTCCAAAGCCTTTGCAAGGCTCTTCTAATGAAAACCATTCAAGTCAATCAAGTTTACCAGAGACCAAAGGCCAGTGTAATTTGGGAAAATTGCTGAAACTCCAAAGTAATCTTCTGTAATGTGATCTTGCCTATTGAACACTGGCAGTACTGTACGTGTCGGATAAGAGCTCAGTCATTTTCTTCAAATGCAGTCTTGACAAGCAGCATGGATATCCACCTGCAAGTAATCATCATTCTAGTGTTAAGTGCTTTGATATTAAAATGACTGATTTAAAACCATTTGCTGCTAGTAGATAGCGATTTGAAAACACTTCCACATGTTGATAGTGGGGATAAGCTGGGTTTGTGAACTGAGTGGACTGCATGTTATGTTCAATGGTAACAGTCAGTGAGAACACATCATGGAAAAGTCACAAGTTCAGTTATACAGTTGAGAAAGGAGGCTATACATTAAATAAGAATGATGTAATCAAAGCCTGAACAATTATGGGTGCACAGTTTAATGGGATTTAATATATGGCTTGCCTTGTGGTGTAAACTTGTAAGTTTCGTGTAACTTCTAGTGTAACCACTTGGGGGCCACATTGGCTAAAAGAAACTCCACGAGAGGCTGATTTTATCAAGTTATATTGGTTGTTGACACTCTTATCAAATTGACAGGAAATACTGAGGTATTTGAAATGTTGCAAATACCCATATCAGACTTTTAGTTAAACAATATAAAGTATCTTTGTGTATACCGAAAGCATCTCTGTGACTTTGTGAAGGATACACAGAATCCAAATGGTCGCAAGCAGAATAACAAACACTCTCTAACTCTCTAATCACTCAGTTTTTTATATTTGCTTCTCAAAAAAACAGAACTCATGCTTGGGCACCTGTTTCAAAGAACAGGCTTGTTTTTCAAAGTCCTCCTCTGTCAACAAACAGAATAAGCTCGATGATGGCTGGCTCCTCCACCCACATCTGATTTCAGCAAATGTGAAATTGTTCAAAGTGAGTCGTGCTTCATTGATTTGTTTCAAGGCAGAGGAAAAATAACCTCGGGGCTTCTACCAGTTAGAAATAACAATGGAGTCCTTCGCTGCCGTTTGTACTTTTCTGGCCTGACATCAGTAGCAGATTTGGGTTTTCACTGTAGATTTAACTGCTGGTTGGGACTATGTGAAAGTAGTGTTTTTTTATATGCCTGATTTAAACGTTTTGATTTTAATTTGTTTAAATTATCCCAATAGATCCAGATTCTTCCTGGGAGTTAGAAGAAAAATTGATAGCCTACCACCTGTGCCATATGCTAATCAGTAGAAATGGAGTAGCTAACTGTAGCTTAGCATAAAGCATGTAGACAAGGAGAAGCATTTAGTCTGTCTTGCTCTGTACAACATTTCAAAAACACGCCAATTGCACGCAGCTCTAACGCTCACTAATTTATTTTTTTGCTAACCAGTCCACAAACATACATATTAAACAACAAGTTGAGGTTTTAAAAGGAGTCAGGCCTTCATGCTAGAAGTATTTCTTGAGGATTATCAGTAGGCTACTGAGACTCCCTGGAAACTCCCTGCTAGTTAGCCTACATGGAAACCTCATGGTGACCCAAGGACTGCTGGAGGTACAGTATGTAAAAAAACACAACCTTTTACATTTCTGTTTGTGTATGAACTACTAAAACAAGATATTACATTGGAGAGGTATTAATAGGCATAATTTTGAACTTTAGAAATAGCCATGGCTAGCCGTTTCCAGTTTCTAGCTAAGCTAAGCTAACTCCTTCCTGACTTTAGCTTAGGGAAGAGTGGTATTCAGAGGTGGAAGAAGTCAGATCTTGTATTTAATTTAAAGTAGAATAACAAGAGTGTGGGAATACTATGTTACAAGTAAAAGTCCTGCAATCAAATGTTACTCAAGTAAAAGTTAAAAAAGTACTCATTAAGCAGATTGGCCCATTTCAGAACAATATGTATCATGTTTTGATCATAATTAGTGATGCATTTAAGTGTTATCAAAGCTGGTAAAGGTGCAGTTAGTCTGAATTACTTTGTTTGCTGCAGGTTAGCTTGTGAAATGTACTCCAGGTGCAACTAAAGTCTTTTTTAAGAGTTTATTATATTTCACATCATTGTTCCAAATCTGTAAAGTAACTAAAGGTATCAAATAAATGTAGTGGAGTAAAAGTACACAATGTACCTCCTAATTGTAGTTGGGTAGAAGTACAAAGTAACACAAAATGTAAATACTCAAGTAACCCCTCAAGATTGTACTTGAGTGAATGTGCCTATTTACTTTACACCACTGGTGATATCAATATGTGGTTGTATTTGTTTTGAGGGGAAGCGAATAAGGGTATTTCCCAATGTGTTTAACTAATACTTTAAAGAAACAAAAAACTAGAACATAATTACTACGTGTATATCATATCGCTCACAGTGTAATAGCGACAACATCACCATTTAGCTCACAATCAGAACCCACTTGCCCCCTGCTAAAAGCTAACAACAATCTCATTAACATATGGAAACATTTGTGGCGGTCAAATACAAGGTACTGTCTCCCCTTCCTGTCTCCATGTGATGTGTGAGGTGTCACTCAGAGATACAGTAGGGGAGGAGACTCTGTGTGCAGAAATGGTTGGTGACAGGGCTTTCATCCGACCCACTGAGTGCTCTTTGTTGTTATTTTGGGAGCTCTCATGGGTGCAATCTGAGAGAGCAGCAGACAGACGGGTCTCATCTTTGCACGAACACACACACACATTAGGCAGAAATGCACACAGCCAGGCACCTGCATATACAAAAGAAAATAATGACATGCTCACTGTCATGTCAATCAAATTGGCTGCTTTTCTGCAGGTGTACACATGGAGAATCCATTAATTGTCAGTAATGAAGACATAATAAGAATATTTCACAACAGAATAATTATTTGTTCCACATTCTCTAATATAATATGTATGAAAGACAATTGCTGCCATTAAAAAGAAAGAAAAACATGATAAATTAGTCAAAATAAGTAAGTCAAATTATGATTTCCCTTATCCGTTTGACTCACTTTATGATAATTTTTACTTTTTTTTTCATTGGGTTGATTTTTTCTTTCTTTTTTAGTCTTAAAATAAAAAATGTTAAGTGAGTACTAAGGCTTGTTGTTTTGTAGTCAGATTTGATTTATTACATTTTTTATAAGATAAGCTACTATTATGGCGTCAACTTAACCTGAGGCCGCCTCAGCTAACATATACTTTGCGGTAAAAGTACTTTACATTTTTTTATTATCTGCCTAGGTTTTGTGGTATTTCATAAGCATGGTCCCTGGCTGGACTTTTACTGATGTTGTTTATAGTTACGTTCGCCACCCTTAAGTTCACGGGTCTTTACGTTACTTGGGTGTCGTTACCATGACTCAAGATTTTAATAATTGAAGCATAAATACAACATTTCATTCTACCCCATTGTGGTAGGTCAGCGCCAAGATATTAAAACAATCTTGGTGCATGAAACCAAAATGATTGTTATTGCTTTAAGGTAATCTTACCCTTTTAAAGAATACAAAAAATGGAAGAAAAACAACCAGCATATTCCTACCACAGTTATGCGTTTGAAATTTAGACTGCATGAATGGAAATGAAAGTCTCCCGTTAACAGCTTAAGTCTATTTGATTTCACATTCAAACAATGACAGTGATCATAACCTCTGACAGTGTAAGATGCAAAACAAATGTTTAGCCTATCAATGGTGTGTGCCGATAAGATATTTATGGGGTTGACAAAAGTGTCTTTACGTCTGTCTTGATGTCTGTTATCACGAGTTCAAGGTGCTTCCGCAGCGGCCTCTGACACGGATCACAGGCGGATGCTGTTTAAAACAAGTGAGGAGATATCTTCCTCTCACTGTGCGATGATGACCCTTGCTCCTAACCCCCTCCAGCAGCAGTTCATCCTCCAAACAATAACAATCAATTCCCTCCACATCTGACAGAGCCGGAGAACAACTTATAAATGATATGCATCTCCTGCTGGTCCCATGGCAACCGCCTTGACTTTATTGTTGCGTTTCTTTGATCCCGCCAAGCTTTGATTAATTTCTCTTTCACCCTTTTAGCTAAACATATCATGTGAATTTGAAGCTTTGTTCCTGACAGTCCCCGTCTTACCTCGCTCTCTCCACAGGCTCCTGACGCCTCCCAGAGGAGCCGCGGAGGAGGAGAGGAATTCCACTGGATTCAAAGACTTCTCTGGGTTGCTTTTGACTCTTCCGCCTGCCTTGCCTTCCCCCGCTCCTCATGTTGACCTGTTCCCCGTGATCCCCTGCCAAACCATCTTCCTGGCCCTGAGGGACTGTGGCTGAATGTGCACAAGCATACACATCGAGGGGTTTCAGCTTCTATTCCAGAGAAGCTCCAATGGTACGTTCCTCTGCATGTCCAGGCCTTTGATTCAGTAAATAAGGAGAATGAACTTTGGTCTGATTCATTGGGTGTTTTTCATAAAGTTTTTTGACGTGGCTGTAGATACGTTGCCAGGTTTCTTACACACGATGGGCACTCTCATGAATTTCATTAAGAAAATGTATTGCAGGCACTTGTGTAACGACTCATCTTCAAAAGAATGGGACATTATATCTAAAGGACTTTCACCAAATGAGAACGTAATGAAAAGTGAAAAGTGTGTGTTTTCTCAGTGCCATCTGGTTTCAATCATGGCAATATCCTAAACATGACCAGTTCTTTGAATCAGCTACCCTCAGCTTGCCTCCCAGATGTTAGGCACTCATTATTCCAGTCAGGCCTCTCCGACAGTTACACAAAGTCCAACATTTTCACCAGTAGAGCCCAAATAGGAGTCAGCCTACACACAATCACCTTATAATCACATTAGTTTTCACCATTATAATGTTAGAATGTAGTTTAAAATTGGCACCATATTTATCATAGTCTGACTTAGTTTACTTCTCCTCATTTGTTGTTGCAATAAATAGCAAACTCAGCCACCAAATGTTTTCTTAGTTTGCTGTTGTTGTTTTACAACAGGAAACAAAAGGAAATGTAAGGAGCTCTCTTAAAAGGACCAATGATAGCCGAAATTACAAAAATAAGAGTCAGTAATAAAGCGCATCAACTCTACCAGCCTTCATTTATTCTTCATTCCTACCTACTATTCTGCGTTTAGGTTTGTTGGTTATGTTTCATAGAAAGCTAACATAGATGTGTCAGTTTTAAGTGTTAAACAAAGTGACATGAACTCTGACCTGTCTAAAGATCTTTTTACACATCAATATATCATTTTTAAATTAATTGTCTGGCATAATAACCCTTAACAAAATTAAACTACTTTATGGTGTTTAACTGCTCACCTCTGTCTCAAGCCACATGTACTATAAAATCAGCGCAAATCAGCACCACATTTCCCATAAACTTCACCTCTCACTGCTGCAAACAGGGCATTGCCTCTTCATAGAAGCCCTAAGGGATAGTCTAGCAATTACAACCCAGGCCTTACACACAGCCTTACTATATATAGCTGTAGTTTAACGCTAATAAAACACATCCTTTCATAAACGTACACATTTAAGTCCAGGGACAATCGATGAGAAGTCTTGCTATATATCATAGATGCATATGTAGAGATGGATGACAGTTTTAATTCACAGCACACACTGTTTCAGCCCTGCACTTATTTGCTCACTGGCTTCATACTGTGAGCATTTTGTATTAGTATGGGAGGCTTTGCATGCATGTTTTCTACAGAGGAATTTAATACACACCTTTTGAAAGGCCCTGCACATCTGCGCAGGTGTTTTCACTTATGCTCGCTAATTAGACCTCTGCCCAGAGTGTAGTGGAGGCGGAGCTGTGCGGCGATGATGTCAAATCCCATGTACCAATCAGAAAGATAAAGGTTTAAGTTGTGCCGCCCAAACAGGTGCGTCAAAGCTCACAGGAATCTGTACATCTCCACACAGTTAGGAGGTCGATTCAGGCACAGTGTGTGTACCTCAGTAAACATGAGTTATACTTTATGTTCTGTGGGAAACAAGGTGTCTGAAGCTGGCCCCTGTAATGATTGGCAGATTGTAAGAAAATGCTGTGCGTCATAATGATGAAGTCTTTAACCGCGGTCAATAATTTTATCACACCTGACGCTAACAACCCTGAACTGCTATTAGTCAAATTGGAGTGTCAATACTGACTTTACCCTCGGCACAGTTGTTGTAATATGAGTTTTAACCAATGGAGGGCAGTATGACTATGAAGACAAGCATCTTCACAGAGGCTTAAACCCAAATAAGGTCTTTTTTCAACACCCTGAAAGCCAGTGTTTGGGTATATAGTCCATGATATGTAAACTACATGGTGAATGTAAGCGTCTCCTGACATTCAGACGTGACACTAAGACGTTTAGATTACTGTGATTATAATTGGTAGATGTAAATGGTAGATTGTAAAGTAAAAAAAAAAAGGGTAACAACATTTTGTCATTTATCATCAGTAAGGTTGTGTTTAAAAAAAAAAAGGCCTTTTTAATTCAGGTATATGACTTAAGTCCACTAGCTCAAAAGTTGTTTCCCTTTTTACCGCATTATTCTCAGATCAATACTGGACTAAATCATTTTCAATTTTTGATATGTTGATGGATCAATAAAATGGTTAATGGTTTATTAAATGGAGTGTTTTTAGACATTTTTCTATTGCCTTACACAAATATTCTGCATCTGGAAATAAACACCTACCAATGTTTTCTTGCTAATCAATGTTTTATCTTATCTTTCATTCAACATTTTCTTTTTTGTTGTTGTTTCAAGTAGTCTTTGAAGAGCAGCGGTGGAGCCTGGGGACGGTTGGGGGTGAGCTGAGCCCGGACGGCAGACTGCACCTGAGAGCGAACCTCTAACCTGGGGGTAAGACCCACAACATGACCTCTGCTTCAGAGCAACAACACAAAGAAACAAAGACACAGATTATTACACCACAAACTTCTATGTGCACCGTTGTGTTGGAGTAATTTGTTTCATGTAGTCACTGATTCACTACGGGTGCTTGATTGTGTTAATTCTTATTGTCAGCTCCATTTCCCTTTGCGCAGTGATTTTAATATCCTCATAAATGCTCTGTTTAATCATTGCACACATCAGTTTCAGGTCCAACACATTTATCAATCTTCTTACTAGATTATTAAAATAATATCTCTCCTCTTACACACACATACAGTCATACTGTACCTCTCCTGCATTTCTCCGAAGAGCTACAGCAAACAGCTGCCTGATTAATAAGTTAGGTCCTCTAAATATGGCTCAGAGTCATGTATCTTTAAAAACGACTTAATAATGGTAATCAAGATTATCAACAACGTACCAATTATATCTTTACACTTTCCTCCCTTAATTATGTATAGTTCTCCTTCACCGAAGATAAAAGGGCTGCTTTCTCAGTCTCAGGTGGATTGTTCATCTTAAGTGTTTATGATGGTGTATTTGTATCACAGCTACGTTCCCTTAAAGTGGCAGTGAGCTAAAAGGGGCCTGTGCCTCTTCCGTGTGTGAAACAACCACAATGGAGGAGTTCCTATGTTTTATTTATTGATATGTTTTAGTGGGGGAAGACCTAGCAATCATTATCATAAAGGCCTCTAGACATCAAGTCACACACAAAAGACCCCCGCCATCTCACCCCGTCTCTCACACGCACAGATCAACACATGCACACGATAAGCAGGCCGCTTTGCTGCAGCGACTCCTCGCCAGCAACCATTGGTAGCTTCAGTGACAGAAGCTGACAGTGTCAAAGTGTCTTTGTCTCTCGCACATAAACTGTCCCTGAAGCTGTCGTTGTGAGATGTAAAACACAGCCGTTTTTTATTCCTTCATGGGGGGGAAGTTGTTTTCATTCCCCCCCTTCTAGTTTTTTTTTTTTTAAATATGTCATATCTTTTCTGTCAGGGCCCTGGGGCGCCTGGTGGTGCTCGTGATAGAGGAGGAGTGTAAGCATCCGCAAACCCAGCGGAGTCTGGCCATATTGTACCTGCGCTCGCATTCATCTCGCTTATTTTGTCAAAAGCTCAAAGCTGTGAATTTCAGACAGCCGTGTTGTCATCTGATCTATGTGAGTGTGAATCTTTAGTCTGTATGTGTGTGTGTATGCGTAAAGGAAGACAGCCAGTAGGAACAGATGTGGGGAAAGTCTGTAAAAACTCAATATGAACCCTGCAGAGGCCTTCCTCTCTCTCTGTTCAATTATTTAGAGTCAAAGAAAAGAGGCAAGAGTGAAATATTTCCACAGAAGCCACTGTGTTTGGCAGGGATGAATAACATATTTATCTAGTCTCATCTTTGCCAAATAGCCGGAAATGGAAACAAATACCTTCAATTGGATTCTTGGCTCTGGTGTTTTCCTTGAGCTGCTGCTGCTATGTGTACTCATGCAGTCATATTGAAAAATTCCTCAGGACCAGAAATTATGGAAGTGCTGACAAGCCGAATTTTTCATGGTATCCTGATCTAGTAGACTTGGCAGTTTCAGGCAAATCTTATCCTCTCTCATGTGATGGGGGGGGAGGAGAGAGAGAGAGAGAGAACGAGCAGGAGAAAGTGCTCACCTATTTAATTTGATTAGAGATTAGAGGAGGAAAAGAGTCACATTTCCTCCCTGGCATGTCTCTACTTGGAGCACTCTGAACCTGATTGTATAAAGAGATGTCACAGCCAAGCACCACAGTAATGCCTGTAATTACTCTGAACTCAAATAAATAAATAAATTTGCTTTTCTTTGTGAGAGTCTGACAGGTTTTCCAACATCCTTCACTGGAGAAAAAAATTGCAGTGTGTGTGTGCATAGACGTGTACTTTTCAGTGCCGGCGTATTTGCGTGTGTGTCTTTGTGTGGGTGTGTTTACATATAGTGAGGCACTTGTAAAGGAGAAATTCAGACAGGATGAAATTTTGACAGCTACAGTATAGCTTGTTTTCTCCTCTCTTCTTTTTTTGACTGTGATAATCTCTTCTCAGCCGTGTGCGCTGAAGGCAAACCTCCGTTTGAGACTGATAAGGTTCGAGGTGCAGCTTTGTAAATAATAAGGTTAGAGTTTCTACACAGTTGCTAGTGCTGCGACTGATCTCGCTCCTATTAGTGACAATTGGCTGTGACCTCACCTGCTCACCCATGCTGTCATCACTGAGGGTGTATCTGCAGTAGCAGGCGATTAGATCATCCACTCTGGTCATAGAAGGAGACATCCAGACAAATGTTGCTCTGCTGAACCTAAGGAGGTCTGATGCATGTTGTCATGACAGTTGGCTCCTTGACTTTTGATATTGTTCAACTGCAAAAAACGGTTTAATATTTCCCGTTTCAGAGGGAAACTCTTAAAAGCTCACAAAGCAACCAGACTATTTGCACATGCAGTCATACCTCCACCTGGAGTGGCAGACTATGTGATAATTTGAACGGTGTATCCTTACATTCAGCCTGTATAACTACAAATGTAAGCTGTTTAATCAAATAATTTCACCCAACTTAAACTGTTTTCTACTTTACCTAGTGTCATAAACTGTTTATCCACTACTTTGAACTAATTACTTGAAACTCTTTACCTCACCATTCATTGATTTTAGCTCACTTTTTAACTGCCTCTTCATAATACTTTACTTTACATTGCATTGTATTTAGTTGACGCTTTTATTCAAAGTGATTTATGGAGCAATTCGGGATAAAGTATATTTCCCAAGTGGGTGGGATCTGACTGATCCTCTGATTGGTGGAACAGCGCATTTATCCCTTGAGCCACTTCTGCACCAAATACTTCTATACTGTACTTCTACCTACTGATTGCAAAATAATGCTTGCTAACTTTAATATTGACCCTTTTATCATTGCAACTGTGGTGTTCAGGTGTTACACCTCACTAAATAAGAGGATATATGTATTTTGTTCATATAATTTAAATGTCTGTGCTTCCAAATCAATTGATCTACCCCACAATCCTCACATATACCCCTTGTTTGTGCAGAAGTACCCACTGGTGTACAAGTCAGTTCTGTAAAGAAAATTACAGTAATGCCTTAAACAGACATCCGAAAGACATCTCTCACACATTTCTGCCTCACCTTCCCATCGCCATCTGTCTTCTCTGAGTGACAGTCATGCTGACATTCAAGGCCTTTCAAACCTCTCTCCGTCCATCACCCCTTTTTTTTCTGGTCAGTGAGTGTCAATCAGCAGCTCCTCTCACAACATTTGGCAACAAATATCTTCATGCTCACAATGCCTCTATATCCCATGAGCCCCAGTGCCTGCCACAGCAGTGTCTCACCTCTCCGGCACAGCAGATGTTCAGGATGCTCTTTACCGCCATGATAAGGCCCTCTCTCCTAGACGAAGCCCTACCATATGAATTATAGATGGTGAAACAGTCTTTAGACATGTTCATTAAAGACAACGCTTTAAAAAAAACAACCCATGAGTATTTATTTCAAGCAAATCTCAACACAACTCCCCCACCCTTCCCCGTATCCTGTTTTCCCAGTCAACTGGTACGTGTGAGGGTAAAGACGGAGACAGTGCCTCAGCAACCTTGACTGGAGACAAGCAGGAGACACACGCGTGACTGCATCGCCTTCGCCTGTGATGGCTGTTAGCTAGCTTTCCTCCAGAAGCCGCCTGCCTGCTGATGTACTATTACTCGCTCTGGAAGAGATGCTTGTGTGGAGGATGACACATTATTATCCTTTAATCTCGGTCTCAGCTTGTTGAGCATCAAATTGAAATATCCTGAACAGATGTAAAAACACATGTGAGCCTGGGCGCGCAAGCTGTGCTGCGCTTTGTTTCATCTATCCGTGATGTGAGCCTTAAGGAGAAGCTTTTTAAAATTTCATCACTATTCAAAAGGATAATTAATACGTACCCCCAGGCTTTGATTATGCGATACCCAGTGTGTAGTGCTGGTGTTGCCATAATGAGCCACTCATCAGCGCTCTGCCTGTGCCTCCAACAAACATACAGTTTGCATAAGGTACTTAAGATTCTGCTAAGGCACCGTGATGCTTGTGCGTGCGCTCATATGTGTATGCACCTGCTTATATTTATATGTAGCTGCCTGTGTGTGCATGTGAAGTGTGAGTCCCCTTCTAATTTGCAGCACCATGCTATAGGTTAGATCACACTGGTTGTTGCAGTTTGTTTACAAGAGGACCCCTGTCAGAATGTCAGCAGATCGCTAGGCCCTTTCTATAAAGCCCACACACCCCTCCTTCACATAAAAAACATACACACACACACAAGACGCTTCCTAGCCTAAAAGCTGGCAAGGAGACGGTGGTTGTCAGCGAGTGGGTGCTTTGGTGGTGCAGCAGCGAGATGGACAGGCAGGTGGAGACTGACAGGGCATGGAATACGAAGGGGAATATTGGGAGTTCACACATAATGAGAGCTGTCAATTTGAATGCCTCAAGGCTAAGCAGTGAGCAGGCCGTGGCTGACGACTAAGGCAGCCATTTCTTCCCAGGAACACATTTTGTTCGGGGTAATCTCTCACCCTTGACCCTGACCAGTCTCTAAACAACACATTTTCGAGCAATTACTCATCGATGTACGGATGTACCCACCGCTTTCTGAATGGTAAAACACTCCAAACTGCTGCCACTGAGAATGCAAGGCCTGCTGACTTTTTCTAAGTGTGACTTGCTTGTTTTATGACAACAATCAGTAAATGTCAGCTAAAAAGTTTCTCTTTCTGCGTATCAATGAGGGTGTATCTGGCCTAGTCAAACCCTTCCAAGATGCACCTGGCTTGTATGTCGGCGTGACAGATAAAAGGACATCACTGTCACAGGGGCAGGATTTCCCCTGACTTTTCTATTCCCCATACCATGTGCTGCTTCTGCTTAAAGATACTCCGGGATCCTGGTCCAAAGTAGTGGGGTAAATGGGGAATGGAGGATGTCATCAGAGATTTGCACAGGGCGTCAGAAAGCCTGTGATGGCGCTTTACCCTGCTAGGATTTAGCATGTTCACCCGGCGCTGAAGTGACACGCGAGAGGGGCACTGGGACCTGCTGACAGCAGACGGACCTGCGCAACTTCTCTGTCCTTAAATCCAATTCCATGCTTGACACCAGGCAGAATTAGCTTTGGACAGGTGAGTGATAAGTTCCCTGGGTGCTTTCGCCAAATAGATCCAAGCCATCTTACCGAGTATTGCAGCCGGGGTTTGAGACGGTAAGTTGTTCCGACAAAAGCAAATTGAGCTATAGAGCATATGGTAATCACAATCAGTGTTAAGGATCGCTTTGATAAAGCAAGACGGGCATCTGTGTCTATTTAAAGAGATGATCTTATCAATTACTAATCAATAGTCCTCCTGCAGCTTAAAGTGGATAAAATATACATTTTC
Source organism: Trematomus bernacchii (assembly GCF_902827165.1). Lineage (NCBI taxonomy): Eukaryota > Metazoa > Chordata > Actinopteri > Perciformes > Nototheniidae > Trematomus > Trematomus bernacchii. Next base: position 4,028,148 of record NW_022987588.1, on the reverse strand, counting down.
CCCTGTAGAGTATGGTGCTGAGAAAATCATTAAGTTTGGCTGTGCTGCTTGCTTTCAGGGTTACTGCTTTATTGACTTGTGTAAATGATCATTCACTAGGGAGGAGGATGGATTTTGAAAGGATAAATAATGAAAGAGGAAACAATCAGATAGGAAACAGGATAATTAAACTAACACATTGGAATCCTGATGGTCTTATATTTTCCCTTCTTCTTCTCTGTCCTTTGTTTTTTCCCTTACCTTCCCATCACCCTCTCTCTCCTCCACTTCTAATCTTTGAGTGACAATCACGGTGATACTCAAGGCCTTCCAAACCCCTCTCCCTGCCTCCCCTGGTCTCTCTGGTCAATGGGTGTCAATCAGAGCTTGGCCCTCACGCAGATTGGCAACAAGTATCTTCGTGCTCAGGAAACAATTATGACCGAGCTGCGGTGGAAATGGATTCCCGCGTTGACTCTCCACACTGCGCTGCTCTTCTCCGGGCCGACGGGGTCCTGCCATGGGAAGCAATTATCGCTGGATGCCAGCTGACAGCCCGGTTCTTTTGCCAGCGCGATCAGCCCTCATCCTCAGGCTTTCTCTAGGCAAATAGCATCCTCAACACCTAAATCAAACCTCTTAGCAACCATTGGCTTCTATCAGAGAAATAGATAGTTCCCTTTGTTCCCCTGGACAATGCAGGGGGAATACTGCATATACAGAGGAGGACAATAAAGAGGTGTTTTAATTTTGCTAGCACATCTCAAACTGCTTTATCTCCCTGTTGTCCAACCCTCAGAGAAGAGAGAGGGTGGTGTGGCGGTGTGACTTGAGAAGGATGAGGACAAAGAGGACATATGAGAGAGAGAGAGAGACAGACAGTGAGTGCCTGTCAATAGCGCATGGAGTCATGTATATAAAATATCCATATTCATATATAATATATGAATTTTGTGTTTTTTTATAAATATAAAATGTTTTGCCCCAGTGTCATTTCTGTTGCAAAACATCATCGGAATATTAGATAGACAAATATGGATTACTTCAAAAGTTTCAAACAGAACAATATACAAGTTGTTAACTTCATAAAAGTACTTCAGTATGAAAACTCTGAAGGCTTGGTATGGCCACACACAAAAAATAAATAAATATTAGTGTAAAAATGAGAAGAAAATGAAAAAGATACAAGTTATCATACATAGATTTTTAGTCTTAGTTTGCTTTGGAATTGAAGACAGGGAGTTTTCTGGGTAATGGGTAAAGATTGATGTGATCGCTTAGGAGAATGAGTGTAAGATGAATGAGCCTAAATTTACGAAAAACGATACAATTAATCGTTATAAAAGTCAAACAATCATCTGCCACTTTGCTTATTAATTGAATAAACACATCAAGGCAAAGTTCAGTCAATCCTTTAATCACTTTAATTAATGCACATTGTTCTATTTCCCTCTCCCTCTCTTGCTCTAGCTCACTCTTTCCCTCTCCCTGTGTACCTATATTTGTGAAATAATAAATTAATTAGAATACACACTGCCACCAACTAATTATCATGCAAATAAATCAGCAACAAAGCATAGTGGGACTGTTAATCTGTGCCAGATCGTGGGTGAAATTCCCCAACGTGCTCAGAGATGTCCACCGTGCAATTAGAGAGAAGAGTGACTCGGGATGGGGTAAGAGAGGAGAAGAAAGCGCAGCACTAAAGGACGGGGACGGCTGTCACTTATTCACTGTCAAATTAATTCTGTCTTTTCTCCCTTGTGCATTTGTCTCTGGTAAAGTGGCTGCAGTGTCTCGCTGTTATTTTGTCTTTGTCTCCCTGTGTGTCTTACTCCAAGTCTGAGGAAATGCTGTGCAACCTCGAAAAGATCCACTAGTGCCTCATGAAGGCTACCCTCTTCATTGCAATCTTCTTTCAGAAGTGTTAGATAGAAAGCGCAAAACAGTGACCAATTTTTTATTTTTAGGGTCTAACAAATAGATAAAAACAGTGTCATTCTCCTCAACCTTTAATATTTTCACAACCTCTGTTCCTAGAGGGCTTTACATAAACATATGTTGTTTTTTTGCCATATCCGAGGACAGTCTCGATTTATGCCCCATTTGGACCGTACCTCTCAGTTGAGTTCACTTCATGTATGAACCCCTAAATCACATGTGTCAAACTCAAGGCCCGGGGGCCAAATCAGGCTGGATTTAATTTCGGCCCGCAGGATAATTTCTAATTACTATTAGATCTGGCCCTCCGGTATATTGCACGCTCACCTTCACTCAATCCTGAGGATCTCCTCAGCTCAGAGCCTGAGCCCAAACATTGATGAACTTGCACCCGAGATGAGATGCCAAGTGTCTGGCTTGAACTAGCATCACAGAGCAGCACACTGAGTTTCAATGGATGTTTCCTTCTGCACTTTTTCTCTTGCGACAACAGGGCATGTTTGTTTTTTTCTTTGAGGGGAATTGTTTTTTTTAAGCTGAAAAATGTACTCATAAGAAATGACTCCGGAAAAGCTGCAGAGAGAGCCATAAGAAATGAATGCAACTGATTATTTAATGTTTTAATGTTGTTTTTATAGGCAATCATTTAAGCTTTGTTAGTTCCAGGTTTAATATGTGCAATAAGTTCATTTCAATAAGTTTTACAATAAACATTGAACCAGTCCGGCCCTCGACTAGTACCCATTTTTTTTATTTTGGCCCACTTTGTATTTGAGTTTGACACCCCTGCCCTAAAGTAAGGGTATGGAGGTCATGATGGTGGATGGGTTAGTTACACGCCTGACTATCATCATAGGTGACTGCATTTTGCATATGACCCGGATCACTGATCACTAACCATGTCTTTTAGGTGCTTTTCGTTTAGCATAGTTATTTATGCGATAACTAATTTTACCTTAAAGGTGGGGTAGGTAATTTTGGAGAAACCAGCTCGAGTGTGCTAGAATTTGAAAATACACAGCCGGAAAAAATCTGCCACTTCCTTACAGAGCCCCTCCTCCAACACACACGAACGCGCACAAGACCAATGAGGGCACGAGATAAGTCTGTGCACAGATGGAAGGCTGACAGGCAGGTAGGCCATCCAGTTATGTTAGCCGGGCCGGCTAAAATGATTGGTCGTGCTTTTTACAGTACTACGGCTTCCACAGATTAAATGTTTTAATGTATTTATTGTCAAAGCATTTAATATATTCATTGCTATCGGGATGTTAAGAGCATTCCATGGAATATAACAAAAAGTGTTTCTGAAATAAATGACATACCCCACCTTTAACCAGTTATCAATATACAGTCAAATGTGCAACCAATTTTCCTAATTTTCACATGCTACAATGGCTGCAAACACACCATCTAAAATAAAGACTTGTTTAAGATATACATTTTTTGCCCATCCTTTTCTGTGTTCCGCCTGTACAGCTTATTTGCAAACTCTTCTGCACACACTTTCTGCAGAGCCTGTGCTAGGCTCGGTTTATGTTTGCAAGGATTGATGAGGTTGTTGTCTATAGACGACAAATATTAACTTAGCATACCTTTGACACATATTAAATCCATTCCACATGGACTGAACTTATGTTTAAATGTATCCACTATAATCCCATTACTAAACATTTTAAACTGCACAAATAGATCCAAAGAGGGATTTGTAGCTGATAGCGTGTGTAGTTCCAGCGCTGCACTGCAGTATCCTTTGTTCTCGGTTCATGGAGCCCTTCATAGATTAAACCGTCAAAGACACCCACACCAAATACATCACCTGCTGTGTCAAACCAATTGCACTTTCAGTAAGTGCCTTCAACTTTCAGACATTAACCTACTTTAGGAAACTTCTCACAGGTAATTACTTCCATAGACAACCCCCACACAACGACAGTGATAATCCTATAAAATAAGCTGCAAAGAGGACCTTGTTTAAAAATGCAGACCCCATCTTGGTTCATCCCTGGTGAATTCAAAGCACACATCAAGGGTGCCCTGCTCGGAGAATTTAAATCAAAGAAAAGAACCAATCAGATGCACAATTTTTCCCCCTTAGTGGCCATGTAGGGTAAATATGCCACAAAATAAGAAAACAAACGAGCAAAAGTGCCTTATTATCAGCAGCCCCATTATCATAAGGCCTAATTTGCCTAAATCATGTCCTTATTAGGCCCAAAAGTCTCTCTGTCCCCCGTGGGTAATGAGAGGCCAGGCTGGGCTTCTTCTCCCAGCTCTGACATGTCTTTTATTACTCTTACACTAAATGGAGGCAATGATGAGCATTTCAGTCGTGTGATTACTTGCTGTGTACCCTTGATGTCAGAGGGGAAAGTGGTGTGCCCTCTTTTAATATTTCATTGTTTTTTCTATGTAATTTTGTCCAATTCATCATTTGAGTCTTTCATTTGCCCACTCTGTGACATTTGTCGAATGTGGATGTCCTAATCATTGGACTCTGATATTGTGTTAGCCTTTGATATCCAATTTCTTCATGTCCTCATTTTGGCCACAGCGAGTGCAGAAAACTTTCCCCCTCACTCCATTACAACTTTTGAAAATGTAGCAGAGAGCATATTTTCTGTGTCCTGCAAATGAATAGCTTAATAATTATCATTTAATTCCCTTGATTATTTGAAGATCCTAATTTCGAAATATTAGGTTGTAACGTGTTTTGATTAGTGGATGTTTTATAAACAGCTGGATTTCTTGGATTGTATCCTTGAAAACCCCATGATCTATGCGAGCGTGGCTGGGCAGGACCGGCTGTGAGCAGCAGGCTCCCAGCGGCATCAGAAAGGACAGCAGAGTCCGATAAACATGTATCACAACCACAATTAATGTTGTCCAGAGTTTTGAACCTAAGATGTGAGCTGTCCATAAAATAATAAGCTGCTTGTCAAGCACCCCGTGTTCAACCTATCAGCCGCTATTTCTACAAGCAAAACATCAGTCTTGTTATAAATGCGAGAAACAGAACAAATTAGTATGTAAACAGCTACAAAATGCTAAAGAAATCATTTTGCCACATTGGAAGGGAAGAGGGATGAAAATATTCACCCTCTGTGTCTGTCTCGATCTGTTTTAGTATTTCCAAAAGAAAAACAAAAAAACCAATCAATTATAAGTAAAAAATGTGAGGGAATCACATTCATTATTTTCATTACACATACCCACCAAATTGCATCAAGCTTATGAAATATTTCTTCTTCCTGTTCAAAGGCTTGTTAGAGCTTATATTCAATTACAGCTGTAGCTGTAACATGCTGTCAGGTCTCTTTAGCCAATCATTAGTCAGGAACTATTCCTCGCCGCACAGCCGGCCCAGCAGAGTCAAGCCGGCGAGCGAACGAACGACAGGCCTAATTGTTGTTCGGTGGCTTAAGGTCGGCTAATGAACCAGGGGGCTGACGGAGGCTGTTGGTGCGAGGGTGGCAGAGATTTGGGGAGGGGGGTGGAGGGCTGCTCTCAACACACAGAATTTGCTAAAGTTTCCTCGGATCAAAGTGGAGAGGAAGCAGGGCATTTTAGGAATTTATTCAGCTCCACATTAGGTTTGTCTGAGATGAAGCTTCGAGATTTTAAAAAGATGGGAAATGTGTGTGGAAGGGTAATAGTACATCTCTTTCCTGTATATGGGAGTCAAAAAGAGACTTTTATTATGACTGTATGTTCTGTTGGAGCAAACAGAAAACCATTAGACAGACAGAATGGTTTGTGTTTGCCAAACTTTTCAGCACATTTAATATTATTATTTCCCATATTGTGTATGCTCGTTACATTACTGTATGGCTTAAAGAACTCTATGCCGGCTTGCACTCTCTCTGTCATTCTCTTCCTCGTTCTCATACCTTTCTACAACACTGCTCTCTGACAGGAGCACTTTATCCTGTATGACAGGGCAATGACGTGAGAATGGCCCGCAGTAACATGCGACTATTCTTTGAGCCCTTTTTTGGCAAGGAAACAAAGGAAAGCTTAGGTTAGCCTAGACAGTCACAATGCTGTTGATTCCCTTTAGGCTTCAGAGGACGGGCTGCATGTTGTGAGAACCTGCCATAGCCTTTTAAAGCTGATGAGGCAGAACTACTGTACAGTACCTCCAGCATAACCCCACTTAGGGAAGTCGAGAAAATCTATAGATTTTTTATCTAAAGTAATGACTATGAATATGATTTTGTGAAGCAGACGACAGCCACCCTACCAGCGACTGATGCTTAAGGGTCAGTCTTTGCCTATTTGGAGATTTCAAATATTATTTTACAATGGAACACAACATACCTCAAGTTAAGGAAACATTATGCGACTAATCACCAAATGACCTATCAGTCTTTGGTTATTATAAACTGAAACGACCTACTTATTCTAAATTGCACGGACATTACCAGCTCTACAAAGAGAGAGGCAGAGTTTAAAGGGGACCTATCATGCAAAATGCACTTTTTGATGTCTTTTATACATAAATATGTGTCCCCGGTGTGTCGGGGGAACTCAAGCAGCGTCAGAAAATAAAACCCTTTCTCTTTTTCTCCGTACCCAAATCTTTTAAAAACGGGGGTACAACGAGCGGATACAGATTTGCTTCCGATATGACGTAATTTCAGATGGTGGACCCACAGAAAGTTGCTATCAGAAACAATGCCTGACGTGTTTTGGACGTAATCTCGTCTTTGTTTACACTAGCAAGCCTCGCTAACACTCAGAGCTAACCTGTACTGGAGAGCACATGTGTTTAAAAAGCAGGAAATAAAAAAAGGAACTCACCTTGTGATAAACCCGCAAGAGAGAAATCATTTGAGCTCCATACTGTTTCAGAAATAATCCTTGATGTGGTTTAGAACAGGATGGCGTTTTATCACAGCAGAATTTAAAGGGGACCTATCATGCAAAATGCCCTCCTTTGCAGGGGGGTGTGGTCAGCTGCAGCTCATGCAAAAACAGGGCTGGAAAAGAGCAAATAGAGCGAAATGAGGCATGGCTAAAATGCATGATCTGTTTGGTATTTTGAAAAAAAAACTTCACAGACATGTTTTATATAGGTATGGCCCTACAATATATTATTCAAATATAGCATGATAGGTCCACTTTAACTTTATCTCCGGTATAATTCTGATCAGGCATTAGCTCCGCCTCCTATTCTTTCTTTTTTTAAGCTAAGGACCCAAAATCCGCATTTCTCTAACAGGGCTGCAAAAGAGGAGTATACGAGCAGTATGAGGCATGGCTACAATGGGTGATCTGTTTGGTATTTTAAGCAAAATACTTCACAGACATGTTTTGTATAGGTATGGCCCTACAATATATTTTTCCAATATAGCATAATAGGTCCACTTTAAGTCATCATTAATCCCACTCAATGTTTAACATTGTCTTGTCAATTTCAGCAGTAGCTGAACTAGTTTAGCTGACCCACCATCACTATAAATACCTGTGAGTAATAAGTGTTTACCACTAATGTCTACAGTTCTCATGTTTTCCACCTAATCAGACAGCTGCCTGCCTGTCAGAAACAAATATTATGCTCCACTATGTTTAAAACATTGTTGATCACTCTTAGACCAGGATCAGTCTCTTTTTGTAAATGCTAGAATGCGTAAACACTGGTTGTAGAGGTATTTTTCACCGACCACATGTTGATTAGTTCAGCAATAGAATTTGGTCGGGTGATCGATGGGGGTCATGATAATGCATGGGAACATCAATGATCTTTAAATCAATGTTAAACACTTATGTTAACTACTCGTAGCAACATGATGTCATGCTGGGTGAAAGAATCGACACAACATGGTGATTCAGTCGGTTTTTTGTAGTTTACCCCTGGGCAGTCTTTGGGTGTTTTTTTTTTAATGGTTATTATTCATTCCCAGGGACCACAACCACACTAACTTTGTCATTAATAGCCAAACTAAACAACTAAAGTTTTTAGTCAAATGATCACAGTGCTTCTACACAAATATGTATCAAACTGTGCATTTTCCTGAGGTGTTTATTTCCCCCCATTTACTCAAAGAGCAGCCCAAATAGCAGGCCTCCTTGTGAGTTTGACTATGTCACTGCATTTCATCAGAATACCCCAGACTCACCATCAGTCTGAACCAGTTCAAATAGCTCAACTCAATCTCTCAGCAGCCGGCACAGAGGCACAAGGCTTAATAAGCACATGCTAAATGTGATAAGCTTCTTTGTAGCTGCGTTTTGCCTGTTATTTTTTTCCACCATTCTTTTCTTCCACCCTGGTGATTTGCTCACTCCAGGCGATGTGCGCTTTTTGTTCAGCATGGACTTAAACACACCACGGAGCAGTGCACATAGATTTCTGTCTCAATTGGTCCCTCGGTGTCACAGTGGAAAGATACTTGGACAAAAGACAGGGTGAAAAGGGATTTTTGTGTTAGAAATATTCAAGTGCTAAATCTGTTCTCTGAGGAGGCTGAGTTTAGAGTTTTTAAGAGGCCCCTGTTGGAAACTGTGACTGCAGGCCGAATCCAAAGCGCGGCATAGCTCAGCACCACTCATGAAAATTCATCCACAAGTACCTGTGCAGGGGTCAAACCGAAGTTTGGGAAACGTTGCCAAAACATCTCACACACATGAAACTCATTTTTGTCATAGGCAAGGTGCCATTTGGATTCAGTTTTAAGAGTTGACCTTGAAAAACGTATGTCCTGTCTTTTATAATTATCAATGTGTGCATGTGTCTCATGTTTGCGAGAGCTCACATCTCACTTGTACATTTTTGAGCGTATGAAGACAATGAACCACTTATTAGTTCAGCACTCTGGCGTCTCTGTCCCTCTTACTCTCTGACCAGCTGGCAGATTGCACAGCCAAAGAGATGAAAAGTAACTCTCTGCAATTCGCCGGAGTGGTACTGATGGAACCTTTTAAGAGCAGAATTGCTTCAGTGAGTGAAAACATGGCCAACACTCATGGCTGATGTCATATCCCAGCTGTTACCTCAATCAGGACAGGTCCCACCACGACTAAGTGAGTCTCAGTGCGACGCATTCCACGTAACACGCAGTTGCTCGATAAAGCACAGAAAGCTTTTTGAAGCTCTGTGTCTCCGCTGGTACTCTTGTGACCCCGCTGCCCACTACCAGGTCTCCAAAGGCCTGCTGGTTAAAAAGAGCCAGGCTCAATCAGCACATGCTTAGACTGGTGATGACTCCCCTCCCCTTGTTGCTGTTAGTCTATCAGTGTTCCCTTGTATCACCCTCCATTTTCCGTCCTCCGTAACAGACGGCACTCCCATGCAGCTGTTGAGAGGTTGTCCCTGATGTCATCTTAATAGTGCCCTGCCCCTCTGTTTAGCATCCATCTTTCATCATGAGTACCTAAGCATTTTTGTTTGATGACATCTTCTTTGTGTTTTTCACAGTTCAGGCCGTTGATTGACCGCCTTCTTTTTTTACCATCTCTGCTATGTGGAATGTTGATTGCGCAGTGTATTGTGTTATAATGGCATGAGGGACTGGGAGTCCGAGTCGCAGCAGTGAGTCTGCTGTCTTCTCGTGTCAACAGCCATTTTAGCTTGCTTCTCACCTCGAAGGGCACCACATGGCCAGTGCACACATGGAAAACACAAGCAGTTATTTGGTTTTGACAACCAGTGCCAGTGAGACCTCAGCCTGCCAGTGTGTGTGTGTGTGTGTGTGTACCAGAGCAGAATGGCCAAACACTAGGTATACTCTCCTTCTTTCTTGCCCAGGGCAAGGTAAGACATGTTAGCATTCATAGACACAAAACACTAGAGGCCAACTAGCTGAAAACAGGAAGGAGAAGTGGACAAACGACATGCACAGCACAGTAAGCCTCATTCGGGGTCAGGGCAGGGGAACAAGGAGGTGCAATGAGGGGGATATGGACGGGTAAAGCAGAGTTACATTTGTTTGTGCATGATGGGGCCTGGAGCGTGTTGTTTTAATGTTAAATGAGTGGCATTGTTGTTTTTTGTGTCATCAAGTATTCAGCACTAACACTCGGAGTGTCACGTCAGAGATACAGGTAAGAGAAAAAGCCGAAAACAGAGACAAAGACGGAACGAGAGAACTCCTGTCAGGGCTGACTTGATTAGGTATCACAATCTTACAAAGCAGAGTTTACTTATTCACACTAACACTCTTCGACAGTTCCTGCAAATTCCTCCAACATTGCCAAATGCAACTGTGAAAATATATCCGAACCCCAAAACAAGAGGAGACTCTATTATTATTTTAATTATGCTCTTTTTTGTTTCATTTCCCCCAGCTGAAAGTCAGTAGAGGAGCCTGTGAGTGAGAGAACAAGCGTGTGTGTCGAGTGTTAGGAAGCACCCCAGTGATTCTTCAGCAGGTACAAAAGCTGGCATGTAGGAAATAGCTCTTATTAAAGTCAATACATATACATATTCCTGATGCATAATTTATGGCTACTTCTGTAGCATTAGAGCAAGCACTGGAGAATAGCTTCACACACTACCACGCTTTTGGATTTTTCAAAGCGTTTAGAAAAGGTGCACAAAATGTGCCAAAATCAGGGCGAGGATAGAAATGTAATATGTTTTAGAAAAGCATTAATACTTTTTAACTGAGGTCATTGTCAGTATTTAAGTTATGAGATTTGTGTATTTACTGCATATGGAATATGTTTTCTTTATGTAAATATTTACTAACTAGGTGTTTGACTGTAATCTTTAACGTTTAGTCAAAAAACTGCACAAAGGAGAATACTGTTTCAATCTTGGTTTAAAGTAAAAACATATTTCGTTCCCATCTCACGTGTCCACTGTGTCAGACAACAGGTTAATGGGGCAAAACAACTCAATTAAATAAGTCAACAGTTTGTGGTTCCCATCATTAGCGGTGTAGCCAAGCAGACCAGAATATTGCACATTCCAGACTAAAGCAGGCCATCTGGTCCCTGACTGCACAAAACATCTCTTTCACATTAAGTGTTTATTGTTTTCTTAGATTGATGCCGTTAATATCAGCCTTTCAGAATGACAGATTAGCATCACCTCCTAATCAGCGCTATTAGGAGATAAATATCAGTAATTTAATCACTACCGCAATTTCTTTTACAATAATAAGATTTACAAATGCAAGCGATTAAGTAATTAGCTTACATCTCTGAAGATTACAATCCCCTGGACTTTGGTGCATCTGGTTATCTGAAGATTACACGGTTTCACTTCAGTCGGCTGCCTTCATGTTTTTGTGAATGAGGTTTGTGCTTGACCAAAGCGTAAAGCATTTTCTAAACGACCTCCAAATCCCTTCAAGTGATTTTTTTCCCTTAAGTGCGCCATTTTCTGAGTGGACAAGCAGAACAAGTACTGCACACAAAGGAGATGAATGCCTTACATTTATTCCAATTGAAAAATTACATGCACTTGATAAAATAAAGCCAGGCTGTGACATATCTAAACAGTTATCAAGGATTTCTTTGTTGCTACGAGAACACTGGCCCTTGGGCTACTCCTGGTCTCAACATGCTAAAGCTCTACCTTTTTTATTTACTAAGTAATTTGTCGGTTAGTGTTAATTTCCTAAATGCAACATAAAAGGAGCACCATGCGGTGAGAGAAAGAATTAAAGGGGAAAATCATAAAAACAGCAGAGAATCAGGCAAATTGCTTCCATGTGTCTGTGGCTGCCAGAGCTAAAGGAAGCAGAGCGCTGCCTAAATGCCCCTGACCCGCCGAGACTGGGCCAATTCAGTTTGAAAGGCCCGGCTCTCTAATGAAGGCCTAATTTTTATTGCCACTCCATTGACTTCAAAGCAGTTCAGGTTGCCAAACATAATTTCACTGGAGGTATTTTCAGGTGCACTGCAAATAGTTCATAAATAATTTCCCCATTAGTCCAGGCGATGCAGTTTTTGGGTGAATGTTTCGTCTGTTATGTCCCTACAACGCCTCCCCTCCCTCCCCCCGGCCCCGACACCACCACTAACAACAGCACACCAGGCAACAGCCCTGCATCCTTCCTCTATCCCTGCACCCCCGGCAGCCCCTAACCTTAGTCCTCTAGGAGCTTAAGGAGTCAAATACCGCTTAGTGGCTCTGTGAGTTTTCTGTTGAAGCAATGAGACAGGCTGGCCATGGCTGGGCGCTGTCAGTCCTTTAGTAGCCCCACGGCCGGGGAGACACGGCTCCACCATTACAGGATTAGTGAATTAAAATAAATCCAACCCAAAGAGGCCCAATCACCATTGGTTTATTGGTTGTGACCATGCTGTCACTTTAAATGGCTACCTGCTATTGTGCAGGGACTGGCGTATGAGATGCAACATTACATACATTATCCAGGCTGATCAGGAAGTGGATTAGTTTGAATAAATCCAGCTAAATGTTGTGTTTTTGTGTCAATTTAACCGACTTTGGCCTTGCAACCCTTATCAGAATAGATCAGAAAATAATGATGGATTTCACTGTATTGTTAGCATTTAGGCCAGTTTTGGGTGGCATGGGGTCTTCAGAATAACTGTTTGTGTACAAGCTCGTCTCTAGAATGAGTACCAGAATTAGGCACGTAAGGTTGTACCTTGAACCATAGAAACCTAAAATCAGATAATACTGGAGTCTTAATAACAGTCTTTAAAAGATCGAGTCACTTAAAAAATCACTTTCAAACGTTCCCTTTTTTAGAACTCATTGTTATCATTGACCACAAAACGCAACATAGACATTCACATTTTATAATTTGTGTCTAATCGTACTGCTTGGGGATCCCTGAACTCCCTGTTTGACGTCCAGGGAAAAGGAGAATTTCCTTTGGCATCAATATAGTATCACATTACTTCAGTATGATCATTACAATGAGACTCATTAGACTTTTAAGGTGTGCAAAGGCACCTATCCAAAATATGGTGTTTTCTGTCACATCAGCATTTTAATGGATAGTGAAAGCCTCCCAGGATTCTGCAATCACAAGCTTAATTCAAAACAAACTAATAATGAAGAGAATCAATGCCATCAAAGCACATATGTTTCCCATTTCCAGACATTCTCAGAGAAGCAGTGGAATCTTGTGGGGCCGTGCCTTGACTTAGCAAGCCGTTAAACTCGTTTTTCCCTTTGTCCAAGGCTCTGTAAAGAACTTCATAAAAACTATGAACCTTTTGATCGGTAATAACACACAGAAAGCTGCACGGGCCAAGATGAGTTGGACGACTGGGCACCAAACGTAAATCTCACAGACAGAAATACCAAGCTGAGTGCCCATTAACCACCCCTCCCCCCACACAAACCCACATTTCTCCTCCTTTTTTACATTTAGATTATATTATTGTTCTATAATTACGTTTCCCTCCCTGCAGCAGAGCAGATTCTTTGAAGAGGGAAAAATGGAACACTTCTTTATTTTTAAGCAGGCAGGTATTTTTCAATAAGCTAGGGTGTTGTCTTTGTACACATAACATGTTTAACGTGAAAACAGGCCATAAATCACGGCAGTGATAACTGATTACTCTCAACTCCTTCCCTCTCTCCCTCTTTCTCTCTCTCCCTTCCTATCCATATGTTTGCGCTCCATTTATCCATATGATACACTCAACCCTCCACCCAGCATTTCTGAATCGGTATACTTTGTTGTTGTGGTGGTGAAATGTGACAGTACAGGCATACTGTATGTTTGTGCCTACTGATGGTATGCCATGGGATGGGGCAGTAAGATGAGTGCAGGACAACAGCTGCCTTTCACTATAGAAACACAATACCCAGCACCATTAGACCCAACTCTCTCTAGTTTTAAATCACGGTTAAAATCATGGCCGAAACATAACCAATCATGGGCCTTCTAACCACAAAGTACTAAACATAGAGCATTGTATTTCTCTTTTATGTTTGATGTCATCTTTTCAAATCGAAAATGCTCTTAGTTGATCTGAATTTTAACATTTAATGGCATAACTCTTTCGTGGATTTTCTGTTCAGTGATTGCTGATGAAGTTAAATATTCAATCTAACTCTGGGATAGTCAATTACTGCCCACATTTCTTGATAAATAAACAAATTAAATTAAATAAATACATTTTAGGATTTTCTTTTTTATTCTCGAGTTTCGTGTGGTTTTGCAGATGGATTTAGTCCAATATTTCTTTTTTATTTAACAATACTGCTCTCATTTGCATGATATTTAATTATATGCGAAAAGGAGGCCTTGTTTTCTCAAATACTTACCAATAGAGTTTTATTGTAAAAACAACGGCCATCTTAACATACAATGTTACTGACAAAAACGCATTGCCTTCATCCTTCACACACACGTGTTCATGTTAAATGCATTTCCCTCTTCATAAGTAAGTAAGTATTTTTTATTCAACATAGTTTAATAGCTTGTATAGTCGTCTTCTTTGCCACCTTGTTGGCACATTGCTGCGGTTTCAGTGCATTACTACCACCTGTGGATAAGTGGAATAGTGTAAAACCATTGGCAGGAATATCGCTAATGTATATAGCGGACAGCTGTTATAGAAAAATATATTTTTGTCTTTTTTTTTTCTTTTTTTAAAGGTGTATATTTGTGACCTACTTTTAAAGATTTATATCCTCAGTAGGGCTGAATGGACTTGTGGCTCAGAGCCACAAACAGGGTAGAGCAGTCGTAAAGTATTGAAGGACGGATTAATGCATTGTTGGCTTTGGTCTTTTCATGGAATAAAAAACCCATAAAAAATAGAATAACTCCAGTCTCACCCTTTTAACACTCATGGTATGTTTTGAGAAATGGTGGCTTGGCTATAATATGAAGTATGCTTTTTGAAGTAAATGGCCTAAAACCTGTAAAATCACACCATCATATAAGCAGTAAAAACTCATTGCAAAGGTTTACCTAATGCATTATGAAGCTATTCAGCATAATCTTGTTATTGAGGAGAAAGTCAAGCATAATAGCCATTTAATAGGCATTCATGAAAGAATCCGGATAAATGGGCATATCAAATAGACTGTTGTTCTTCCTGCTTCTCACATTGCTGCTGTGTTTATCTCTGTCAGTCTGGTGTTTGGGATCTGATCAATAACACAAGACTGATGTGTCTCATGATTCATGACTACAGCCACTCTAATTCCCTTACACACACAAACCTTCATTAATGAGTTGTTATTGGAAGAAAGAGAGCCCTTGGTATCTGTTAAACACACACGGGTCCTCTTAATGAGCTCTCTCTCTCAACACACACAGTCCTCTCTCTGTCAGCTCTTGGGCACAGTCCGGCCCCAAGGTTCAAACTGAACCACACCTGAAACACGGTGGAGAAGTGCCATTGTTCCGCTGTTTCTGGTGAAAATGTTCCTAACCATCATCATAACACTTGTCTCAACTGCAGTGCCAATATTCCTTGAGGAAAAATAAAAAGCACCTGCTTTGGCTGCAGGGACATTATTCCCCTCTGCTGTTGGGATTGAATGGGTTCTTGATTTTTTTTTACGAATGGAGATGTGTCGAGACTGGCTCTCTGTGCTCTAGCAGGCCCTAATCCGGGCCCCAAGAGGCCCCTTGCCGTGTCCTTCATCCAATTCTGTCGACTCCCAACAGGAAATGAGGGCTTCAGGGGGCACTGGTAGGGAGACGGGAGGCTGAGTCACATAGAGGGGCACAGACACACTGCACACCCAGAGCAGATGTTAAAAGAAAGAATCCAACGATAATATTAAATGGATCACTGGCAGAAAACAAAGCAGTTGCCAAGAAACGCGTTTTCTTTGTCTTTCTTACAATTTCTTCCAATCTTTCACATAAATCATTTCGTCTGAAGCCAACATGCAGCTTAGAATTCACACCCAGGAATTACTCGTTCACCAAAAAAACAGTTTCAGTTCAAAGGACTCTTTAAAAGTTCGGGGGGCTTTTGTCTTTGTGAGAGGCAACCCCTCCCAAGCAGAGGCAGCCATTAGACGTTCCGGACATAATTAATCAGAGCGCGCAGCACGACGCTGATCTGCATCAAACACTCCCCATTTCCAGATATCTCCTCCAGATTTTCAACTAACACTTTTTAAATCATAAATAATCACACACAAAAGACACTCAATTAGATGAGTCTCCAAAGTCCTTGCATTATGCGGGAAAAGACATTCCTCTGGTCCTTTGCTAACTATCAAGCTGAAGCGTAATTGCTCTCCGGTGACTTCATACCAGTTGCAAGCTCGGGGTTTAACTTGCCTTATTAGGGGATTTTCAGAGCGGCGTGGATTGAGTGTTTTGAGTTTAGACTGACTATGAAAGAGAAGATTGGAATCATCCATAGACAATGTACGAAGATTAGATTGGCCCTTGTTTTGATTATAGTGCGTCATGTTGTGAAGTCGGCCCCAACATAATGATGTCTGGAGTTTGTGCCCGCAGTTTTCCATTAGTTAGTCAGGCTTTCAGGGGGGGAAGGCTCTAGTGAATAACAGCGAGTCTTCAGATGCCTACTGAGAGATTTTATGATGTTGTAGCTGCATTTGATACGGTATTCAAGTTGCATGTTTAATCCATGTGACTGACCTGTACATTGGCTCCTTTTGCTACTTCTTAGTATGATATGAGAATAATTCCCCAGTTCACCATCCCCACTAGTCCCATCACTGCCTGCCAGAATAACCAGAACCCTTACTCCTTCTCCACTACTTCAATTCAACACCTACAAAATACTCATAACACCTGTTGTTTGAGTCATTTCATTTCCTTGTGTCCCAAAACAATATACTTTCAAGTGACAAGGACCTCCAACAGCCATAAGAATTAGGAGTAGAGCAAAAAAGCAAGTAAGGTGACAAAAAACCTCATCATTTAACTGCTGTTTGTTTCCTGGATCCAACTGAGATTTTTCTATTTTAAGTATGACCTTGATTACTCCATAAGCTTTTCCATGTGTTTATTATTGTAACCACGACCACAAAGGTCCTCAAACAAATTAAATACTTCTACCCAGAACACAAAGTTTCCCTTACCTCAACAAAATACTTGTTTCTACCCAAACCATAATTTTCCCCTCAGCCTAACTAAGTCGTTTTGGTGCATAAAACCCAACAGAACTTTACCAAAGCCTTGTCATGACATACCATTGGTTTCATCCGTTTTGGAGACCACATGCAAATTATATTGTGTTGACTATGTGTCATTTTAAAGGGCATGGACAAACAACATATGTTGTTGTTTAATTGGGAGTTTTTACATTTTAAATTCTTGTTGATGCCATTTGAAAAGCTACTCCCTGGGAGAGCATGAATACGTCACCAGATCCAATCAGCGATAATGGCAGTGATTGGAGTGGGTTTGGAAGGGGTGTGGGATTGTTATTGGCTGGTAAAGGAATCAAGGAATCATTGCACTGAAAGGAATTCCTATACCCAAACCCCAGATTTTTTGTTTCTTCCTCTGCCAACTGAGATTACTGCATAAGGGTTTTCTCCCTGCCTCGTCCCCCCAGTCAAAGAAATTGCATTGACCTCTTCTATCTATTGCTTCCATATGCGAGCAGTTATCTCTCTTGCAAATGGAAATGAGACCCAAAATTGCAACAAATGGGGCCATGCCACTGAATGCAGATGTTCTCTGCTTCTCGCCCAGAGTACACATGCCCGATCAAATTAACTTTAACCCCTCCGCCGACAGAACAGACATCTCTTTTACAAACCCTCCGCTCTAGCAATTTGTTTTGAGTCGAGGCCCGGGGAACAACTGTATGTCCACACGTGGTAAATAAGAAGTGAAGGTATCAAACACCTGGACCAGGCAGAGTTCAATGTTACCCCTGCTGGAGGGTCTTTAAGTCCTCCCCTTCCCGTGCATGGGCCCAGTTTGGCCTCCTGGTCAGCTCCCTCTCTTTGGGTTTCTCCGTTGCTGCTGGCTTTGAGGGGAATGGGCTGTTTGACGGAGAACACCTGCTTGTGGGGTGATTCTAGGGGGTCAAAGCTGAGAAGCTACAGTGATGGAGGGATGAAAGAACAGCAAGAGAGAGGAGTAGAGGGGGAAGATTGTACGAGGCTAACAGGTGCTTCCTCTCTGGGATTCTGGGAAAGGCAAAGCTCTGGTAATGTATGTAAATGGGAGCAGGCTCTTCATGCCCATATCCCTTCATCGAGTCCCTCTCTTTCTCTCTCCACTCCCCCTCCTTCTGAATAATAAGAAAGCCGTATAAAAGTGGCCTCACAGATAATTTACCAAATTGGTTAAATGTTGCTGAGAGCCTGGAGTGTTAATATGCTTCCATTCAGAGCAGGCAGAGGTCAGAGGAGTCACTGGTTAGCAGGAACCAGACAGAAACAAAAGCGCTCTGAAGATCCCATCCCACACAATGCCCTTTAGGGTTGTTCTGTAATGACCAGCATGTCTGAGCACATTTAACACTTCATATATCCACATTGGATATCAACTGTTTTCTTGTTTACCCACACACAGACCTCTGGCCTTGACACTATTGTTGAAGACTTTATTCTTCATCTTTGTCTCATTTTGTGTGGGTTTTTCTCCTTCATACATGTACATTCATATCTGTAGTGAAGCCATTTTTAATTTTCTTCCCTCCCTGCCACCATCTGCTCTCCTTTAGGGACCCTGATTATGGCTAATGAGTGTTTCCAAGCCCAGTCCCTCATCTATCTCCACAGACCCAAAACACGGAACATGTCCCTGCTATTCCTCCACTCAGGCCCTTTCGCTTCCACACATCCATCTCCCTTCATCTCTCTCACAACACACAGCAGCAGCATCACCGCGGCTGAATCCATCCCGTCATTTATAAGGCTGTCAGCTTAATGCACACAAATATTACATACTCGTAGGAGGCATGCGGTATTGGAACATACAGGTGCTAACTTATTTGGCCGGGTCTGTTCTTGGTCCAGGCTAATGAGGAGCAGGTGAGTGGCTGTTGCTTTAATCAAGTGGAGAGTGGGCCGGGAACAGATTTGCAGCTTGTTGAAAGGCCAGTCTTACACATGGGCTTCATTATGGGGTTAGGGGGAAATCAGTCAGGAACAATTGTTTTCCCACTCACGCTGCTAAACTAAAATAGTGTTCCCTCTTTGAGTCTCATACACACCTACATGCACATGCTCGGAAAGATGATCGATTCACATTTCTCTGAAGACAAATAATATCCAGAAGCTTTCGGTCTCATGTGTAATTACCAAGCACAGGCAGTTTGACATTACTGAGTGTTAAAAAACTTTGCCAGAAAACAATGTGCAAGGGAAGTTATCAATTTAGGTACATTACCATATGTCTGATTGAAGCCCCTATTTTTCTACTAGAAAATATAATTTGCAAATAAATATGTATTGCGTTATACTATATAATACAATGCTATAGCAGCTGTACACAAATGTTATCAATGTATTATCCTGCAAACTGTGCAGACTGATTTATTGCACAAGAAAGGAGCTTCAAGGAAACCAAGTGGAGGACTGACATCCATTCATGCACACATCTGCAAGTGCTGCTCAGTGTTACAAGTAGGTGATTCAATTATAGTCCAAGTTACTATAAATCTAACATGAACTCAAAAAACATAATTTATCCAGCTAGTAAATTTGTTTCTTTTTA
The DNA here is from genome assembly GCF_902827165.1 of Trematomus bernacchii. Classification (NCBI taxonomy): domain Eukaryota; kingdom Metazoa; phylum Chordata; class Actinopteri; order Perciformes; family Nototheniidae; genus Trematomus; species Trematomus bernacchii. The sequence continues at coordinate 4,008,673 of NW_022987588.1, read as the reverse complement.
AAAATGTAAACAAAAAAACAAGTTATTGAAATGACTTAATTAGTGAAAACTGCTGAATTTGCCTATAAAGAATGCAATCACAATTATTGCTAGAACATGTTTTCTGGTGTGTATGCCATAGCTATAAACACTTAATAATACAGTGCAGTTTTTCTCAAAAGCATGCAATGCAGATGTTTTATTTGCTTAGTTTATTTGTGTTTCCTTTGCAGTCTGCGTGAGTGGATGAGGGTTAGACCCGTTTGTGGGACAGCTGATGTGAAATACTATCATGGGACTCAAGTCGCCAACAAAGTCATCAAATTTCATATCTGACTGGAGGTAGCTTTGAGCAATCAATTTAAAAGGAAATGGACTGCACAAAATATATTCAAACTGACTACATGACAAATTCTGCAAGTCGGATTTGTCTCACTATGAATCAAGCTTTGAGTGACTAAAGTGGGATAAACAAAAGGAAACAAAGTATGTTGGTGGGCCACAAAGAGCTGTTTGTGATTTATGGACCACTGGGGAGGTATAAAAGCACATTCACACAAATTATTCTACCAATTCAGACAAATGAGCAAATAACTTCATGTTAGTCTTGACGGGGATATATGGACTTTTTTGGAGAGTTCCAGCATGGAGCCCCCTCATTTCCAGTTTCAATTGAGTGATCCTTAAGAATTATGACGTTAAGGGACTACCATGAAACTGAGGAGGCCTGTGTTTAAAAAGTTAACATCTGCATTTGATGAATAGCTACAACTATGCTCTAAATATGTCAAGTAAATAGTTACTTTATTATTTGAAAAATCAGCATTTGATTCCCGCATTTGTTTGTAGATTTATTAAATGTGTTCCCTGCTTACATAGCTATTGATAACCGCACACAAAATGCAATATTTCAGTGAAATCTAAGATTGAATAAACAAGTCTCTGTGTTAAACATTTTATATTTATTTAGGTTCACCTTATGTATTATGTTGCCTTGACAGAGACAGCGGCTGAATATGTAATACTTTACTTTTGTTTATCTTTTTAAAAGTAAATATATACAAAATCCACAGAGACAAAAGCCTTCCTCCTTCTTCTCTACTTGTGTCGGTTCCTCGAAGATTTTTCATCATCCCAACTCCCCCAGCCTCAGCAAGGCCACAGAGCTCTTACTCAAAGCTTTTTCTCATGCAAACCAAGTCTCTTTTCTGCTTACCTTAACAAACTCACTTGGCATTCAGTGTTTTTAAGCATTTGTATTCTCAAGAGGGATGTGTAAAGCAGGGCTGGCTTTTTGAGTCCAACCTGTAATGACTACTCAGTACTTAAAAATCATATGCTTTACCCTGTAGTTGAACTTTCTTGGGTGAAAATGTAGAGGAAGTGTTTGAGAGACTGTGTGTTTGAAACTTTGCATGCCCATGTGTGCAAAACTCAACAATCTCTGCATCCAAAAGTTGGACAAATTAAACTCCACCTAACTCTGCATCTGCAGGACTTCTAGTCAACTTCGGAAGGTCATCTCCAAGTAAACGCAACGCCTGGTTTTGCATAAAACTCGACGGCGGATCTATGACAAAGCTGCTTAATGTGTCACTCCACTGACAGGCTGCCATCAGTCCTCATTAAGTCCAGCCATGTCAGGGGTGTCAGCTGGAGTCTCTCACCATACCAACACCACTGCCATATGAAAGCAGGTGACAGGAGGAGTTACTGTCAACTTGCACCAACCCCTCTGTCAGCCGTTATGACTGGAAAAATACTGTGCAAAGATCCAATAACAAGGAGTGTTGTGGCCGGTCATTGGCAAAAAGCAGGGAACAATTAGGAATGTATTTTTTTCTCACAAAGGTCTCTCCTTGGAGTCAGAAGGCCGTTAAGTCGTTTCAGAGACACCCTGCACCTGTAGTGCGGCTTTGTGAAGCGAGGGGCAGGCGTGGGAGTGTGAAAATAAATTCTCTTTAACCTCTGAACCCTGACCTTCACACTGTTTCAAAGTGTAAAATGGGTGGCAGAGGAAGACATGGCTTTACGTTTGATGACACGGGAGAGTGTGAAAACGAAGGAAAAGCAGCAGTTAAGTTGATGCTTGTTAGCTGCGCTGGGAGAAACCTGATAGCTGTGTGACAATTCCAGATTTCCGTGTCAAAAGGTGCGATTTTATTTGGATTTTTATGGTTGTTTTAATATGCACGAGGGAGAGTTGAAACGGTAGACATGCTTTCCATCGCACTGAATCGCTTTTACGCTCAAGGCTTTTTTCTTTTCTTCTTTTTGCGTAGTCATCTTGGCTCAAATATCATTAAATAGAGGAATAGCAGAGATACGGAGCTGCACTCAGAATGTGCCTCTCTGTTGCCAGTAGGTGCAGCTGTAGTTCAAGCAAGCAAAATAGTGAAAGAGACAGGGGGAGTGGGGATGATGTATGGTCTGAGTTTAGTTTAGTTAATTGAGGGATGATTTTAACAGACCATGAACATTTTTGGAGAGCTGTTTCAGAGCTAAACCTTCTGTACCATAAGGAGCTGGACCACTTGGCAACGGACATGTTAAGGTGGACAATTGGAAACATTTCCCCTGGTCTCCCATTGAGCCTGATCAGTTTTCCAAGTAGTAAGAGAGAACAGAAGCTGTTGATTGATTAATCAGAGTCAGAGGAAAACAGAGAAATCCTGAGTCACAGACGCTACCGGATTGCCTTCGCTACTGTATCTGACATGAGGTGTGAGCATTATTTAACTTCAGGATTTACTATGTCATGGAAAGCTTTCATAGATTCTTGGTACATGTGTCAGGTGATGTTTTGAAAGACTTTTAACACCCCCAGAGGAGGAAGTTCCACCAGAAGGGTCTGATAGTCGTCTGAGCATGTCCACTTCCTGTGGTCACAACCAAGTTTCCTGTTTGGCTGGTGGCCGTCTTGGTACAGTCCTGTATGATGTGTAACGAATTGAGCAGCAAAGTGTCTGTATAGGCGGGCTCTTGCGTGTGTGTGTGTGTGTTTGTGTGTGTGTGTGTGTGTGTGTGTGTGTGTGTGTGTGTGTGTGTGTGTGCCTGCCTGCCATGCAGACCATAAAGCTGTCTAAACTTAAGAAGTGATTAATACACCCATCACTTTCTAAATGCTGCCTGCCTGTTCTGCAGCCTCGGCCTCCACAGAGCAGACCAATGTTTGCCTTTCCCAAAGCGCCCTCCCTTTACGACAGCACGGGGTCAGAGGGAGAAAAGAAGCATTCTTTAATTTGGTGATTAGTCTGTGGACTCTTTGGGGTGAAAGAAAAGGATTGGCCTCATTAGCTTTAATTGTCTAATTGCCTTTCATCTAAATAGCGCGTAATTTTCACTTCATGGATTATACAAATACCGTAAATGCACCTCTCTGTTATTTGTGTATCTTGCAACTCACCTCATGAGTAGAAAAAGCAAATCCTGCTGTCAGGGCCTTCTGGAGTGAGAGATGAGTGTGTTTAATTAGTGAGAGGAGTGGAAGGATTGGAAAGTGGACTGAATGTGGTACAGTGACAAATAATAGTAGTTTCGTAATCCTATTTCAATTTAATCTTAAATGTCAACTTCCGTGTCAACTCAGAGAAACTCTCCTGGGTAACAGTCCTGTACGTTTATATTATGGCCAGTTTTAATTATTCAACTTCATTTCTGAGGATAATTTTTTTGTTTGACAGTTTAGCATAAGGGATTACTTTAAATACTTCAATACCAATTGTACGTTATTGCTTTTGAGACGAAGCCAATCGGAGGCATTAAGTTAGAGTTGGCTTCAGAAAGCTTTGTTGTTGAGTGTTTGTATCAAAAGAGCACCATACTTGATCATTTATCTCGAAAATCACAGAGTAAATGTCAGCCCCCATGATAAACACTGATAATCAAGCTACAGGAGCAGCTCTTGAAAAATATTTACCAACATCTGCTGTCACTTAGCAAGTCAAATCGATGGTCAACAACATTTTTAGAACTAATGTTTGAAATAAGGGTCCCATTGTTTCAAAACTCAATTTTGGTGGTTCATTTGTCACGGTTAAACATCGAAAACAGCTTACCGTGCAGTGCTAGATTGAGAAGCCTGACAGCTTAATCAACAGTAATTGAGATGGAGTTCAGCGGGGCAACTGTTATGATCGCTATTTGTTAAAGCTAAATTATTAACTTGGGCCTCCTCAAATAGAGAAGAATAAAAAAAGAAAAGAGTGTCCCCTGGCCAGGCTAAGGTGTGAGTGCAGAAGGCTGTTCTTTGGAGGGGGGTTTCTTATGCATTAACACAGACATAAACAGATCAGCTTGTCTACTATACATCGCCTCACTCTGAGTCCCACTTCCTTGTGTGTCAAATCCACACTAGGCATCATCCCTCTGAAGAGGAACAGGCGCTGTAAGTGAGCAGTCTTTCCTTCATTCACACCCCCACCTCTTCCCCCCCCAAAAACAGAAAACACACTTATCTATGCCGAGGCCACCTGCCAGTGCAGGCCTGTCCTTTGTGTGGATGTCTGTATAAGCCTGGGATTCTGTTACCCTGCTCCCCAGGGAGAGCACACTGCTGTAGGCAGCCAAGCTACTGATGGACTGGATGCTGGAACATGATGACATACAGGCTATTCAGTGAGAGGAAAAGGGTACATCACTTATTATATGTGCGTATATACAGTATACAGCAATGTAAAGGCCCATAACACTTTTGGGTTTTCTGTTCCATTAGCTTTTGTTGTTCAATGTAATTTCTCAAAGAAAGTTATTTCAGAAAAATGGAAAGATAATATTGGTGTTTTCTGTCTACATTGTACAGTTATGTAATCATTTACTGGGTGGTGTATGACTATATAGAATGTGCATACAGTAAGTAAACAAGACTATCAGTGAGAAGATTTGCCTTTTTTATACTGTATAATTATTTGTAATGCTTGTGATTGGTTCTATTAGGTCCATTTCTGGCAAAATCACTCAACCATGCATCAGCTCAGTTTTGGCGAGGTGTTCCTGATAGGCTGGTGACTTAGTGTATAAAACCTATCCAGCTGAACTATCACAAAGGTATCTTGTTGCTTGGTATCTGCCAGTTGCAGAAACACTTTTTAGACATTGCCTCCAAATAAAGAGGTGTCTGTTAGCGGAACATTATCGTTATAAGTGACACAAAATATACCAGCAGCAGGCCAATTCTACTAATTGATTCTGAAAGTAATCCTACTCCTATGTCTCTCTGAAGCAATGCCGAACTGCTACCTATAAGACTACGACAACTGTCAGCTGGTGATGTCACTGGCATGTTGTCAGTGTCAGTGAATGCCGAGGAGAACTTCCCAGGTTTGATCTGATATACCGAATAGTGGGTCTGACTTTGTTGACTGAGGTAACGCACACCTATATTCGAAGAGACACTGGAGAAAAGTTATTGACTGGATTGATGGAACAGAGTTGGAAACAAAAGTAACTTGACAGAAAGAAGAGAAATTGGATTTTCTCTGCCAATATTGTGTGTATTTGAAGGATAGACATTTAAGACTGTCAAAAAAATCAACTGACCTTGAAAGAGATATTTTGAGTAAGTAGGCCTTAAAATCAGCCAAGGACTAACTCCATGTTGACGCTCCGTTGCACCACACTGCTGTACTCAAAACTGACATTTGTCATTGTCTCGTTGGCACTGCAGTTTCAGCTGATCGCCCCTTGTAGTCTGACGGGGTACTTTTTGCAGTGAAAAAAGGAAATAGAGGAAAAAACCTAACAACAAAAGTGAATTGAGTCCTGCAGAGCCTTACCATGCAGTGGGAACACCAAGTGTGCTTTGAAGGGTCGTGTTAGACAAGCTGAGAGGATAATAGTCATAAACAATACTTAATTATTCGGCACATGTTAGGACCTCATTAGTGGTTTGTGGTGATGTTGTGGTTAATTTGGTTTACACAGTTGCTAGAGTGCAGATTGATAAAGGACGCTGATGCTCCTTTCAGAGGGCTGTAAGTCGACGTTCACATACTCTCTCTCCAAAGATGGAGACAAACATAATCTTGGGATTCACCTTCTAGGCCAACTGTCAAATGTGATTGTAGCAAAGTCTTTTGGGGCTATTTTTCCTAAATTAAATATAATTATGTAATCATTGTGGATATCCAGCAGGATGATATACATAAGAAGTGTAATGACTTGTGCATGTCTCTATTAAGGAGCTTTCAATCTCAGAGGGCTGAATGGGAAATGCAGCCCATCTGCTGAACAAGGCAGCAGGGATAGAGATGATTGCATCACAGGATCATCCATTAGTGCTGTCATCTGGAATTCACCATGGGACCACAGTGCAGTGAGCCGCTCTGCTCGGACCAGTTCATATAGCAGCACACGGCGATTACAGCAGTAACAGTCTATCAGCGGGTCAGATGTGCAGGAGAATGGCACTCTTCTCTGAGCAGCACAGCAGTCACTGTGTGATTGAAGCATCTGTTACATTACTATTGGAGAGGCACTGGTCCTACTTTCCCCCCAGTACTCATTCTGATACATAGAGTCATGCAGAGTACCAATCTTAATATCGGGCACATGAAGCTAGTGAACTTGCTCTAAAGATGGCAACATTGGTCAACCACCTCTTTGGTCATGACTGAAATATCTCGGCAACCATCGAATTTGCAGACAATTTATTATGGTTTCTAGAAAACATCTATTGACTTTGGTGATCCCTTTACTTTCAGCTAGAGCCGTATTTGTCCAATTCTTTGGGACATGATTAAATACCAAACAGCAACATGCTGAAAAACAAGGCCTTGGGAATACCAAAAACTGCAGTTTCTTCAATGGCCAATTGAATCTTGCTCCAAAAGCGAATTAATTCCCATAAAATCCCATATTAAAATGGCCGACTTTACAGTATATATACATGTTGACAGCCTGTTACAAAAACAGGGTTCAATAACAAATCCTTTTACATTGCATAGTGTCCTTGCATTATCAGTCTTTTTGTAACAGACAGAGAATATTATATTATGTATGTGACCTACACATAGTGTAAAAAATGTTTTATACAATTAAAATGACATTAAAGGAAACAAAAGACTAATAGCTTACTACAGGGTTTTTCAGCTTAACTGAGTTCTCATTATTATAACTATGGTTTTAATCATTTGTATTTATTCACCAATGACAGGCCAACATACTTACAGTATATGACACAAAAAAAAATGCACTGTGTCTTTTAACAAAAGCACAGCTAATGGCATGAAATGTGCATGTATTATAGTCTTCGCTATATGTTTTGTGTCACTTCATGAATGCCGTTTATAAATTCCAACATTTAATGTATTCTGTGTGGCAAAAATAAGCTCCATGAGCTACATTTACTACATTTCTTCTCAATAAATTGTATCCTTTTGTCAGCTCATGTGCATTAAGCGGCTTGGCCCACTAACGAGGTTCTAGTGGCTGTTGACTTGAATAGCAACATGTTAGTTACTGAGGGGAGAGAAGAACAAAGAAGTTCTCCTCGTTACTGCTGCTGCCTGATTGTACTCAGGCTTTTTTGAAGACAGCTCCTAATATCATCTCATAATCTGCCATCCTCTCCTCCAGATGCCCCCGCCGCCACTCGCTTTCATGTCTGACTGTCGTTCAAAGACTAATCATTAATGTGATTTATTTCTCGCTGTGTATTATTTTGTTCCTCTAATTTGTTTGGATTTTTCAGCATGGGTGTAAATCAGAATCAAAGCGATTGCCACTGCTTTTCTCTGTCACCTCTGTTAATGGCCTGTCTACTGGAGGTTTGCTCTGAGAAGAAGCAGACCTGCTGTCTACCTAAATCACCTTTCCATCCTCTCCCCTCATCAAAAACACAAAGAGCCCATTGGCTGCTAGCACAAACACCTTCTCTGAGCGACCCCTAGCTATAAATCAGCAGCTCTGTGCAGTCGCAGGGCCGAAAAGTGAAAATTGGCTACGCTAGAAAACAAAACACAATCATTAATCACCATTAAGTTTGTGAAAGTTTCGAAACCAAAAATATTATAACTTGACACGTTAACCAGCAATATAGTTTGACACTTTTTAAGATATAAATGGGAACAAAATCACATGCATCCGAGAGATGAAGCCGAGTGAACAATAGAGCGGGGATGATTGTCATCTGTCCATCATGTGAGGAAGGCAAGCAGCTTCTCAGATGGCGTGATGTGTAATGTGATTGGACAGTGCTGTGACAGTGAGCTGTGACCTTCAGCTGCCTGCAGACTCCAACCCCACCTTCCAGGGTTCTTGGAGGGATGCCAGCGCTACTGATCAATGGGGGCATTGGCACTCATCATGTCAAATCCACTCCTTGTCCATTTCCCATCTCTTTTGTCATCAGGTTTGCGCTTTTCCTTTCCGCTAGTCAATCACTCTGAGCTATGAACCTAGATATTCACGCGTCGGAAGAAGAACTTGCGTTCATCCTCATTTCTCTGCTTACATGTAGTCTTTGGGTTTTAAGGCTACTGTTTTTCATCATCTCAAAGCACTCCATAAAACTCTACACGCAACTATGCAAGTAGTACACACACACACAAAAAAACACTTGGAGAGAATTATTCGTGGCGGCACATAGCCACGGCAGCCCTAAATGAGAATTTCACCAAACAAACACAATCAGGCCCCTATTACATTTCTCTTTCATGATGCTGAAAGGAAATGCAAACGAGATTAGATAACACAAAGGCCACAAGGCTCATTTCTCTCCGGTGTCTGGAGATGGCTAAATGCTCTAATTCCCCTCTCCGCTCAGCTCCTCAGGCCAAGTCCCCCTTTTGTTGAACCCAAACCAACTGCATTAATGTAATGTAAAATTGCCTCTCGCAGGAACGTGTCTTTTTTTCTTCTTTTTTCTAGCACTTTTTTTTCCCCATCCTCAACCCTCTTGTTTCTGTTAGACTCTTAAATTAACTGAGCACAAACCACTCTCGCTTTAAGTGGGCATGGCATTGTTTTGAACCGTGCAATTATGGAGAGATTTGTCTGTCTGCCAGGGGTTTTGATTCATGGTGCAGCCTTGGCAGTTAGAACAATCGGAGGAGTCTGAACGGGATCTAATGGATAAGTTTGGACTGAGAACCGGCAGCGAGAGAAAAGAGTGCTCAACTGAGGGCCTTAACGTCACAGCTGCCTGCCGGCTCGCAACAGCAGCGATAAATGGCAGCTCCATAACTTCCCTTTGATTAGAGCAATCAGCCTGAAAAAGTTTCCCATATGTCGTCGTAGCTGAGCTGAGATGGTGGGGGGTGGAGGGGAATTTATAAAAAAAAGAGTAGTAGAAAACAGGAGTGGGCTAATTTAGAAAAAGGCTGATAAAACAGCAAGAAGAAAGAAGAGTGAGAGTCTGAATTTGAGAAAGATAAGTGCCAGGGTTACAGCCAGGACACAGGCCACAGGGAGGTTAGTATGTCTGGCTACAATTAGCCAGTCACAGAAGAGATTGAGATGATGCTTCGGGGAGCTGTTGGTCCTCGGTCATTAGTGACTATTCATTCAGAAATGACTGATTCTGAAAGCAAAATGCGTTTGGTAGTTTACTAACACATGTTTCCTTCCTTCACTCCATGCAGCAAGCTCCCGGTCTGAAAATACTTCAGAAGGTGTTTTGATGGACATGTTTATGTGGATTTGATTTCCTTAATTTTAAGCTAGCAATACCGATGGACTTAAATGTAGAGTGACATCAAGTACACAAATGTCAAATTGAACTTTGTAGCACAATTTGCCACAGTTCTTCTTCAGTTTGCCAAACACCATTCTTAGGAAAACATGGCAGCACTCTGCGTTAATGTGGGTTTGCTTAGGAAATCTTATTAACTCTGAGCACTTTATGAGATGTGGTTACGATTGTTTAATTAAATAAGCATTAGGGGCTATTTCAAACTCATAAAGAAGTTATTCCATTTCCTCTGCTTTCAACAATCCCTGAAAATGGTGTGATAATTAAAACCCTGTAAGTGTTTCATAACACAGAGCACATTTAGCGCCTGACACTCATTTTTGCACAAACACAGAGTTTATTGAGAATACAACTGGCCACAACAACAACTTTGTAGGTCAGCAGTTGTTTTATTTAGCTGTTTTCTGACCTAATTGATTCATTGTTTTTTTTAAACAAAAAGTGCAGCTGAAATAAACAAATACAAAGCCACATGAGCAATAATATACCAACATCATTAGTCTTTTATGAATCTAGATATCAACATTAGACACCTTAAAAAACACAAAAGACAGAGTATAACTTGTATTATAAATCCACATCTGCTCCGTGCAGAGTGTTGTCAGCCCCTCAGTGAGCCAGTGCTTATTTGTTTGTTATTGCACCTGCTGTGTAATGTGGCGAACAAACACAACATCTGCATCTTGGCGTATTGTGCAAAGTACCTTCAAAACCTCAATCCTGCTGCATTCAGGGATTAGGTTCTTACACTCACACTGAGGCACACAGATGCACTCGAGCACAGTTTTTAAGTCTCAGCAAAAAGCATGTAGGGTTGAATTTGAGTGCTAGAGCCTATGAATATAACCATAAAAGTAATAATTGAGAATGATCATGTGGTTTGCTAGCATTGTGTGTTCGCCCACAGCTCGCCTTAGCTCCACTCACCATCTGATGACCCGCCCTGCAGAGCTGGAGCTCCAGATGTGGCTGCAGCTCTCAGCTCTGCACGGTCTCCCACACCTGATTTATATCCTGCTCTTACAGCACTGCACATGTGAGCACACACACATACAGTACAGACACAAACACATGAAACTGTATACACACACACATGAGTGTAGAGAACGCACACTCCCACACCCCCACATTAGCACAACTCACAAGCACTCACAAATAAAAACAAGAAATCAATGTAACCTGTAATTTTTACAGGGCTGATTTGAGTGTGTGTGACAGGCCAAATCCAATAGCTGCAGCAGGGCTGACAGGCCTGACATGAGTCTTGCCTTGCCGGCCCCTCAATTATGCATGGCCCAATGTTTCCCGGGATCTTAATTGAATCACACTGTCTCAAACTTGTTATTTCTAATTTGTTGCATTTGATTTCTGACATCAGCGCTGCTGTGTCATGAATTATGCAAACAGGAGGACCTTTAATTGTGAGTGTTATTAAAACAAAACTAATTGCAGATGATTAAAATGTGACTAGGAAGCAGGATGTCGGGGGCTTCACCCTGACATGGTTTCGCTACTACTGCCAAATAATGATTAGGTCTCACGGCTGTCTGAGCTGTTGTTGTTTTGTGGTTGTGACTGTAACCTTGGGTGGAACATGTCGCATGGTTTAATGGAGGGACATGATGTAGACTGTTGGTGGACGGCATTCCGCACACAGGGCTCCATGATATAATGCAGCATGATGACACACACCGCATGCACTTATTTAACAACACACATGCTTGAATGTCGAAACACACACACATTCATATATCTACACCATGGGAGAAAGAAGAATTGGTATAATTCAGTATTTCTGCCGAATCACACAACTTCCCTCACTTTTATTGATTGTGCGTCATTCATTTTGAATAGTTCTTCTACCAGAAATTGTTTGACTGTCTCCAAAATACATAGAAAATTGCTTTCGATATTGCCACCTTAGAGGCTGACAACATACAGAAATTGGCATAAAATGAGATCCCCTTGGAATTCATTCTGTTTAGATGTATTGTCAGACAGAAGTAATAAGGCATTTTGATTAGATACATGAAGCGCAATGGAGAAAGCCACATAAAAGTGAAATAAGTCAATAAAATGTATGTCTGTAACATTCCTAAAAGATTACCAAATAATGAGGACTTGATGTAGAGAAACAAAGAATTTAAAATGGTGTGTTATACATTCTCTTTTCTAGGTTGAGTTATAATGTTTTTGTGTATATATACTATAATGTGCTCTTTTAACCCCTATGTTTGCAACTATGAGCAGTTGAGCCGAGCAAAATAAGATACCAAGTAAAATAATTGTGCAATTATTTCAATAAAGTCAAAAGCATGCATATGTAAGGTTGTAAGTGGCAAAATGAACCCTCCTGCTCGACTCTATAAGAGATGTAACAGTTGAATTGTGCCTGCAGGGCAACAGCTCAGCACCTGACTGTAAGGTAGGGATCCTCACGGCTGTGTTCCATACGGGACGTCGGAGATGTCTGGAAGTCATTTCCACATGAGAGGAGGCGGGAGGGAGGGCACACTTTAGTTTCATGAATGCTCAATCAATTCAATAGGACAGCTTAACTTTCTCTTTGCCTCTCAGAGCACATTTATAGGCCCACAGGCGTTCACAAGCTGCAGTCAAAGGCTGACTGTGCCTCGTACAAAAGCAGGATAATTTTACCTTTAGGGGCCACAGCTGAAATCTGTAGTGAAAGAGGGGAAATAAAGGCAACCAGCTAGTCAGAGGGTGTTTTTGGTGCTGTAACAAATGATTAACCAATAGAACAGCTGTACAAGAGAGCTATCAAGGTTTTTGACAGAAAGCCAAATTCCTACCACCACTGTACCATCCTTGAAAAACACAATTTCCTGAGTTTTGAAAATGTTAAGTCTTTTAAAAGTATGTGTTTTTTTTAATAAATGTTTACATGGACTGTAGACGGACCACTTTCGGTCAAAATGTTCTATCAATTAAAGGCAGCACATTGTGGAATAGCCTCCCAACTGAGATACGGGATTGTCCCACTTTGAACAGTTTTAAAGGTCAACTAAAAGAATGGTTGAGAAACAAACAAACGTGCAATCCCCGCTAAATGCACTTCAATACAGGGGTATCTCCTTTTGCACTTTATGTAGCACTTTTATCTCCTCTTGCACTTTATATGTCGTAGCTGCTACATTGTACTGCCATGTGGTTAATGCTTGTATATGCTGCTCATGCTCTTTCTGCATATCATGTATTTATTTTTGCTATGTATATAAATGTCATGTTCTTAAATGTTGTATGTGACGGGACTACGGATGGAAATTAGCTAAAAGCTAAAAAATGTGCATTGTCCCTCTTCAAATAAATGATTAAATGAAATGAAATGATACTTTTTGTTGGGTTGGATACCTGACAAAAGGTTACATCTCAGGTTGTTTTAGCCATGTGGCTCTAGGGATGTCAACTTCAGTCTGTTCACTACAATTATGTACACATTCATGGTCGCCAGATGATAAAGCCTGACTTTGTTGACCAATAGATTATTCCTTTCGGGCCACTTAACATGTCTGGTTTTGTATGAAATGTCTTCACGGTTATGGATTGATTTCTACAGAATTTGATACAGACATTCATGTTCCCCACATGATGAATTCACTTTGTTGATTCCAAGTCTTAACATCTTGTAACATCATCAGGTAAATATATTTTAATGTGTCCTTCGTTTATGACCAAATATCTTCAAGACTAAATCCATGAAGTTTCTTCTTTGTTCATATCCGCAAATGTTAACATGCTAGCATGAGTAACTTGGTGGTAACACTACCTGCAACCCCAGCATGATAACACTGTCAGTGTTAGCATGCTATCAAGCAGACTTCAGCATCAAGACATAAGACTCTTATTGTTATTGTAAAAGATAAGGGAAAACATTCCGGATATGTTATTGGGCCATAGTGTCATAATCCTTCTGATTTTGCTTAAAATGTATTTCTTTTTCTACTATAACTATAACTATTCAGCTCTGATAGCTTCCATTAGGAAAGGACTGTGTATATTACAGAAGGGATGACACAGTATCGGCCTCAAACTAATGCCATTGAGCACTGAACATTTGGTAAAATGCTCTACTCCTAGCTAACACAATCATCTATAACCAGCCCAGGTCCAGGAGATGAGGCAAGGAATATATACATTCCCTTGAACTCCCAAACCTTACCTGTCAGATGCTTGTGTCTCAGCCAGGGCCTAAAAAGCTTTATACCTATTATGTATGCATGCTAAGCAGTGTGTGACGTGACCTGCCAATTCCAAAAGTCTATCTTTGCATAAAAGTCCACGTCAATAAGGTGCCTCGGTTGTTGGCTTTCTGTCTATATGATAAAGTAGCTAAGTATATTTTGCCTGTGCCTCCAGGATGGCTGCAGAACCTTGTCTGTGGAGATGACAATTAGAGTCACTTTCCACCCAGGTTAGGCCAGACAGGCCCTGTCAACCACCAGGAGAGGAGAATGGGGGGAGACAGAGAGTAATATGTGTACCACTCTGATTCTGCCTCACCTCGTGATCCTTGCACTGACCACCACGGGGAGGGCAGGAGGCCGAAGTGGGGAGGAGGAGGGACAAAAGAGGGGAATAGCGGCACCTCAGTAGTTACTTTCTTTTAAAAGGGTTATGAGCTGTCAGTGAGTCATTCTTATATTTTTCTGTTTTCTCATATCAGTTTTCATTGACTCTCAATGTTCTCAGACCAATAAAAGTGCCAAAGGAATCATCTGTGAGATTGAAAAGACGTGTAATATACGATCTAAAGGGAGATTATCCGGTGCAGTGTGTATGAGACACACTAAACACACATTGTGGAAACTTAAACATTCAATGGGTAAAATAGCTTTTCTATGTTTTATTGCCATGCAGTCCAGCCAAGCAGCCATTACAGCTGATGTGCAAGAGACACAGCAATGATCTCAGATCAGCTTTAAATCTGACTCACACTCAGCCCCAAAGTCTTCTTAACAAATCTAAAGTAGAGCAGGCTGTCAAACGTTTTGGCACAGCAGTAAATCTGTCAGGTTGGAGTGTGTGAGAGATGTGCTGCATGCCTCTCTGTTGCAACTTCCCCCTGAAAAGATTAATAATTTACATGGGAGTCCTCTAAAATTCCACCATTTGCCACAAACCTGTGTAACACGGATTTGTTGAACTGTCATAATAGCACATCACTCAGAGTAAACAATCATCGCCTCACCAAGAGCTGGAGGTAAATGTCTCTCTGAGAAAGTAAGATGGAGGAGGTGGGGAGGTATTCATTCCTTTCTCGTGGTTTCCCATCGAGTGGCTCTCTGCTAGCTGAGAGAGAGAGGGAAAGAAAGAGAAAGCTGTAATTGCTGTCAGTCTCTCCTGAGCACAGCCTTAAAGGCAGCTGCTGTTTCACAGCTGAGGAGTGAAAGGGGTTTGGGCTGTGTGGCTTCCCCTGTAGGCCTCTGGAGGATTTGGTGAGTTCTCTCCCCCTTCTTGTTTACCTCTCATTGTCAACAGCGGCACACAGTTATTAGGTGCAGGGGAATCAGAGGGCTAAGAGCCTATCACACTCAGAAACAGAGACACAGGTAATTGAAAAGATTATCGTCAACATGCCAGCTATGATTTTGAGGGTTTTCAAGTGGTGAAAGTTTCCCTCCGAAATATTTCACACAAATATCAAAACAAAAGGCTTTTACCAAAAACATCAATGCAAGGATTTTGACATGTCTGTGTTTACTCCAGATGTCTTGTCAAGCACTTTGGCAGATATATATCCAAGCACCTCTGCGTTCCCATAAAGCAGCTGCTAACCTGACAGACCTATTCAAGGTGCTCGCTGCCCCTATCCCCCAACTGTCAACTTTGAAGACCTACCATAAAGGTATGCAGTTGTTTACCTGTGTTTTAAAAAAAGAATGTAAATATAGGCACTTCTACATTACACAACTATCAATACATTCCTATAGGTTGTTAATTACAAAAAGGGCACATTCACAGTCCCTGGCTGACTTAATCCCTCCTTATTGGCAAACATTAGAATTCCCTTTAAGTGTTGCCCACAGAGGTCAAATCCCCTCTTAGGGTGAAAAGCTGCAGGAAATTGCCTGCATTAGGGAGATGTATTGGTGTGAAAAGATCCCATGACATGCTGCTGAACAGGTCACCTCTCTGCTATTTGTTCCTGCCCGCATTCCCTCTCCCTCCCATTCTGTCTGCTTTAGAGAGAGTCGTAATACAATTGTCTAATTAGTCTACTGCCAGGAATGCAGTTTCTAATGATTGGGGACATTAAGCACGTTTCATTATAGGACTCTTTGTGGGATCAGCAATTGTTTCAAGTATTTGATAGATGGATTAAACACAGCACTTCCATAATTCTGGTTTACGCTGATTTAAGGTTATGTGCCTTGATGGATATATTTATATTATTCACTCAAACACCCTGTATATCACCATCAATGTGTTACAGCAGGCTGGTCAGACTAGACGTTGTTGTCCAGTTTTGCTAATAGTGTCGACTGTTGCTTTATCATGTTGTTCGTATAGCTGCAATAAGTGAAATCCAGCCCGGAGTTGTAAAGCTGTAGCTCAATTTATTTAAGGCTCGACACGCTGTCACACAGGGTTGTCACTGGCATACCTTTGACTCATCTGTTTACTGTTTACTCATCCTTTGACTTCTCTTCTCAAACAGGCCTTTTCATCATTGCCTGGTATTTTATGCATGTTTTTCTGTTTTGCTTTCTTATTTCAATCATTCACAGCAAGGAGTTTACTAGCCTTTGGCATGTTATCCCCCTAATACCCACCCACCCACAGTTGATTAGCTGAACTGGGATCTTTTTTGCAAACATTATTTACAGTACGCAGTAGTTTCTGATTTGTCGCATTGAAAACGATGCATGATCCAAAACTTAGAATACAATTTATAATGTATGTACTGTAAGCTCTACAGTAGGCGCTAAAGATGCCAGTATCTTAAATCACTCAATGTGTATTATTCAAAAATATCTTTACATTGAGGAAGGAGGCAGAGATTTCTTGCTTCACAGTTGTCATACATTTAATAGATTTTTGTAATTTATAATAAAGTAATTCTGTATTTATTGCATACATTTAGGCATGAAGCACAAACTACTCACTACTCCCTTATATTTTTGAAGATTTAAGATATTTTTCAAGAGATTGTGTGGCTCTGACAAAAAGCTCCTCACTCTGGATAAGGGCCTTGTTCTGGTCAGCATGCTGCTTGTATTTGGCTTTTCATATTGCTAAATCGTGTATTATTCTGCCAACTTTGACCCAGAATCCACCTAACATCCTCCTGAGTTTAAGCATTCAGAATTTGCAAGTTGTTTGAATTTCAAATAGTAGTATGAACTGAGGGTTTTTACAAATGTTCAAATACAGTGCAGCAAATACTGCTGACGGGAAGTGGCTTTGGAAGATTGTGCCAGACCAACACTTGCAGTATTTCAATGTAATGAACAGCACATCACTTTTTTCCAAACAAACCAGCAGGGTTCTGATGCCTTTAATAAAAATCATATTTAAATCAACTTTTCTAAACAGGTCAAAATGAATGTCTGCAAAAAAAAACTTGCTCCCTCAGATGTTAATCAACACATTTGAATTAGTTTTGAAAGTTAATGAGTTTTTAAGCAGCCTCTGGGACTTCCCGTCAATAAACTACAAACTCATTTTATTTTCTCTTTCAAATTCCCATAAAGAGTACTTCCCCTCCAATGCTGCAAAGCTTTACTTTGAAATGCCTTGACTTTGATAAGAAATGAATTAACGCTTTGGAGCGGCTCAGTGATAGCAGGATGTGATGGGCTCCTCTGCTTCTCTCTGATACATATTCTAATTGCTGAGTGCTGACCCCTACTCCCGCTGATGAGCAGCCGGAGAGATTTTGACCTTGTGGTGTGTGTGAATCGATGGGAAGTTGATAAAGCCAAGTTCATTGCTGCCTAACATAAAACAAAGCTGATTTGTTTACCTAGCTAAGCCCGCGCGTGTCAATCCCATTACGGAATGATTTATAGACCAGCACCCAATGAAATTGTTTAAAGCAGATTAGGTAGAGCCAACGATCACCACTAATATGACAAGCTGATATGCTGTGACAGGTAACCAAGCAAACAAGTTCCTGAAATTCAGATTGAATTAGAATCCTAATAATCCTACAGGGAGAAGCAGATTTAATCAGGAGAGGAGGAAGAGGGAAGAAGAGAAGGGAAGGAGGGAAGAGAATAGGATGCTGGTTCTTCAGCCACACGGGGAACGCCACCTCTTTTGTGATTTACTTGTCATGAAGCATCACTCAGCTTGTGTGAAAAGGAGAGAGAGAAGCAGAGAGGGTGAGCTGTCTCCATACTAATGTCTGGTCAATAACTTTAACACTGCTTTGATAAAGGAGATCATTTTCAAAAAGGAAATACCCACATTTTCATTCTCTCTTTGTCTTTCTCTACACTCCTATATGTATTTGTGTGTGTGTGCCTGTGACTACATTTCCGAAATTAATTCAGTTAAAAATCGTATTATGCTATCGAATATCCCAAGAGAAAATATTTGTTTTTAGCGTGATACAATATGCATGTGGTGTATTGTGTTACATACGAATGGGGTGCCACAAATAGAAATATTAATGTAATTTAATGTGCAAAGACTCCACTAAAGGATACAAGGAGCCGGTGTCCCTCTCCGAATGATAAAAGACTCCCTTAATAGTATGGATATTGTGTTCCAATAAAATCTAGTTTAAGGTCATAGTACAACTGGAACATCAAGTATTTAAAACTAGAAAAGTAATCAGAGGATGTAGTTTAAACCCCGCTAATATCTCTGAGAGTTTCTACATATTCATCATTTGTCTGTTCAGCCCATTTTCTCCACACATAGTGTCCTGTTTATTTGAAAATAATGAGAACAAAATGAGGAATAATACTTCTTTTCCTGGACACATTAAACTGATTGTATCTAAATGATGTTATTAATGTTTAACTAACGTGCATTGTTTGGACATTTGAATATGCATGATAATCATTACATTTCCGGGACAGACACTTCCCAGATCTTGCTTCACTACAAACATATATTATGCATGTTTAATATATCTGGTTCTCACAAAACACAATTAAAAACTTTTGATAGATATTATTCTCTCAGCTGAATATTGGTCATCACAATGTAACCAAATTAATCTGCTGCATTTGTGCATCTCGTGACTGTATTTGCGTATTTTTAATACATGGAAATATGTTTTAAGAAAGTAACATGAGGGAAGAGAAAATCAATTAGATTCCTGGGCTTAGTTATAATCTATGAAACATGGACACATTTGTAGCAGACTTTTCATCCATCACAACATCTTGACAAGACAGAAGCAGCCTCGCTCAATCTTCAGAATTATAAATGTATCTCCTTTGCATGTACAGACAAAAACTGTTATCAAAAACTTTTTCTTATATTCCTTCCGCATTCGCTTGATTAAACTTCCCTCCATAAATGTCAGCATTCTTTTTCCCTGTGAAGGGACGTGGAGCGGGGGAGAGGATGAGGGGAAGACAGAAAGTTTCAGATGGGGACCTAATTAGAGAGCGCACAGCCCGGTTCTCTCCCCACTCCTAATGAGGGGGTTTGTTATGGCACGGCGAGCGGCGTGTGTCACGGCGAGGCCGAAGTGGAAGAGTGTAGAGCGCCGTGCGACCGACAAGCAGATCCCAGCGCAGTGTGATTCTACACCTGCAAATCCCCAACACATTGAAACCAGGCCTCGTTTGATGTGCTATTCTTTTTATGTCGGAAAACGGGAGGGACCGAGGAGCAGGGACCTAGTTGAAAAGAGGCAGGGGGGTTTTGGGAGGAGTGCCGGGGTCTATTAGGCGTTTTAATAATGTTAATTAATGAATAATAGGGTTTGTAATGAGCTACCGGCTGCATTTTATTCATGTGATTATCTCACCCGCTCCCTAATTCTCTCTATGAGCACTGTCAGGGGAAAGGCAGCGATCAAGTGAAACACAAACAGACACACACACGCACTTTTCCCTCACACACAAAAGCTGAAATCTCAACCTCACCACAAATAGTTGAAAAGAGATTTTTAATTCAGATTGGACAAAGTCAGAGGGACCGGCAGTGCTTTGGTCAGGCAGTGTTTGAAACCCCAGAGGAAAGCAGCAGGCCTCCACTGACCTCCAGACCTCTTCCACAGGAAATGAGAACATTATCAGACAGCAATTAGGCCAAAGGGGTGATTTACACACACCAGTGCACACGTGTATGCAGAAACACACACATACACACGTGATTTATAGACGCTAAACAGGTGGGTCTGTCTTTTTCACGATGGTCTCTCTCTCTCTCTCTTCCTGTGGTGTGAGAGTCGTCCAGAGTGAGAGAAGCAGAGCGTGTGGATCGACTCTCTGTCCTTCTCTCTCTTTAATCTTTTTTTGTCCTCGTGGCTGTCATCTGCTTCAAGAGGCTGAAAAGGCACAGAGCAGCCACTAGTGGGCCCCAGGAAGACGTCCTCACACCTCCCACCACCCGCTCCCACTGACTCCCCCTCCCTCTGTGGCTCTGTCTCAGCCACACACACACTCTTGTGGTGTTGGGAGGTGCAGGACTTATACTTGATTTTGAATACACAACAGTTGGGTTTAGATTGAGCCTATACAGCGATGAACCTGTTCATTTGTTAAAGAAACACCTGGCGGAGAATGAGAACTTGTCAAACATTTTCTACAAAGATTTGTTCCTAAATACTGGAAGAATCTGAGGAGATAAATCAAATATGTTGACTTTTCAGAAACCAGTACAAACTTCACAAATGTTCAAGATCTTAAAACGTTGACATTGACAGTTGACACATGTCTAAAAAGATGCTATCACACCGACACACACCTGCAGCACCTGACACTTTGCCTGCTCGCCCAATTCCAAGCCATTTCCAGCCCATCTCCCTTCACTTTCTATTGATTTTAAAAATCAATAGCAACTCCACCGGAGCTGTCTGCGTAACACGGTGTTACACAAAACCTGCTTTTTTTTTTACAACTGGTTCTGAATCTCCACATGCACTTTAAGCTATATAATGATGGAAATACATTAATGAGGTCAGTCTGGTGACATTATACGCAGTGACTAAGAAAAAAAATCAAGTGTGAACTAAAAGCAATCACGGAGCTCTTCCTTCAGAGGGAGAACTGAAACATTCCCAAAGCTGGCTCCATCTGTTTGCTCGGTGGTTGTAATGAAGTTATCCGTGGGCGCTGGACTTCTATAAACCCCCATCCAGGTCTGTAAAGATTCTCATTAAGCCCTTCCTCATTGTCAGCTGCAACACAAAGTCGGCCAACATTGTTCCTGTCCTTTCTTCCGCTGCTCTCTTCTCTTTCTGGGAGCCGGAGAACAAAAGGCAGTGCGGGGTCCCAATCAGCGCCTGATGAAGGGGGATCCCACTCAGGTCTTAATCAGTGCTCTGTTTAATAGAGCAACACTTCCCAAATATTATTAACCTCATCTGTCTGCATTAGGCCCTAATGGCCTCGCTCTCTGTGTATTGTCTTTGCAGCAGCTGGTAATGTACATATATATTAATCCACTCTCTCTTCTCCTCCGCAGAGAGATTTCGCAGCGCTCTCAGAACAAACGGTGCCCTTCAGAGAGCGAGGCAGACACAGGTTAGGAAGCCACTAATTAAATGTCAGACTTGACAGATTAAAATTATGAAATTTAAAATCTGCAAGTGGCTCTTTGTCATTGTCAAATTAAGGGCTGCACTGTGTGATGAAGGGGAAGGGGACGGTGAGCTCTAATGGATTGAAAGGGAATGTGCTTGAGCAGCAAGCAGCTCTCAGTGAATAAAGATTTGCCGCTCCAGCCTTAGGTGGCATGGCTGCATGTTGAATTCTTCCATATTCTCTCAAGTCTGGAGGTTGAGAGGTCACCCCAATGCTGCCAAGCCCATCCTGACCACTTCATTTAGGGTTTTCATTCCTCTGGCAACACAAATACCTGGCCAGGAAGGTAGCGCTCGGGGAAAGCTATTCCACCTTTGGCTTGCTGTATCTCTGCGTTAAGCACAATATAGGGAGACATCAGCAGTCGTTATCTCCTTCATGACCCATCAAATCATTGAGTTTTGCGAGGAAATAGTCAGGTGGAACTGTATTTCTGAAATGTGCTTAAAAAAACAGACAGAAAGTAATCTGGCTTTGGTGTTTAATATCATATAACAGGCAATCATCCTCCAGTACAGACTTCAGAAAAACAACAATGTATAAACACTACAATTGTCCTTCAGATTCACCAGATTTGTTCAAAGGTAGGTACTTTCTGTAAGCATGTTTTAACCACCCACTCACAGCCAAAGTGCATCTCACAAAGAGTCAACTGGTAGAGCATGCTATTATCCCTGCAGTTATAATTCCCCATTATAAAACTACTACATTTTTCACATTAATTGTAGGAGTTGTTTTGTATGGATTTATTGTAACCTGTGTTCAACTGCTTCCAGAGTCCTCCCAGGGAAGGATCATACAGGAGTGTTTCCAGATATAATCTAGAAATACTGATGATTTTACGCCAAATTAGAGCTGTTTCTTTACACTTATCTGATGATAGGGGTTAAAAGAGTTTTCAGGTTTTATCGGGTCTTTGGCGCCGGCAAGGTCGAGGTCACGTACTGTTCGGTACGATGCAGAGGCAGCCAACACTCAACGAGGATCAAAACGCAGGCAGCATAAGAAGTGACAAGATCTAATTAAATGTAATTACTCAAGCTGTAGTTTCATTTTGACTGACAATTTTGATTAAGGTAGCTACACACACTTATAGCTAAAAGCAGAGGCCAAATTGTGTAACAGTATTAGTGTACGTGAGACCTTGACTAGCTAATTGGGTTTAATTAAAGCGGGGCCAAGAGGACTGTAACAAGCTCAATTAGATGAAGGAACAGGTCAGCGTCTTGGTTCTGCTTTGTGTTGCTCTGTGTCAGTGTGCATGTTATGTGTGTTCATTTCAAAACTACAGGAAGTCGGTGAAAACCATGGCTCTACTTTATCAACTTAGGATCTGTTGGGTTGTCGGTTCCTGCATTTACTCAACTTTTCTATCTTCCGGCCATTAGATGACGTCTAACATTCAGTAAATGTAAATACATCCATTTTCTAAAGTACTGTATCAAAGCACACTTTCAAAGCACTTGTATTTAGGAATGCATGAAAAATTAACACGGTTTGTCAACATAGATTTTTTAATTACGGCCTAAGATGATGCTTCTGTCATTGATTATTTCAATGAAAATGCAATATAACTTTTGGTGTGGATAGAAAAATGCTCCACTTTTAAATCTTCATAAGCAAAAGCATTTTCTCTCTGCGAGTCATATACCTTGAGCATCTCATATCAAAGGCAATGCAAAAGATAATAACATGCAGTATTTGGTTTTCATCACAATGACCTAGTGACATTGTTGTTTCTCTTGCATGTACAAAGTTTTTGTTGTCAAGTTCAATAAATTGGAATGCCAGCAAACGGTAACATAATTCCCAACTCAAAAAACTGTGCCCCATATAGATTATAAGGCCCAGTATCTTCAATATAACCACCATTATTAATAATGTTAAAAATGCCCATAAAAGAGATCAATTGCCGGAGATATTTGTAATGAGTTTGATGATTTGCTGTCATCGAGCTTCACTGCATTATCTGAATGTGAGTTGACGCCTTTAAGACTGGTGTGTGTTCAAAAGGTTATGGGGAGCAATGAGTGGCAGGAACAACAGTTAGCCTAAGGTGCTTCACTTTTATAGTCGCATGCTCTGCTGTTAGCACACACACACACATTCAAGTTCACACAAAGAGACACACATCTGTGGGGGGATGAGGCTCATCTGCCTGCCCTCTGGTGCTACACAGCTTTCAAAGCACCTGCAGCATTTGTTTTCTCAGAGTGTCTGTCAATGAAAGATGCTTCAGCCTATTTGTCAATTCACTTATGAGCAGTTTTGTACTTTGTTTAAGATATTGCTTGTCATATAATTTTCTAAAATGCAATGGACTTACTGAATGTGTATTGCCTTTATAAGATTGTGGAAGTAAAGTGTAACAGTATATCCTTATGTCCACAAGCTGTTTTAATAGTATGAAGTATGTCTTCGCTGGACGAGTTCATCTTGATGACAAATGCTTTAATCCGAAAAAATATATATATTTTAATAAGTCAAAAAATCAAATTGTATTAATAATATGAATTCTCTTTTCTTTCTTTTTCATCATTCCAGAAGTTTGATTTTAGTTCAGAAAGCTGCTTGATTGCCTCTTCTTAGTTAAAAAAGAAAATACATGTCATTACTATAGATTAGGGGTTATTTGACTTCATTGGCACTTGAAAATGAAGTACCCATACATTTAAGAAAAGGCTAAAAGACTGAGTTTTTTTTATTTTGGCAATTTCGAATGTGTCTTCTGTGTGACTGCACGCTTGCATGTGTGAATGTAAATGTTGTTAATCTATGTGTTAATCCCTTCCCATCTGTGCAAGCTCCACTGCTGCTCTTTTTCAGTGGCGTTGGTGTGTGTGTGTGTGTGCGCGTGTGTGTGTGTGAGGGGGGGTCAGCCGGGTCAGCCCTGACACCATCTTTAACTGTTATTTACTGTGATTCCACGACAAGACAGATACCAGCTCCTACGACTCCACTGATGTATGTTAAGCGCGCTCCAAATTACCAGCCTGATGGATCTATTGATGGCCCATTCCAACCTGTCACCTAGTCTCCATCAGCCTCTCAGTTATCCCCCCCACTCCTCCTCCCCCTCCCCTCCCTCCTCCCCCCCACCCTCCTCGCCCTCCGTCCCTGTGGGTCTGAATAAGAAATGAGGTAGCAGGCAGATAGAGACCTTTGTAACCCACTGTGTGCCGCCTGCTACAAGACAATGGCCACCACTGACGCTGTTGCAAAAGTTAAGCAGGTCTGTGTGAATGCACAGCTGGAGCACACACACACACACACACACACACACACACACACACACACACACACACACACACACACACACACACACACACACACACACACACACACACACACACACACACACACACACACACACACACACACACACACACTCATGCATGCTCAAAGACACACGTTTATGCACCCGTCCCTGGAGAGACAAGAAGGGCAATGTAGACCATGACCGTGCCTGCTAACAGCCTCGTCTTATCACATCCTGTCATTTATTATTCTCTATACTAGACTCCTGCTCCAGATAGTAGACCTTGTCATAGGGGAGATGAAGATCCCAGAGGTATCTGTTACAGGTCTTGTAATATGCTGTCACCTGTGTGCTGCACTGATAATATCCAGCCAGCATTGATTGAGGGGAACCCAGGTTAACATGCTTAATAGTATCACAATCTCAAATGATCAGGGGAGGAAGAATCAACTCCTTAAAAGAGTTGTTAGTGCTGCAAATCAACAGCTGCTCAATTTACAAACTCCCCACAGGCTTTTCAAAAAACCTAACGCAGTATTTTAGAGTGGAGCTGATGATGGGCCCTGTGGTGCCATTAGCCGAAAGATAAGATGAAGATGGTCAATACAGTGTGTGTGTTCTGCTGTGTGTAGTTGCCCGGGTCTGCTCTATCAGATAAATACCGCACTGAATCTAGTTGCGCTAATTGACTCTCGCAGGCATTACTGGGATTAAGTTAGCAAGCGTCCAAAGTTCATTACGCAGATAAATGCATCTCTTAGCTTGCTAAAGAGCCTTCGTGCAAACTTAACTCCCACACAATGCGAGCTACAAAAAAGAAAAGGTTTCTTGTGTACTGTGGAGATAAAAAGGTTAGAGCGTTTTATTTGTTCGCGCTTAATTACCAGTGGTGGAAAGTAACATACTTTCAATACCTACAATATTACGTTTTCTTTACATAAATGTTTTGTTGCAGATCAAGATTTCGTCAGCAACACATACAAATAATTAAAAAAAAGATTGATGTAATGGCTTCAGGTAGCAATATGTTAAGCAGAAAGCATTACTCTCACCTTGCTGCAACTTCTAAATGTAACTGTTAATAAATCAATAAAGATAATCCAATTTTATAACATTCTGACAGAGGCCATTTTGCAAAATCAGTACCATTTGCTGATAGTACTGTACTTTTCAGATTGTGCTATCAAATGCCTTCATTTGATCATGAAAGCTGGGACACTTTGTCATGGGAAAAAGCTTTAACAGGCATAACGTCTAACACACGCATTATTACAGATCTTTCAAACTAAAGTGATTCCCCTTTACAGCTGTTGATTATTTTGATGTCATTATATATCCATGACAAAAAGGCACTGCGATGACATCTGAGTTGATTATGGCAAAGCAATTTAACATGTGATCTTTGATAGCATTGGAAACACTTGCTCGCTCTCCCCTCTCGCGCTCTGTATATCTGCAGTGATGAGTGACACAACAGCAGGTGCTCGGAGAACCGTGGAGAGTGCTTTCATTTTGCCACTTATACGACAAATTACCCAGACAATGGACCTGGCGAGCCGGGACCCTAATTCAATTCCAACTGTTGACTCTCTGGGCATTCGCCTGCATGCATTCGCCAGCCCCGGGAAAAGGAGATTCCCCTGCACGAGAAGAAAGAAAGGGAAGAAAAGATAATCTGAACGCAGTCAAACAAAATGAAAGGTAATATTCATTATCTGGCCGAAGATAGCAGCAGATGAACTGCCCTAATATGAGCACAAATATGATTTAGGGATCCCATGCCTCAGTCGGCCCTCTACAGCAGGGATTTGGATCAATAACGTTCTCCGGCCACAGCAGAAACAGAGAGAGAAAGGGAGAGAAGAAACACACATTTCACAACGGGGGAGCAAGAGAGCACAGCACCAGAGCTGTAGTCAAATTTCGCCGGTGTCAAATTAATTTCCACGTTATCTGGAAATTCAATTAGAAGGGACCCCCCCTCCCTCTCCTCCCTCCTCTCCTTTGTGAGTAAGAGAGTGTCGGACATCCCGGCGTGACAGATTACACTGCTCAGAGTGCATATCAGGCCGAAGTGTTGAGGCCCACTAATCCGCCCTCTAATTCTCAATTAGTGTAAAATGAGGCCATAAATCACGCAGACAGGCCGATCGATGGAAACGTTGTTTTAGGAGTGATTGGCAGCCTCCCCAAAGGTTACTGTTTAAGTTGGTTTAAGGTTACAGCTCTCTCCAGGCTGGAGGCAGGCGTGTGTGTGTGCATGAGTGTGTGTGTGTGCGTGTTGGCTTGGCTTGTGGTTGGGAGGGCTGGGGGGGTCGAACTCAATCTATATGATGCAGGGCCTTGGTCCCTTGGGGATACAGCAGAGGGACAGCACCAATTTTTTGCCCATCAGCCGTCCAATTTTTCTCCTTTTCATACCTGCTGTAGCAAATGAGAAACAAATTAAATTTCACCCCACTATCTCCACAGAAACCATTTAAATCCTTTATGGAAACCAAATTGTCCCCAGACAAATCGCCCCTGGTTCTGTGGAAATACACTATGGCGCTGCAACCGAAATAAATTTGTGTCACTCTGGATATGGCATTGTCTGTAATGCCATTCATTGGAGGATCCTGGTGAAAGAGAGAGGGGAATAAAATAAGGGGCACTTTTGGAGGAACAAAAGGGGTGAAAAAGACCCCAGCTCACATTCTCTTTCTTACTCTCCTCTCCATCTCCCTGTGTCTTTCCATCCTTCTCCTCTGCGCCCACTTTTCCCCTGCGAGGTGTTATTAATTTTCGGCCAGAGTTTTTGCATTCATGAGGTTGAGATTGAAATGGAAATGAGGGCTGGCTGAGTGAGCGAAGTGAGCAGCCTCAGCAGTGGCCGCGGCCAAACGGGGGTCCCAGCGCGGCACAGCGCTCAGCCGACACGTGTCAGAGACAGAGGGGACTCGGCGGCCACCATCTAGCCTCTCATTCCCCCAGATTACCAGCCCCTGACATCAATCACTGCATCAGGGAAACAATGCATAAAACGGCCCCAACAAGGGCGATGAAAAATTACTGACAGTGCAGGAGTGGAGCGCGTGGAGGGAGGGGGTGAGGGAGGGAGGCAAGGATGGAAGGAGGAGACCTAGTGCCATTCTACCTTCACCAAGCTAGATGATTAGTCACATTCACAGGGGAGAGAGAAAGAGGTTGAAAAGGAGAACATGACAGCAAAAAAAGGACATCAAGCTAAAGCAAAATGAGAAAAAGAAAAAGCAGAATAGACACGAGGTTGCAAATTGGGAGGCCATATTGACAAGATAACAGTTGAAATTGCTCTAATGAGGTGACAAGGATGTGTTCCCTCTGAGCGTAACTTTTGATATTAGGCTTAATTATGTAACAGAAGGACTCAAAAGGTTGGAATCAATCTTTGAACACAGTCTTAAACGACAAGTCTGTCTTATCTTGTTTACCATGAAAGATAACTTAATGTATATGTAACTTAAGAGGATATTTTTACACTTTGGGCACAAATTGAACAAACATAATTAAGATCAGTTGCCTTTTAACACACTGGGCAGACAAGGAACAATATAATCATCCTTTTTTTCTCTGGTCACTTGAGGGAAATGTATTTGGGTTCTAGATGCTCTTCCTTCGCCAGATGGCCTCTATGTGTCTCTCTCTTCTCTTAAAGGGGACCTATCATGCAAAATGCACTTTTTTATGTCTTTTATACATAAATATGTGTCCCCGGTGTGTCGGGGAACTCACGCAGCATCAGAAAATAAAACCCTCTCTCTTTTCCTCCGTACCCAAATCTCTAAAAACGGGGGTACAACGGAGCTGATCCAGATTTGCGTCCGATATGACGTAATATCGGAAATGTGGACCCACGGCACTATCAGAAAGTTGCTATCAGAAACAATGCCCGACTGTTTTGGACGTAATATGGTCGGTGTTTACATTAGCATCGCTAACACTCAGAGCTAACCTGTACTGGAGAGAGCATGTGTGTGAAGAAGCAGGAAATAAAAAGGAACTCACCTTGTGGTATAACCGGCAAGAGAGAAAGCCTTTGAGCTCCAAACCTAATGTACTTATATGATTCTGTTTTCTTCAAGTTTGTATCTTCCTGGTCGAATGCACTTATTGTAAGTCGCTTTGGATAAAAGCGTCAGCTAAATGCAATGTAATGTAATGTAATACTGTTTCAGAAATAATCCTTGATAATCCACGATATGGCATCACGGCAATATTTAGTTTAGACAGTAGCTGCCGGGTCCCGCATGAGCTCAGCCCCCTCCTTCTTTTCTTTTCTTTTTTTTTTTAAAGCTATATACCCAAAATCAGCACTTTTGAAACAGGAAGTGAAATAGATGGATATGAGGCATGGCTAGAATGGGTGATCTGTTTGGTATTTTGAGCAAAACACTTCATAGACATGTTTTTTATATATTTTTATATATCTGAGACCTATGCTATTGCCTAAAAATAGCCTGACAGGTGACCTTTAAGTGTCTGGCAGGGAGTGTACAGTTTGTTTACAAAAAGTAGGCTTTTTGTCAGTATGAGCTATCCCTTCCGTAGTACACATATTCATTTGATCCATTGCTAATACCTATTGTTGCATCTTTATTTCATCTTAACTGCAATCATAGGCCTGGTTTAGAGTGGTGTGCAGACAAAAAACACAAACAAATATAATTAAAAGTGATTATTCTGAGTTATACTAGTGTCCATCATGTGTTTGAATATTTGTAGCAAGGACACTTTTTTGAATTTTGAATTTTTGCTTTAAACAAAACCTTGCAATCTGTCACATATGTTGACTTTGTCCAGCTAACACTTTTCATTGCTTTTCTGAAAGGCCGGGCGTCTGGCTTTTTGACACGCGGGGTCACTTTTTACGACAGTGTCACCTCAGGTTCACATCTAACCCAATCGGGGCCATTATTGATGACATCACCACTTAGGGGTCCATTTTTGGGCCTGTGGATTTCCATTTCAACAGTGCCAGACTGGTCCATTATTATGATCATTATTAACTGTGTTCTTTTTTCTTTCTTTCTTCCCCCTGCAGTTGCTCGGTGTCTGCTTTGTGTCCTCAGCAGCGAAAAAGCTAATGTGCTGAAAGGCTGGTTCTTGTCTCCCCGAGCTTATTGAAATCATGTGAATGCCATTTGTGCTTAATCCTTCTGGGTGTGCCATAAAGAGAAGAGAGTCGGCAGCTCCTGAAGAGAGATGAGAGGACCTCAGGGGATTCACTTTGCTTCAGCTCGTCTGCTCAGTAAGAGAGGGAGAGAGAAAGAGAGGGAGAGCGTTAGACAACTGACAACCTAACCAAAATACGCCTCATAATTTGATTAGGTTACAATGACAATCTTTATTTATAGTCGGTCTCAGATGCAGGGAGGGGGGTGGCTTTTTTTTTATAGCGTCAGATTCATATTAACTGGTGCTGGTTCTAAATAAAAACAAGCAATGTAGTAGCTAGGGGCTAATTACAGACAACAGCATGTCCATCTGATCCGGGCCCCGACTGCTCCCAACAGTCGTTTGCCTCATTAGGTTTGTGATCACTCTTTTTTTTTTTCTGTGTGAGAGGGTCGCCTTCTCCTAAACACCAGGATATCATGTCACTGGAACACCTTCCATATGCATGAGAATTACATCAGAGACGTCGCTGTTGTCGAAGCTTTTGAAATAATAATGCGGCAAATGAAAACGCCTCGGGACGCTACAACACCTCATTACAGCTCAGAGTAGTTCTTGTAAAGGAGAAAACAGGCTGCAATGAATAGGAAGCATGGCGGCGCTTGAACAACAGTGGTATTTATATTCATCCGTTTACATCAAATTGTTGCTTCCCCACAAAAGCCTGAAACAGAAGCAGGGTTTGAACTCTGGGTTAATGAAAAAGTCCCTGGCGTCAAGTTACCTGCTCGTCTGCAGGCGAACCCGTCTGTCGAAACAAACATTTCATTTGTGCGCCACATGTTTCTCAGACAAGACCCTAGTAAAAGTTGTTCAATACATTTTACCGTCTGTTTTACAGACCTCCCCTTTCCCCCCTGTGTCATTTTTTTAATTGAAAGTAGATTCTAACTCGGCTATAAACATCATTCCACCCAATCAGTGCCGGTTTAGATCAAATGGTTGTTTCAATGGGCCGCGTGCTTACAGATGCCTTCAACCTCGCCTTGTCTCCCAGGCTCTCGTACTGTTAAACACTCATGCACTCTTTTAAGGCTGGGAGATGGCTGTCACTGTATTTTGTCAGCAAAGCATAATATTTCTTCAGGAGTTCTGAACCTGGCACTCAGCGGGGTAGAAATGAAAATACGGCAGTACATAAACGGAGGGAGTCAGCCGTAAATCACCTAACACGCAGAGCAGGCAGTAGGTAGACGCGCTGCTGGCTGTCACAGCGCTCCCCTGGAAAGCAGATTGGACACCAGCCATCATGCTTTAATCAAACTGCACATAATAGACATGTCCCCGCTCTTTATGACACACACGTATAGTATAGCACACACACACCAAAGAAATGAGCTTTTAGACTTTTCCAACTTGTGCTATTTAAATGTGGCTTATGTTTGTTTGTTTGGATGTCAGAGGTTATTCTTTTGTGGTTTCCTAAAAGCGATCTTTGAAGCTTTAAAATTAGCGGTTCAACACACACAGACACACACACACACAGGCGCACAGACATTCTTCAAAGGTCGGTTCTCTTCACTGTGATATGAAGCTGTTTTTTTTTTTTGACATGCTGCGTGTCAAACGATAATCTTATTGTTGGCAAGAGTCTTTTATGGCGGTATAATTTTATTCTGACTTTCTCCTTTCTTTTTTTAATTAAACAGTAGATGTCTCGCATGGCTGTGGGTTTGCAGCTAAGTGCGGTTTGAAAGCTAACACCAAACAGATGGGGAAGTATTCATATTCTTATGAGAGGAGAATTTATGCAGACCACTGAAACAATAGACAACCTTATCTTACCCCTGCGTGATGAATTGCCCCAATGAGCTGAAACACTTGTGTGGTTGTGAGGCGATTAAATACATGCATACAGGTCATAACGATGTTCTCCATTTTTCTTTCAGTTACATGACAGATTAGGTTTCAAAAACATCCCTCAAGTGCAGTATTATTATAGAATCTGCTTCTCAGCTCATAAACCAGGAAAGATATTCTTCATTTTCAGTATTTTATAGTGAATGTCACAAATGTAGAGATGTCAAAAAACTACTTACACCTTGTAAAAAAATGAATGACATTCCCCTTGTAAACCCAAACTATGTAATATGACATTTAAGGCAAAAAATTGTGTTTGATAAAGCAACAACAACAAGCTCAACACCTCCTGAGATTCAACAAATCATGTAGGGACGTGACTAATGATGCTCTCATCATGTGGGTGGATTATTCTCAAGCACTTGAAGGTTTCCTACCAAATGACTTCTGTATCCAGCACAAAAGCAGCCCTGATTGTATAGAGGCTCTTATAGGGCAAGTGTCCTCAAAGGCCTAACAGGTCGAGTCATCAAATGTGGCTTTGAATTGTCCTTTTTATTTTTAATCCTCCACCTGCCACCAATTTGAGACTGCACCTACTCGTCTGCAAGCACTTAGATCCAATTTGAGAAGGTGCCACATTTAAAAGGTGGCTTAGGGAAGTAAAATTGACCAAATTAAACTAAACCAAACAGCCACTTGCTTTCTTGATTAAGCATAAAGGCGGTTTGCTAATGAAGTGCTTTTCTAGTGTTGCGTCGCCTGCAAAAGTGACAACCGCTCCACCGCGCTCCACTGGTCCCTGAGGGGAGGGAGACAGATGCAAGCTGATTTGAGAGCAGGCACCGGGGACAGTAAACCAAAACCAATCGAGTTACAGCTTCATTACATAAAGCCAGAGAAGGTGCTTTAAACTATATGAATGATAACCCAATATATTGGACATTAGCGGCCCAGATTGACATGTGACAGGGGGAGAGGGGGAGAGAAAGGAACAGATGGTCCACCCCGTCTCTCAGTGTCTCTGCTGTAACATGGTATATCTTGTCGAGGGGCGAGTTTTATTGATTGAATTCTTGCCCTCAGACACGAGACCTATAGCTACATGTGTCGGTGCTGCTGGTAGCTGTGGGAAACCCAACACCGGAGCACAGGTTGTGCAGCAGGGTGGGGAGTGGTCTTTTATGATAGTCTTAACAACCAGCCCCATCTGTCATCTGAAATCCTTCTTTCCTGTTGTGAGGGTCTTCCAGAATAGAGCCTCATTATCATTTACAAATAAGAGTTGGGATATTAACAAAAACATCTCCCTAAATTATCTTCAGACTTTTTCGCATCTTTCATCAATTTACAACTGAGATTAAATTCAGCATCTTAAGAAGAAGAACAAAGATTCAAAGCCTCATTCTGCACAAGATGAAAAGGTTATTTATTATTTTATTTAAAAAAGAAACCTTGGATGTGATCGTGTTGTTTGTGTTTGTGTTTTGTTATCCTGTCAGAAGGGTAATTGTTGCGGTTGCAGTAGATCAAGGTCTTGTGAGAAAACAGAAGTATTGAGTGGATGCAGTTATGCTGCAAACCACAGTTTAATCACGAGAGCACAGAATGACCCCCCCTCCCCAAAACAAACCACTTAATTGCATACAGAAGGCAACAAAAATGTAGCTCCCTTCAACAAACGGTTTATCATTCGGTGTAAAACTATGAAATGATGTTATATAATGATAACCATCAGCAGTGATCTAGTGCACCGAAAGACCTTTCTCATCAATTATCTGTTATTGGAGCCTCTGTATCCTGTGTATTGTGATATTCGTTTACGTTTGATGAATGTTGCGCTCAGCGGGTGTTTTGGTCCCCGGGATATCTTTCTCCCACTGATGTACTTATTAATAATAAATTGAGCGAGGAATGTGTGAGTTCTGCCTCCCTCCTCTGTGATTATAGAGACAAAAGAGTGTTTGAAGTATCCATCTTAATACAAAGACACTTTATTAGATAAAGCTAACTTGCCCAAGACAAATAGTGACGCCTGTGCACAGGAGGAACAGCAGTGCTCACGCTCTTTATTTGCCTTTGGCCGTCTCTTTTTCTTCCTCTCAACCTTTTTCAACAGATTATGAATTTTACCCATAATTTCATCAAACAGCGATTAGTGTAAGAAGGGGCGAGACGTGGCAGGTCAGGAGAAACTAGGAGGTAGGATGTGGTCTGAGGGGGGCTAAATAACTTTCTGGCAGTGTAAACCACCAGAGGTTGTCTGCAGAGTCATGTCATTCATTCATATCACCACATGTGCCACTACACACCCCTAATTCCCCACAACCCCTGCTGTTCTTACACCAACAATACATAATCTTCATGTGTCAGACATTCAAATGAAAATACAGAGAGTTATTTATGCCTTCATCGCACCTCTTGGATATGTGTTTTTCTCCGGCTCTATCAAAGAGCAGTCGGTCACCTCAGCCTTATAAATCACCCTCGAGCTGCACTTTGTGAAAACATGCCGATTAAGTTTGCGCAACGTGGACGGCCGGCAAGGCAGTACATTTCCCTAGTAACAAAGTTAACATTGATTCAGATATAAGCACTTGTCCGTGTGTAACAACGATAACCTTTTAGTAGATTTGGAAAACATATTTGACACCCATTTAAAATAACGAATGATTTTTCTCCTCCCCAGAGGAAGGTGTAGAAGGTGTGTTTGGACAGGAAGGGGGGGGGGGTTAACATGCCATGACTTCACCTCGGCCCTTCATCCTGAGTCCTCAGCTCTCCGGCAGCCTGGGATAAAAAGCACAGAGCAGACTGCCCATTAACTCACAGGTTTTAAAAATGATGGTGGCATTTGACAGCAGTAGGAAGCAATAAACCAGATAACATTAAACAAATAAAACCATAAATGTTCTTATGAATTAAATATGCCTCTATTTCTGATTTATATAACACAATGATAAATCAGCTTATCGTCACCTCAAACTTACATTTGTTTTTTGTTTTGCTTTCAAACAAGTTTGTAAAGAATAAAAAACGTTACAGATTTAAAAGAGCATTGATATCCACTAACATGAAGAACTGAGGAAACGTGACACCAGAAACAGAAGCATGTTGAGCAAATTCTTGAAACATTTCATCATTATCAAAACACTTATTACATACCTTACAAAGATGACTTTATAAATAAAAAAAGGTGAATGAATGAAAAACATTGGTTATAGTTTATCAGGCAGCCGGTCAATGTTTGAGGCGTTTTCTGACTCTCAACAGCTAGCGCTTAACGTTAGCCTGTGTGACTTTGTTTGATTGACAAGTGGTCTCTGGGAATTGCAGTTCAAAAGGTCACATTAAGAAGCACTTAGTGCAAAGCTTTAGTATGAAGAAAAAAATCAGCAAGATTTTACTTGAAAGCGCTGAATTTGTACCACTCACCACCATGGTGAAGATGATTGGATAATTGTAATGGCAATTTAAGTATATTCTGCTATCACTACACACGTTAATGGCTGATTACTGACACAATCATTATACCTATAATTATTAAACAAAGGATTCCTCTGTTTTCCAACATAACTGAATAGCGAAACAGAAATGACACATCTCTGATTTGGGGTAAAAAGGTGGATCATTAAATAAAATGTTCAAAGAAAACTAAAACTGAGAAAAATCTCATTCTAACAGATATAGTGAAGCTGCTTACTTTAAGAAGAAGTAATATGACTCTAACAGTTGACACATGGTTTAATTCATTATCAAAGCGCTAAAAATATGCTGTGAAAAAGTAAATATTTAAACTAGGTTTTTTCAATGTATATTCGTACAGAGCCGGTAATCACCTTTGGAAATGCATGAGTGCTAGTGTGCCCTAGAAGCTTAAAAATAAACTCTGTCCCCCTAAATAAACCCATGATTAGCAGGATTAATAACCGTAACAATTTACACTTCACGGACATTATTCAAAACACCTAAGGTTCTTGTTTTACACTGCAGAGCTTTAATGTGTTATGTGTGAATGCTGTGTGAAAACTGAGCTGGTTTTATGTGTTTAAATAATTTCCAAGCAGAGAAACTAAACTGAAACACAGCTTCAGTCTTTCATGATTCTGTACTATTCAGGTGTTCAGTCAATAGTTTCCATTTTAAGTGTACACATAAGAGAGAACGTACGCGTGTCCATTCTTTTAGAGTTGATTTTAGTCAGGAATGTATTTTCATAATGCCACATTCAGGTTAGCTACGACTTCAATGAGTTATGACAAGAAAAGCTCATAGTCTTGAATTTGTAAAAGTATCAAAGAACATAAAAAGAACAAGTATGGCTCTCTAATTCTTTCTCTTCCAAAAGCAGGAACACATGTCAGTCGGTTGTGTGTTCTTCCCAAGGTAAAATATTTTTCCTAGCAAAAGCACCAAAGTGACAACTCCATCACTGAAAGTAGTTTGTCCTCTGCAGTTCAGTGAAAATATTATGAGAAGCTGAAGAAGCAGAACTAAGAGGAGGGGGTTGGGATGAGTGACGGACAGCTTTGACACACCGGAGTACTTAGACAATTACTAACAGTTTCTGCCAGTCACCACATCTGACACAACACAAACACGGCAGGGATAATTTTACATTACACTGCCGGGCACGGGTCACTTTAAAGGAACACAGGGAAGCCCGTTTCAGCTTGCATTTCAAGGCCAATCATCCAAATTGGCCCCACAACACAACCGGCTGCCTGAGACTCTCTCTCCCTCTCTCCAACATACAACTCCCATAACAGATGATAACCATGAAAGCACGAGTGAGCAGATCTTTGAAGTGCAGCTGTCAGTCAACATGTTTCCAGAGTGGGAACTGTGGGAGTGAAATGGTGTACAGGTGTGGGGGCAGTTGGACCCCACCAGGTCAAACTGATACAGAGGAGGTGGAGGGAGGAGGTGGGGAGTCCGCTGGATGTTATGGTGGGAACATGCCCAGTATAGCAGAAGAGCAATGTTACAAAAAACATGTTACCTGCGTGTTGCAGCTTTAAATATTCATTTGAACTCGTATGTATTGCAGTGGTACAACATTTGAGGATATATTCACTTTCTGCCAATACTGAGATACCACTCTCAAATTTGTATTGTTTATATAAGTTGTCAACAACTGCTTGGCTAGACTTAGCATAAATGCAGCAAAACAACACTGTGATTTAATTTAT
This sequence comes from Trematomus bernacchii, assembly GCF_902827165.1. Lineage (NCBI taxonomy): Eukaryota > Metazoa > Chordata > Actinopteri > Perciformes > Nototheniidae > Trematomus > Trematomus bernacchii. Next base: position 3,971,821 of record NW_022987588.1, on the reverse strand, counting down.
CTTTGTATAATTTCAACATACAATAAAATAACAAAAGATATGTTAACATGCTACACTAACAACTAGTTAGTGTAATTTCAACAAACGATAATGTAACACGAGCACCAAAAGTTAATGCTGAGCACAGAATTATTTATACGAATCAGTTTCAATCAAACCTCTCTCATATAAGTGTAGAAATGTCAGTGTGTGGACCAGCACATCAGAAGTCTATGTCGCTCAGGAGAAAATGGATACTGTGCAATAAAAGTGAAAAGACACAAAGCAGACGTTGTTTGGAAAAGGTAAAGAAAGCTATAATATTTATTCTTTCAGATAAACATTTTATATACATATATATTCAGTTACCTTGTTATTGAATTTGAGAGTATCCTGATTCTAATTATTTGTACCTATTTATTTTATAACTATTTTGATGTAATTTAGTGTTATTAATTCTGTTTGAATTATCCCTATTTAATATAAACTAATGTTTTTATTTAATTTTAGTAGCTAAGCTATATATTCTAATTTTGGGAACCAGGACTCTGTATTTGAAATCTTATTTCAGACTCTTAAATAAAATGAAAGAAAACGTATCACATTACTTCTATACACATATAGTTATAACATATTCAACATAGTATCAAAACAATCAATAATCAGTTCTTGGCTCTCAACTTGTGAAGAGAAAAAGATGCACAAGTTCTTGTCCTACCACCGTTGTGGGTAACTGTAATAGTTCTCTTCCTTTAAGATAGGTAGCTCGCCAGACTGAAATTTGCCACAGTACACCAGCAGAGATGAGGGCAGCGTTCCAGTCAAAGAATCCAGAAATCTCCTTCACATCAAACAAAAAGGCCAAGAGTCAAATGAATGCTTATACAATGGTTTAAATGCAAATTGAAACAGCACTTCTCTGTATCTTAATCAAATCAACAAAATACACTGAACATGTTCCTAAAATCCTATTAAACAAACAATTCTAAATACAACAATTATCAGTCAGCTTATTTAACACATCTGTCACACATGTTATTATTTTAACAAAGTGTACTCAACTCTTTTTCCACCAACCTATAACCAGCCACAGTTAGCTCCACTTTGCTCATCTTCCACAACAAACAACAGACTAAGCTGTGGTCAATGCCCCTTCAATGTGCCACAACAGGCGGCAAAGCAACGTGTAGACCACCGCCAAAACCGTGCAGTAAGCTTCACCTCCCTCCGCACACATTAAGACCATAGCCACACGGAGACGATAACGAAAACGAACCGAATTCGATATCAAAAAAGTATTCCGTCCACACACAATCGGCACCCCAAAGTGTCCATCCACACGAGACCGCTCGACCCGCTGGAGACGCTGTAGTACATATGCCGGGCCTGTAAGTGGCGCTGTACTTCCGCCACAAAATACACCAAAAGCAGCGAATAAGACCCCCGAGCATGGTTGCCATGGTTGCCCTTCTGTTTATTCTCCGCGGTGGATTTAGCAACATGTAGTTCATGTAGTTCTCCATGTCCACTTGTTACTTATGGTTGTGGTAGAGGAGCTGTAGATTTTGCACTAACATCTGTAGCATGGTCAGTAGCGTCTGGAGCACAAAAGCAACCCTGTGATCTGCCATTGTTGTTGTTGGCGAAACACAACAGCAGAGGTGGGGAGAGGCAGGGCTCTGGCTGTTTCGGCGGCTGATGTTTCTCTTTTTCTCCCTCCCCGAGCGAGCGTGTGCTCCTGCTGTAAAAGGCAGGTGCACCGCACCCACTGCCACTAACTCTGAGCCTGGCTCCCGAGCAGGACGTTCTCCCCGGTAGTCCACCAGCAGATGAAAAACACCCACCTCTCCGCCTCTTCCAAGGGACGAGGGAACCGTGCGGGGGGGTCTGCTGGAGGCTCCTGCTGGGTGCACTGTCCTGCGAGATACCTGGACCTGGCTCGAAACACTCGGAACATTGTTGTTGTTGTTGGCGAAACACATCAGCAATGCGTCTGCAGATCTACCCACCAGAGTTCCCGTTAGCCGGTAATTACCGGACAATGACCGGTAAAATATGCTGAAGTCCGGCAAATCTAAATCTCTCCGGTCAAAATGTCCGGTCAAAATAATTTTCCCTTAGCGCAATACCGCATCAGTTGCGCCACTTATGTGACAGACAAGAATAGTATGTGACAGACAAAAGAGTATGTGACAGACAAAAATTGTCAATTCTAATGTCTAACACTTAATGTGGAGAAAGAGATGTCCTGTATGGGTTGATTGTGCGTTGATCTGTTGGTAATGCCTCGGGGTTCCGGTGGGCATGTAAACAAATGCATAATGCTGCGCTATACTTTGTGGCCTCATCCGGTTGCATAGCGACGCTTATTGTTTAGGTGTCTTTTAACAAGCAGGTAGTCATATCATTAGCTAGAACTAGCTAGATCTGATCGATATGGACATAAATGCGAGTAAAGTCTAATCTGACAGGAGAGAGAGATCGGCTGCTGCTGACGAGTCGACACGCAGCTCTGCATGATCCCCTGCAGCGGCGAGCAGAGCAAAACACACTTCAGGTTAGAAAATCACACGTAGCTATTTTAATTACCTCTCAAACTACCTAAACTAGTTATAGATATGTTTAGTTTTACTGTCGGGTCACTCATTACTGGATCCGCGAGCTGCATGATACTGACGGGCTGTCAGGAGAAGGAGAGAGCGCTCCGTTTATTATTCCCGCGTTTTTGTAAATTACTGTACACTTTTGAATAATGTAGTTAATCTACTATAATTAGTTTGTTTAATGTCGAATCATATCAATTTGTTTTAAAGCTCAATAAATAACAAAGAAGACCTTTAACCGGCACTTATCTAATTTTGTCCGGAAGATTTCAACTTTAACGGACATGTTGACCGGCAAAAAAATATTCTAACGGGAACTCTGCTACCCACCTTGGGACCCGTTATCGTTATCGTTTCTGCGTTTCCCTTTCGGCCTTGTGTGGCCGAACCGTCTATATGATAGAGAACTGTAGCGGATACGACCCATATCGTCTCCGTGTGGCCCCTACACACGGCGGCGTGCGTTGAAGCTTGCCGGCGGGCGTGTCTGAAGCTCGACCAACAACCAATCACATGAATCTTCGCCCCGGACACACAAGCACGCGGTTTGATTGGCTAGAGCTTGTACTGGCATATGATTCGATTGGCTGACGCTTCCGTCGAAGCTTCAAAAGTAGAACATTGCTCTACTTCTGAAGAGAGCAAAGCTCCCACAATGCAGTTCGGCAAAGCGTGACATCACCCCATTCAAAGTGAATGGGCAGAAGCGTTGAAGCTTCAACGCACGCCGCCGTGTGTAGGGGCCGTAAAGCAACACTGATACACGCTAGGCTAACGCGTTAGCAACGGTTAGCCGCGGCTAATTTAGCATCGATAATTTCATTAAAATACATATTTAACATCCGTATTTTCACATGGAACTCACCAAGGGAATCATATAAGAGGCAATGCTCTTTGGAAATGGTGGCCAAGTCGGTCAATCAATGTCTAAATTATTCCAAATAACTACAATCAAAATCCACACAGTGCTAATGCTACTGAGTCATTGTCCAAAAAGGATAAACAGTAGTGATGTGTCGGTCGCGAACGAGCCGGCTCAAAGAGCCGGCTCTTTTAAGTGAACGACGGGAGCCGGCTCGCGCCCGCGAACGAGCCGTTTTTTTGTTTTTGTTATTTTTTGTTAAGTAATACAAGACAGAATGATATGATGATCTCCGCGCTACAGCTGCTCTGTGCATGCATGCAGTGGCATGTAATATCCAAGGATTAGAGACTGTTGGATGCTGCTGTTTTGAGCATTGCAATACATTTATTTGTATTATGTTTTTTTATGATTAGAGACGGTTGGATGCTGCTGTACTGAGCATTGCAATATATTTATTTTCACTATGTTATTTATTTATGATTATCCTTGGGCTCAGCAAAGATTTGATGTCAGCTGTTGCTGTCTTTTTTTCTATAGTTAATACTGAAATAGAGCCCTGCTGTTTTGTCAGGGCCTTTTCTTTAAATATAATTTTAAAATGTCGATACAGTAGCCCCTTTTTTAAAATGTCTATGCTTAAGTTTTTATAGGTGTTGCTATCTGCTTTGTGTAGCGTGGTTCTACAAGCAAGTCTGTGCATTCATTGGGTGGTATCAGATAGATACAAGGGTCTGTAAATGCAATGAAAACAATTGGCCACAGCAAATAATTGATATTAAACATGTAATTTTTACTTTTGAATACTTCAGTACAAAGGATGTATTGAATAATTTAAGTGATATGTGTACACATATAAATCATTAGTCAAAACAGGGCTACATTTGATTGAATTATAAAAGGTATAATATGTGGTAAACTGAAGAGCCGTTTGGGAGCCGAAAGAGCCGGCTCTTCTTGGTGAGCCGAGCCAAATGATCCGGCTCACCAAGAAGAGCCGGAATTCCCATCACTAATAAACAGCGCATCTCACTTCCTGCTAGACGGGAGACAAGGGGGCGGGTCTAAACTTTGATTTGCTTAGCCTTGCTTAGCAACCACTTTAGACCCTAACCCTAACCCTGGACAGGGGATTTAACTAATCACACTCATTTAAATGTTTTCATGAAGAATTGTCTAAATCATGTTGTTGTAGTGACCACTATTTAACTAGGGTACATAATTCACGCATGGAACTACAGGTTGGGGGTATTGTTTCCGCCCGGACATATATGTTGACGGTACCTCCGGGGTACCTACAGTGTGTGTGTCCCTTTCACTTTCTCTTGTCTCCTGTGCCTTCGACCCGACAGCATGTCGATTTCTGCTCCCCAATAAAGAGAGATTTGCACCTCCGATGCACCGCCTCCGTCTCCCTTCTCTCGGCACTACATTGTCTTAAATTGCATATTGTGTATCTATATTGTTTCTATTTTAGTTTCAAATAATGTATATTGTGTGTGTATGTAGTGCTAAGCCTTAAAATGAAATGTACATGTTACTCAGTGTTATTTCTCAGCGTCTTAGTAAACGGGGGTTACAATAAGGTAACTATATATCATGCTAAATAGTTAGCTGTAGAGCTAGCTTGTAGGTTGTATTACTTTCAAACAGAGCCAGGCTCACAGTTTCCCCCTGTCTTTATGCTATGCTAGGCTAATCAACTGCTAGCTGTGGTCAAGCTTCTTAATGCATGGCAAATAAGCAACGCCTTGCTTTAAATTCTGGTCATTTTGTACAGTTTTGCTCTGGCAAATTTCTTCTGGTGAGGGCTGGTGAGCAGGTATTAATTCCCTTTCTACCCCAAGGGCAGTTGTAGGCTATGTCTTAATGAGCTTTTTTTTCTAAGCAAGACAAAGAGTTCCCCAAGCCTCTTAATATGTGATGCTCAACTGAAGTACATTTTAGTGAAACAAAAATATCCCTATGGCAGTCGCAAGGATGATTACTGTGTTTTCTGAATCAAAGCAAGATTGCTGTCTGTACAAAGCAATACAGTCAACTGGATGTGGATAAAGTAGGGTGAAGAAGCCACGTATGTTAATTCTCATTGTAAAAACTTTTTGGATGTGCTTGAAGGAAAATCCTGACATGTTTTTTCATCTCTCATTATTTCACTGCCTCACATCCACCAATGAATACAACATGTCATAAAATAACGCTCTTCAAAGACTGTTTGCTTTCCACTGCTCACGGCCTCTCATTTAGTTTGAGCCTGCATCAAACATCCAATTGACAGACATCATTGTCATTTCATCATTGGCAATTCACCAGTGTCCACTTTCTGCAGGGAAATCATTTCCTTTTATATTCAGACAACAGCTTTGATAACAGGCAGACAGTCTTCCAAACATCTCCTTTGAATTAGTCTATACAACAGAAACAATATAATCTCTGTGGTGCATTTTACCTGTTGGGTACCATTGCACTTGATGCCAGATTAATGCTCACATGATGTAGCCAAGGTGACTGCTCTAAGAACCCAAAGGTGCTGAACTTCTCTTGGGTGTTTAAACTTTGTCAGAAAATGTATACTTGTGCTTCCCGGGGCTGGATGGCTGCATTTCATGAATGTTTGGAAACAAGAATAAAAAGAGAAAGGGTCTCACATAAACAAAGGCACCCTACCAACACAGCCTTTGCTAGCTAGATCAAGATCACGTCTATTAGCATTATTAGCAATCATGAATAATGCAAGACATATTTTAGCTTGGCTTAGCAGAGTTGTACAGGTGATTCAACTCCACAAAGTTGCCATTGTTCAATCGATCTTCATCTGTCTTATGGGAGAAGCTCCCTGTCAGTTATGTCACACTCAAATCTGTGTAGAGAAAATGTGAGCAGGAGCAGTTTAGTGTCACCCCTTTAAAGGGTAGACCCACTGTGGTTTAGCAATCACTTTTTGATCAGACAAACTGTGAGGTTGTTTGGTTGCAAACCTCGGCACTGCCATATACTGTATGAGAATATATTCCTCAGTTACGATACGGTCTGTGGTCCAGGTTTCCTGGATATAGGGGGTCTACAAATGTTTCATGTGGGGCTCTCCCGAAGAGACCAGATGGAGCTGCTGACATGAGGTCTAAATCAGAAGCAGCTGCACTTAGAAATGTTGGCATTATCGTTCTAGTTTATCAAAACCCTAACTTAAATGGGGGCCACACAAACTGGAAACCACAGGATGCGGACCGTCACTGGACTAGATTAGAATTATTTTCAAGCTTATTCAACATTATTGTTGTATTAAATATTGCCTAATGTTTTATTTGGTTTATGGTGGCCAAACCACTACAAATCGTATGCATTTATTATTTTAACAGTTTTCTTTTTGTTGAGGTGACAGTGTTTCCCAAGAAAAAGTAACCCTTTTTCACGACGCATGTCTTTGACCTGATTTCACCCTCATGTAACTTCAAGGGATCTAATTTTGGAACAGCTCAAGTCACTTGTCAAATCTGACAACACTGTCACTTTTGTTCACTCCAGCTTGGCCGTGCATCCAGGCTAATTGTTCCCCAGATGTGAACATCCGCAGCCATCTAATCATACTCCATTCTGATGTCTGTGTCGGAGTCCAGGTTAATCTGAACTGAGTGTGGATTTCAAGAAAAATCAAAAACATCCTGATTGGCTGACAGTCCTGGTTAGCTGTGAGATTTCAGAGTGACTACGCCATCTCCAATGGACCTGGACCTCCTACTGATGAGTGCTCGGTGGAAATGTGTTTGAAAGACACTCCTTAGAGATCTTAGACACACACACACACACATATACACACGCAAACACACACCTGTGCATACACTCAGACTATCAGAGAAAGATAGTCCAAACTCATAACTGTCAATGATGGACAGGTTGATGCTGAGATTTTTTGAAGTGACAGAATGGACCAGGTTTCCGCTGCAGACCCCTTTCTGATTGTTTTGCATTTCCTTCTGTTTGGCTAAGCTTAGATGTTCTGGGAAATCACAATATTTCTATTGTTGGTATTTTTACACAACGTCTGTCTGGATTGTTTGACTGGGCAAATTAATAGGTCTAATGGTTTGAATAATTAGGAAAGAGATGTTTTGTTCCAACAAGCACTCTGCCAAACAGCTGAAAGAAAAGGTAGGACGCAATTCCCTCCCTGTGTATACATGCCAACACATGAAAGTCATTTAGCTGCACTTAACTGTCGAAAAACAATTAGGGCAAAGCATAACAACATCTGCATGCACGACTCCTGTAACATGTTTTCTGTATCCTCCCTCCTTGCCGGCAGAACAAGTATTGGCAATCCTCAAATACTAGGTACACTTCATGAATTTTACATTATGCCTGATCATTACCATAACGATGCTATCAAAGATATTAGGAGCCTTCAACGCTGTTTTCTCTTACACAGGGATCTCTCTTAGATCTCTTGACAAGAAGGTGGGTATCATCCACCATCATCTTAGCATATAGCATGCACAAGCCCCCTCTCCTAATGAGTGTGTGTGCATGTCTGAGTGTACAATATGTAAATCCTTGTGTTGAGTGATCGAGAGGGGGGTCGACACAGTCTGTGGGTGTGTGAGCAAGTGTGTCATAAATCCTTATAAAAGAGGCAGCATTGTCTCCACCACTGTGTTGTCTGATTTATCTTGAAATCAGAGAATGCTTTGCTCGCTATTACCACGTTTCTTTCTGCTGTTTTGTCTCCCAGAAATGAGCCCCTCATTTCCCTTTTTCATTAGTTTGGACAAAGCGTATTATTCCAGCTGTTTTGGAACAAGAAACTGTGAGATGTAATGTATCTCCATGTGTTCACATTTGAAGTGTGCATTAAGGACGTAACATTTCGATTCATTATGAGAAGTGCGTTGTTTGACAGACGTCCAATGGAGGTGGAGCAATTAGCATTCTGATCTAATGGTCTCGTATCTCTCTTGCTATTGTCTCTCTCTCCGTCACCCCCTTCTCCTCCTCTTCTTCCTGGGCGATGTGACGTCCTCTGAAGCAGTAAAATGAGGCAGCTTTCTGTGTTGTCCTTCCTCCGTCGCAGCAGCCTACAAACAGACTGTAATTATTTCTGCGAGACACAGGATCAGTGTGGAGAACAAAGAGCACACAAAACACCCTCATGACGTTCGGACTGGTTTGTACAAAATATGCTGCATAAATACACACACACATAGACAAGCACACACATGATCACAAGCGGACAGGCATGTTTCCACAGAAAAATGCAGACACAAAAACAAATTGCAGATGAACACAGACACAGAACAAGCCCAACTTTTTCCCCTGGCCGTCTTGTTATACTGTGATTCTTCCCAGAGAGAAACAGATTTGCTTATTAATGCAACAAATGTTGTCTGTTTTCAGGCAATTAAAAAAAAAATGGTTTACATGCTATCACGTGTTGTTCTGCTGTTATTAAATAACAACCAAAGAACAAGACATGCTCCTACAGAGTCATACATACACATGTATATATGCACATCAGCCAGCCATCTAACTATCACTCAGCACACTGCGGGTTTCTTCCTTCTATTTGCTGCCAGTAAATTGGATGGTGTCCCATACATATTTTCATATGCTGATGGCCACATTACTGGTGCAGGCATCCCGCTGAAGTGATTTGTGGTGCTCATTTGAAAGTGATAGGACGCAGGCAGCCACTGAACTCCTACTCAGCTGTGGCTAGAATCAGGCTGTCTTTATTGCTTTACAGCTAGCGCGGTAACCTGGGCACATTGATAATGGGCTGTTGTGCTAACAGGCAGATAACACATCCAATCCATCAACGACTTCCCAGAATGTGTGTGTTGTTTGCTTTTAAGTAACAAATATATGAATGTGGAGATACTGAAATATGCCCGGCTATTTGTAAGGAGCTGTCCATAAACGAACAATGAATCCATTAGATTGTGCCAAGTTTGTTTTAACTATGGGTAACAGGCGTTTCAAAGGAAGAACCCACAGTTGTTGCTGACAAATGAGGTAGCACATAAAATCATAAGTGCTATGTACAAAGTTGCTCATTATTCACTCCGAACTCTTTTTCTTATCAAACTGTCAGACTCTGTGGTTGTTATACAATGTGATTACCTTCCTCTCTCTCCTCACCCCCCATATCCCCTATTCTCCATGTCCCGCTCTCCTCCATGATTACCACACCGCCTCGAGCTAGTGAATTTGAATTGGGGCCGCCTATTATTTTCCCCCCATGTGATAGTAATTATTTACAAATTTGTGAGTGTTCATGTGAAATACAGGATGTTCTATTAGAGGTTATGTGTAACAGTGGGGGAAGGTGGCAGGGTCTTGATTTTGAATATACTATTAGTGCAATCAGATTAAAGCACAGCCACAGGTAGTTGAGGAGTCAGGCTGGAGGAGCCCCTGAGACACTGTTAACCCAATCAGATTAATATTACAGATTGTCATGACCACCTTTGTTTTTTATCCGGGAGAGGCTTGGGCTCACAGGGTTGGGACTTTGTGAAAGTGATTACTCACAAGAAACAATAGGGTACAAAGAGAGCATGGCTTTTGGCGCTGCTGTATTCAATAACCATGAGATCAGACCGGATTTTCACCCATTATATTTCTTAATTTGGCGAATCTTCACGCAAATTACTCAGGCCGGCCTCATTTCGGTGGAAGTACAGATTACAGAGGGAGGATGTAATTGTAGGAGACGTGGGGCCGCTCGCTGGGAAAGTCGTGAGGCTGATTGCACAGGAAATAGTATTATTGGCCATGCATAAGGAGCCGCTGTAATGTGGTATAACTGGTTCTGCAGAAATCTAACTGTAAATCTCCATATGAAGAATGTGGTAAAAAAAACGTATGCTTATCATCACAGACTTAAACTCATCGATAAATAGCCTACTGAATTGAGCATGTGTAATTATGATGAGTGAACCACTGCCAGTGGTTTAATATACCGCTCTAATGCAGCTTGTGCTACTCTATGGCGCCCAGCAGTTTAGCTCATGGCCTGAAGCACGCCACGAGGCGTATACAAACACACACTCAATGCTAGCTCTCTGTATGAAAAACACACAAGGCTCAGATATCCTGCAGAGACAACATGTTGTTACAAAAGCCTTTGTTCATTATCTGATCTCGGAAAGGACATTTTACTAAAGAGATTGTATTCTTCGATAGTCTTACATTCAACATGTTATATTTTCACAGCTATTTGTATAACATTAGCAGTGGTACTCTTAGTATTCAGTTAACATTATGTTATTGCACACCAACATTTCTAATTCACTGGAACGTGGACCAAAACCTAAACAATGCGATATGATAAATACAATCCCTGCAATATAAATACTGTATAATTTATAACAATATAAAACCCATATTTAATATTTATGGTCCATGTGCTTTCTGTCTGATGAACATAACCTGATGAACATCTGAGGAATGAGATGTTGCTAATAAAGTGAGTATAATTGATCGATAGTAGTCTCTTCACATTAATCAATCAGTTGCAATCACGCCTCGGTCAGTGTCAAGATCGCAGATTTTCATTTGTTTATTGATTGGTTGCCAAACGTCTAGAAGGCGTGTCGTATCTAATATGAGCCTGTCAGAGGGCACATGCCAGGAAAGGGGAAAATAGAAGATGAAGAAGAGAGGAGACTGGTGTGTTGCTGATACTGGGAAACTCTTAGTTTTCTGTGATGGACATTTAATAATAATCTTCACAACTGAGAAAAATGGGCTCTGTTTATATTTGCTAACCTTAAATTTAAAGGGGACCTATCATGCAAAATGCACTTTTGTCTTTTATACATGAATATGTGTCCCCGGTGTTCCAGGGAACTCACCAAGTGTCAGAAAACACAACCCTCTCTCTTTTCCTCGATACCCAAATCTCTAAAAAAGGGGCTGCATCGGATCTGATAAAAACTGATCCAGATTTGAACACTGTCCTGACGTCAGGACGGTGGCGCTACGGCTATTGGGCCAACTCCACCAATCAGGAGGAGACAGCCACGGCCATTGCCGTTCGAAAGCGCTGGAGACGCTGTAGTACATATGCCAGGCCTGTAGATGGTGCTGTTCTCACATAATCTGCCCTTGCAAAAACAGAGCTAAAAAATGTCAAATTGAGCAAAATGAGGCATGGCTAAAATGCATGATCTGTTTGGTATTTTGAAAAAAAAAAAGTATAAATATGCCTTATATAGGTATGGTCCTACACTATATTATTCAAATATAGCATGATAGGTCCACTTTAACTTTAGTCAAATGTGAACTCCGATGAACTTGAATGCTTATAAATACCTGGATGTGTAACGTGTCAGGTAAGATCACTTAGATGAGTTTGATAGAAGTAGAGTTGCCAATTATTCCAGATAGAACACATATTTTTCAGTTTTTTAAAACATGTGTGTAGACCCAAAAAAGATTGTTATCAGTTGTATGCTTATGAAAGAAATCCACCTCAGCCTGTCCGTAAAAGTATTTTCCACCACGGAAACAGTTTCCCGCTATTTAAAAAGCCCCTTTGTTTTCCCTTTCTTTGCATCTTTACTTCCTGACGTCTGCTCAGTTTATCCTATTGTATTTCCAAATGCATTTTTATTATGGCTCAAGCTGATTCCTTGCTACTTAGATGTTCAAGTTGCGCGAGAAATCTACAAAAAGAAAAAAAGTTGTAATTCTAAGCAACCCATCCCCCTCTTTTTAATTCTTTCTATGAATCCATAACTCTGTCTCCTGTGTATGAGCGCAGCGGCTGCTGTGGCCAACACGCTGAAGGGTGAAGAAAGGGCTTGCAAGAAGTCGATTCAATATCACACGTACTACACCTTAAAACAAAAGAAGAAAAAAACACATTGTTGTTGCCTGAAAACATCCAATAATAGCCAATTAGATCATCAAAAACCCTATTCCCAGTAATACACACTTGCACAAATACACACAGCAAGGGCACTGGAAAAAAAGAGCAAAAGGAACCTTAGGGCTGTTAAACTTTAAAGCTCCTGCTTCATAAAGTACATAAAATAAATGATCTGACTAAAACCATAACCCTGGGAGACCTCGCTCACTGCCTGATAATTGTCTTCTTTCATGACATCATCCATCCAGAACATTAGGCCTCTGTTCTCAGGCCTGCTGGGTGCTATCGCATAGGGCAATCGCAAATGAGAGGGGGGGGGGGGGGCTTCAGAGAGGCTGACCGGCCAGCCGTAGGGAAATGTGCCTACATAAACAGTTTCAAAGACAAGCGAGATTGTTGCAAACAGGCCAGTTACACTGCTGGGGCACGGTAAACACACAACATGTACATGATTTACACACACATAGACACACGAACACATGCACACACACACTCGCTGGCTTTGGTTCCAACTCTTTGGTTCTTCACTCATTCTTCCTTTGAGGCAATTGCTGTCTCAAACAGGGATCTATAAAAGATGAAACAACCTTTGCACTCATCTCCATCTGATGTTGGAAGACATACCTGCAGCCGTGTTATTAGTTACTGCTTTTATTGATATGCACCGTGCCCAGTGCATCGCGTTGGCGGGCAAACCACGATGTGTTTCTCCCATGCCTCTTCCCTTTGGACAAACTGCAGCATTGTGTGGGATATGTACATCTAATTGGGTTTCAAAATAACAGCAGAGGAGAGGAAGAGTTCATCAAGTTTAGCGGCCAAACTAAACAGGTTCAGTCAAGGAATAATTCAAAGCGTTTGAATGAATAAACACATTAGAACAGTGTTTGATTCTACAGAGGGGTCATATAAATCCTCTGAGTTTATGTATAAGCACTGTATGATGAATTAGATCCGAACGGATATGCCGCTGAGCATTCATCATAACAAGCACAACTCAATTTAGCGTGAGCCAATTTCCTGCCTCCCACTGAAATTCATCTATTGTGGGTGTTGCTATTCAAATCACAATTGAATTCATCTTTCACGGCTTCATCTAATAGACGCTTCTCTAGTCAAATCCAACCGTGTTAATTTGCTCATCAATATAGCATGAGCATGCCTGTAGGGACAGACCGTACAGTAGCTTAACAGAGCCCATTCTTTTTCATCAGCGTGTCCCACATTATGTACCTGCGACGTGTATTTGCTGTGCTGATAGAAACAGTTATCAAGCTCAGCCGGGCAAAAATAAAACACCCGTAGTTCTTTCTGAGGGCGATTATACTGTACATTCATTTTTGTTAGTGTGTTAATGTGTGTGTGTCATCCCTGCGGGTTTGTAGGCGTCAATAACACTCTATAAATTCCTCCAACACATCCATAATAACTCACGATAGGGTTCTCTGCCCTTTACTTCAAAGATGTATTTGTGTGTGTATCTGATTGCCAGCAGAAGGAAGTAATATCCATGAGGCTTAGCTGGAGAAGTGAAAATCCTAATGATCGCCTTTATTAGGCAAGTGAATCTGTCACAGCGAGATAATATGATGCTTTACTCAGAAGCGTCCTGTAAATAAGGGTAATTAGATACTCTGTTCTCTTCAAAGCAAACAGCAGCCTTGCTGGATTTACTGATGTATCTTTCACTGCTGGATAATCATCACCGCAGTGTAAGGAAACGAGGGTGTCCGTGCAAATGCCTTTAAACACCTACTGTAGAGAATATGAGTTTTCAAAGCTGACAGATGGGCTTATTTTCTCTCCGCTGTGTCAATTACACTCCATTAACATAACGTGTTTATTGAGACCTCTTTTTTGATAAGGTGTCATTTAAAGTGGTGGACAAATACTCAAGTCTTTCACTTGAGTAAAAGTAGAAGTACGATGGTCTTAAGATACTCAACGACAAGAAACAATCCTGAATTGAAACTGTTAATTAAGTAGAAGAAGTACGGAAGTGTTATAAGTCAAATGTACATTGTGTAACAAAAGTACTCAGTTTACTTTGCTAATGGCTCTTTTTTACAGTGTTGTAGAATAATATTATTCGGTTTTCATCAGTAGCAAATACATGTGAAATCACTTTAATGTTGTAGCTTGGCAATATGGAGCTAGTTTTAGATATGTTTTAAAACACTGTGTGTATAAAAAATGTATGTATTGCATTACAAGATGTTTTTTCATATGAACAAAGTAGCTAATAAAAATAAGTGTTTACTAAATGTAGTAAAGTAAAAAGTACAATAATTGCCTACAAAATGTAGTGGAGTAAAAGTATATGTAGCATTAAATGGAAATACTCAGGTAAAGTACAATGTATGTGAAAATAGTACTTAAGTACAATACTTGGGTGAACGTGCATTGATGTGTTCCACCAATGGCCATTTAAAAGGGGTTTTACATATTATAATGGCTTTAAAAATAGCTAATAAACCATTCTTTGTGTATGAGTTGTGAGCATAAAAGAAAACAACGTTTAGTTAGGAAAGCAATAGAGTTTATTTACCTTTGACCCTTTTCATTATTAAACCATTAGTTACAATTATTTAAAAAAAAACATCTATAAGGGTGACAAGAAAGTGATACTAGTTTTTTGTTCAAGCTAAATGAACTTCTCTACATGTTTTTGCAGGAAAGTTGTATTCATACGGTGCCTTACTGAGCAGAACTCTACAATATCCGACTGTTTGGACTGTGGCTCCGCTCAATTGACAGGGAAAGCATCCATCTGTCCGCATGCAGCCTCAGTCTATTTATAAGGCTGCCATTGACTGACAACTACTCCTTAGGCGTGCTATAAAAGACCAGTGCTGGTTGAGAGGCGGCATGTGTAGCTATTGATTCCCAGTCAGAGGAGCGTAAAACATCTGGGAAACAGTGAGATGAGTAGCCATCAGGAAAGCTATCTTTCCCTCTGGCACTTTATACACCCATTTGCCTTTATTGTATGAAATATTCTCCTGCTCTTCACCTTCCGGCGGAGCAATAAGTAACTCATTGTGCAGAGAGTGTGTTCAGGAAGTCTGGGTGACCCCCTAAAGGCATTGCACTCTGCCAGGGAAATCCTCGCAGGGTGAAAGGTCAGATGTGTGTATGTGACATATTGTTATTTTACATGGCTGGAGATGACCCCGGCGGACTATCATGGGGATTGTTTCGTTTTCATGAATGCATTTTGTCCCATTTGTATTCATATATATCATAAAGTTGCGTATGCATATCGAAGCAGACTGAAGATAGGAGCGCAGATGAAGGCTCTGATTCATCCACAAGGTCACGGGGTCATGCAGAAGTGTGTGATATACTGAACATACACAGCACTGTTGAATTGAAATGTATACTTATTGAATTTTGATTCCAAAACTGTAAATAAGTATTTAACTTGTAATCATGCAAGATCATTCCAGCATGCATATCAACCAAAGATCATATCGCAGGTCAAACATTTTGTTATTTAGATCAGCGTAATTTTACTATTGTATTGCCAGTTTTGTAAACATACATCTGAATGCATCAGGATTTGCATAAAATGATTATCTGAGCTCAAATGGTCTGAGATAATTCTGCTGCCCATCTGTTTACTATTTAGAAGGAAAATATGCATAATTCATCAAAAGGAAATATGAATTGGTTGCTGAATAAATACTGTGTTACACTTAGAATTCAGGAGTGCTTATGCTAGCTCAATATTTGTCAGTGAAGTTGCTGTTTTTATTTTCCTAATGGCCGGGACAAAGCTGAGGAGTCATGGTGTTGAAGCGTGATATAATTAGAGAGGAGCCCCGACCCGTCTGGTCCAATGAGATCATTTCTCCAGAGCGTGCCCTCAGCCAAGTCTGATTCAGTTGCTACACATTGTGTTGGCTTATTGTCCCACTTGCATTATTCCTTCTCATTTTGTTGCTGGTCGTGATGAATCTCTACTGAAGTGACAATAGCAGGGACGTTTCTCAACCCAAGCTATTTTTTCCTCAAGCTCTTTTTTTCCCAGATTGATCAGTTTGAAGACTGTGTGAACAAAACAGAGGGGGTCAAAACGTGGAAGGGTTATTTATTTAGCTTTTTTGATGAAGGAATGTAACTTTACAATATGTTTGTGATGGCAGCAGGGAGGGCTTTCACTTTTATTTTATCTCAGTAGAAATGTTTAAAAAAGGTCATAAATGTTCGGTACCAGGCACGCATTATTTACATCTAAATCAACAAGTCGATAATAGGACCTTATATCCAATTTCACAAACCACATTTGGAACTGATTGAATGTTATATTTCCAAAAAGCACATTATTTTTCACTTTTACTGGAAAGTAACCAAGTACATTTACTTAGGTGGTATTTTGAGGTACAATACTTGAGTGAATCATTATAGGCCATGAGTTTGGCAAATGAAAGCTCCACATCTAATGTGATGGCTAGTGTGTGGCTATGTGTAAATTATTATTCCATTTATATATGAAGGGTCAAACTGGAAGACCCCTTTTTAATAATCATAGGCGAAGCTAACGGCAGCATTTCATTGGTGTCCCTTAAAAATAAGTGTGTGTGTGTGTTGCATTCTCAAGGGGAGTGTCCAAAGAAATTATTTATCATGATAAAGGGAGCATTGCTTTGAAATAAATACCCATAAGGCTCCTTGTCTATATTTTTTGTACAGTCCGTTAATAAATGCCTATTTTGCGCCTTAAGTAACGTATGTGCTGAACGTTAGGTAAACATTATGAAGGCTCTTTCAGTCACTCACTTACAAGGTCACATTTTGTAAGGCGATACAGTTGATTCTGTCAGCGAGGCCCTCTTTACAGAAAAATATTTGTCTAGCTTTGAATGAATAACCCCCAGATATGGCATGGCTCTTAACATTTCAGCTATTTCTGTCATGGACACAGTTACTGAAAAGCCTGTCATTGTGAGATCAAAAGTCTTTCTCAGGTGTTAGCCGAGGTTTTAGATATTAAAAAACTGATCCACCGCAGTCCTAAAAAGCTTCAGTGAGTTCTCATTGTTGCACACAGAGAGCTGCTGACCATATTTTATGTAAATCACATTTCCTACAACCAAAATGTTCCCTGAGGACACAAATCTGAATTCACTCTGTCAGGTCTGACCTTTTGGCCTTAGAAAGTTCGGGTTGAGACCAGAGACTCAAAAGCTTAATCTGTTCATCCACACTTAAAACTCTTTGTGGATTTGCAGCTGAGGAATCGTGTTAAATGACTCATGCTGAATGGAGGGATATTCATTCTCATTTACTGTTTTATCTTTATCTTTGACCAGCTCATGGTTCTACGTTGAGGTACAGGCAACATCCTCTTTTTCATATTACCCTCTTTAGACCTGAAAGCCAAAACCTGGCACAAAGTTGCCTGTTGCCTCACAACATTCTGATCACAATACAAATGTGTTCTGCACTGTATTTGCATGTTTCCATTTAATTAGTAAGACTCCAAAACTGGAAGTTGTTTTCATTTGCATCTAAAAGCATTTGACCCTCACACTGGAAATGACAGATACTTATTTTCCCTGAAGTATTCCTTGTTTGCAGGGTGAACGGAGAAGAGTACAGAGCCGATTGCTCAAACATGGTTTCCTGCAAAAATATCAGCGGCGGGCTGTTTGCTTTTTCCTTCTCACTGTGTCTGACTGCCCTGAATCTGCAAGACTCCTTGTTCTGGAACCTCCTCCCTGCCACCCTGCTGAGGACACACAGCGACGCAGGTTTATCGTTTTATTTGTTCATGACTTGAGATGCATCGTGGGACAGCTTGTGATGAGGAAACCCCTAAAAGTCCCCTCAAACTACTCTCATATACTACTAATTTGTTTTCCCCTTAACGATGTGGTTAGAAACAGAATCACTGTCTGGAATATGTTCATGGACAACTTTTTAGAGGATGCTCGTAAAGTGCAGGACTGTGACCCCAGAGCCAAAGGTTCACATCCTAAAACTGGCATGTGGTTAGGTTAAGGAAACAAAAACACTTTGGTTAAGGTTTAAGGAGGGAAAATGGTTCATGTTAACTGTTTATGCGGTAAAAGATTCTCTTTTGTGCCTTAATGTGAGCAGACATTTGTCAAACTATTGTTCCTTTAACCAACTGTCTGAACTTGACCATGACAATGTTTAGACATCTAAGGAAGAGGATTAGGGCCACATGTGAATTTATCGTTTTGAGTTATGACCAAAACTTATTAAAAAAAGAAATAAGAAAAGAAAATATCAAGTTTCCCTAAACCTCTTCCGTATAAGCTGATAAAATCATATATAATTTACAATTTCATAAGGTGTCAGTGAACATTGTACTGTAGGTTCAATATTTCTAATCAGTGAGTATCCAGATACATTAATCATTTTCCCAGGAGACGTTATATATTATTTCAAAACATTTGGAAACAACATCACGGTGGTAAACATAATTTCTTAGTGACTGAGTTGTATGAGATAAAATGACTTCTGTGTGTTTTAAGACTTTAATGATGATAATCAAATAACAATCAAAAATATTGTCATGTTTTAAGACATCAGAAAACAACATGCAACATCATCAATGGCTGGAATTATCCCAAACATCTTTTTTGCAAATGTCTATATTCCTCATTCTATGGATAAGTTAGAATCAAATTGCGACGTTTTAAGTACATTTTCACACAAACTAGGCTCATACTTACAGCCCCTCCTGTCAGTGGTGGAGTCCTAAACAAAGTGTAAAGTCCCTTTCCCTTGCTTTGGAAATGTATCAGAGCTAATTCTCTGTCAAACAGATGTTTTGCCGAGCCACATCAAAACAAAAAGCTTCTGAAAGATCTCCAGGCAGATTGTTGAAAGGAGAAATCATTTTGGTGACCTTTGCTCCACCTAAATCCAGATTAGCATAAAGCACTCTGGGTGACTGAGTGTGATAATAAGCCCCCCAAAAAAATGATGTGGAAAGTTATTCAGCATGCAGTCTCACAAAAGTTTGGCTCGACTTTAGAGAAATATTTCCAATTTATCCTGAAAACGCCAACGTAAACAAGATTTTATTTCTTCCTTTGATTTCCTCTCAGTAACCAAGAGTTTCATGGCGAACTTTACCGATGCTTTTAATTCACTCTCTGTGACAAATGCAATTAAAACTTTACTGTGGACCACCTGCTTCTTCACTGTGCGACTGGACGGACATGCACTTAGACGAGGAATGTGAATTTGAGACCTCCTGGCCTTCTGTGCTAAAGCTAATAGTCTTGGAATTTGCTCTGATGGTCTGTTGGGATGGCGCGCAAACATTTACTGTTGACATCTGTTTCAATGTCTCAACTTAATCATATTTGCTTTCCCATTTAGATTGAAAGAAATGTAAATATGAACATTACCTAAACTCTGTTCATTCAAGCCGAACGGTATCACCTGACTCGTGTTGTCTGCGGTGAGTCTCAGATAAACAAGCAGCTGGAAACAACCCTGCTGTTGAGTTTGGATTATTGATCACATTAATCTGCAATGATTATTTTCCCCGGGTGAATTTGTTTGTCTAAATACTGGTTTGAAGTAGTGTAATTAAAAAAGGCTTTGAAGAAGACGCCCGTTGACATTTTAAGAAACATATTTTTGAGAACAGCTCTAAGTGAAGTGTTTGTTACTCAGCACTTCAATGGAGGACGTTTCAAAATGAATTACGGTTTTAAATTGCTGCTGAATGTTTATTTGTACCATATCTGCCATGATGCAGGAAAATAGAAAGAAAAACAATGGTACGTCATTTATCAGGGATATGTTCTCAGAGGGCAGCTCAACGTGTGGTTATGAACAGGAACGAGACTCTGATGTCCAATGTCATCACGGTTTCTGAAGCCGGTCCATCAACTAACACAACAACGTTTTAGATCATTTCATCTTGATTTCACAAAAACATCATCACTTATTGTTGGGTTAGTTTGTTTGTTTTCTTTTGCTCTTGCCTCATCTACATTTTGAAATCAATATATGAAGGATAAACAAAAAAAAAATATTGTATGGCAGTGCTTGCTGGGATACAAGTTGTTTTTATATATATTTATTATTTTGTATTTATGCCGTCCGATAGGTTGTTTGATTTTCAGTCGTTCACCATGCCAGAAGGAAGCAGAGGGATCCACTCACTTTATGTCATAACTTAATGAGAGATACTTTACAGCTGGAACGTTGCAGTAAATTTAAAACATAATTTAGTATTATTATTCCTCTAGAGTAGTTGCATTAAGCAATAGACTTTTTATTTAAACAAAATAACATGACATGACATTTTCACTTTAAACACATTTTAGACTTTGGCTCTTTTCATACCAAATTATTTTCATGTATTTCAATGTATGAACAGTCTTTCCTAACCCTAAGTTAAAAACAAGATACATCTATTAGTAACTAATAATATTTACAAGGCCTATGATTCAAATATCCATGAAAGTAAGACAACGAGCCAGCATGCAAAATACAAGGCCTCAGCTAAATGGTATTCAGTCAACAATAATGTTATTATTTACATCTTCACTTTTCCTACTCTGACAAGTCAAAATGTCTTCTGTTAAATATAACTGTTATTAAGTAAATGTTTATCTAGTCATGGTACATTTTGTGTTTCTGTGGCTGGAAGAACTACCTAAATAAATCCATCATACTCTTTATTTATGTGAGGCTGTTGGGTTATTTTTATTGCGATTAAACTGAGAATAAACGTTGCCACGTGACTCTTGTCTTTCCTCTGATTCGGTTCCTCGAGGATCCTCCCAGCAGAGATGGAAGCGCTCCGGTCAAAAATACTCCGAGCCCACTGGATGGAGCTAAAAAGACACTCGGCACCGACAGAGAAACCCAATCTGACCAGAGCTAACCAGAAGATTAAAGACCAAACCAAAACATGTAGCTCAAAACAACTTAAACACAGTCTCCCTCCCATATCTGTGACTGCATCTGTCGTTAAAGTTACCACAATAAAAGTACAATAAACCAACACGCGATAAATGGGTGTGATGGAGGTTGATAGACGACAGAAAAAGATGTAAAGATTAACCTTAAATTGTTCGTTAATTGTATGATATTATTTATTTTGACATTAAAGTCTGAGTATTTGTAGATGGAACTGATATGTTCAGTAATTACCCAAAATTGATGGGACATTACGCCGCAATAGGACATAAAATGCAGTGTTTTTACAAGATAACTACTTGAATTATAACAACAAAAGCTGAACTGCTAATGAGTGAAACATAAACGGCTGAATGGACCGTGAACTTAATGCCCTGCTTTTTTTTTTTCCCCCCTCAATTTTCTAAGTTTAAATTCTTGACACTTTAGAGAAAAGAACGTCAGAGTGTTGACCCAGACTTAAAATGTTAGTTTTAATATAGTTCTGCACTGTTGTTGACTCCAGATACATTTATGAGCATTAGCCAACAAAGCAAACCCGAGTCTAGCCCAAACAAACGGGGATGAAAGGCGGCCTTTGATCCTCGGGCCGACCGTAGTGACTTCAGCACTTCAGCTCGATTGTTTTCAGCTGAGGTTTCTCTGGGTGGCTTCACTTCAAGCTACAACTGAAACTGCCGGAACAAGATTTACTCGGGATTTAAGAACCACTAAGTTGCCACGAAAAAAACTCAGCTAAACCAAATAGACGCTTATTTTCTGAGCTGCTGCATGTAGCCCCCGAAGTTATTGTGATTCAGAATGACAAAAGCTCTAGCCTCATGTCTCTGTGCTGAATATTCACCGTCTTCTCAGGCCCATTTTCTGTCATTTCACACCACTGCCGGCTTTACGTTGGGGCTACGACAGCTCACATTCCGTCTGATCATAGTTGTGTGTGACATTTCAAAGAGGATTATGAGAATGAACTGTGATAAAAACTATTTTCACGTGACCCCTGAGCACTTGACCTCTGATAGGCTAGCGCAGCGTAGCACCTAGACTCAGACTCCTGGGACTCGCATGTTGTGAAATCCGTGCTCGAGGAGAATTAAAAGTGGGCGACCGATGAGGAAGAGGTGGTCAAATATACAAAGAGGTAAAAGTCCTATGGGCTGCATTTTCTGGAGGTGAAAACCAATATTTAATACCTAAAAGTGCTCATAGTATAGTTTAGATTAGAGCTCAGTTCATGAACCGTGAAATCAGTTTTATAAAGAATGTTTTAGGGAATGACCTCAAGTCACGAGAAGTCGAGAACAATGTGTGTTCTGATTCTCTCCTTAAAACAACCAAAACAAATTCAAAAGCAAAAGCTCCCCAGCAATAAAACCAGATGTAATGTGAAGCATAGCCATCTACTTAATATCCCCAAACACACACACACTCCTCTATTAATATATTATTGTGTGTCTCACTTGTGGCCAACATAAATAGCGTTATGTGCTTGAACATGTTGACAAAGCAGCCATGGCTCATTGCTGGTTGATGGATGGCCGTGTGTGCCATGTTAATTATTAGTACACATAAAAGGATGCTGTTATTTCCAGGCCTGGCCCCAGCAGGGCCCAGCCGGAGGGGTCACTGGGTAAATACGGAGCCATCAGTCTGCGACTATATCACTCAATCTTGATGTATGAGCAACGAGGTACAAATTAAACGCGCGGCGACCTTCTAGGGGGTACGGCACTCAACGGGACGCCATTTGGGCTAATTCCTGCATGGGGTTCAGACAATAGGCCACTATACCACATGGTGTAATTACTTTGTGTACACACATCTGGAATTAAGCTCCCAGAGGAAGCTAATACATTTGGAAAGAAGGCCGACCATTTTAGATTTGCAAAATGTAGTATGTGTGGAAAGTGGAGGGAGCATGCATGTATGTATGTGTGTGTGTGTGTGTGTGTGTGTGTGTGGGGTGGTTGACTTTGAATGTAGATGCTGATGAACACACGCCAACTCTTGACCTTCTCATGTCACCCGCTCAAAGTTAATCATTGCCGTAGAAACAAGGAGAAAAGATGCTCTTTGAGCCCCGAGCTCAGAGGAGATTACATGTCATATATACAGTATCCCTCAAATCTCTCGCTCGCCTTCTTTTCTCCCTACACACTTATGGGCTTCCCACTCCGGTTACAGCCATCTTGCTTCTATTTGACGACGCCACAGCCCCACTTTCCATACCAATCCTATCTGTGTCATTTTGACGAACACAGGCGGAGAGATGCACCATGTCGGGGGCTGCAGATTAGGGTTGCATCTGGATTTTATAGCAGCTCAATTTTCCGTGCTGGCGTGCGGCTCAGATTGGATGTGATGAGCTGAGACGTAGTCAACGTGAATGTCAACTCCAGACTGATATTGATATTGATCCTCAGGTTGAGACGGTTGCTGAGCGTCAGCCACAACACGGTGTGAGACATGGAGAGAGCATGAATCTGAATCAGGGCGTAAATAGTCCCAGTTTAAGTCTGGACTTCTGTTACTGTCGTGAAAATGTGGATAATTCTGTCTTTAATTCTCTCATTTCCGAGGATTACTGCCTTATTGTGTGTTTTTTTATACTAAGTTGTAAAGTATGTTTCCACAGCAGCCTTTGTGGATGAAACTCAAATCTCCTCATGCAGTTTAACAAGTGATAGATTTTTAAAACTCGAGTACAAATATTTATAACTTTATTGATAGTTTACTTGTACAAGATGTACATTCATATTTTGCGAATCAAAAGGGGAAAAACAAACTGTACGATGATTCATGTTTAGGCATGCTTGCATGTGAAATGATAATCATTTTTAATGGGTACAACAAATTCCATGGAGTATTGTTCAATTCAATCATCCCTGAAATGTTTGTAAACTCGGACACGCTACATTTTTTTTCGGCAAACAATGCACTACAGCCACACCTCCTAATTCAAAATCAACACTTAAAAAAAACATACAAAAATAAATGCAAAGCCATGTAAAAATGTACACTTGTAGTTCAACGATTTCATCTTTCATAATCTTTCAGACAAAATAATAAATAAAACACCCATATGTTTAATTTAAAATGGAGACATAGATAAACGATTCTAAATGGAGGTCTGTTAGCAGAGAAAATAGTTTTTTGGAGACTGTTAGAGGTACATAGATCTTCAGCAGATCAATATGTTTAACGCAGCTCTGACAGCAGTGCTAAAAAGTCGTCAAAATAATGTTTCAATACCCAAATAATCAAATGTTCTCTTTTGCCTGGAACACTTGGTAAGATACAGTTTAAATTATTATGAAATGAATTATGAAATGTCCCATACAACATGCAGAAGTTAATCATAGTGTAAACAACGGCTTTATTTGGAATTAAATGCTGATTTGTTGGTTTATTATGAACAATATCCTCAAATGTAGTGTAGGCATTTTATTTATAAAGAACCAAACCCATGTTTCTGCAGCGTCTAAAAAACTAAACTGCTTGAATACAGAGGATGGGATATGGCACCTGGTAATGAGTGACCTCTTCTCAAACTCAATAAAATATACACTGCTGTAGAAAAGCTGTTGTTTGGTAAAGAAATTCAACACTCCAAAAGAAAAATCATTGGGTCTCCTTATCGTTAAGGATGAACTGCTAGCTGTTTTGAACTTGTTTGCTATTTACAGTATTGCACTTAAACTGCACACCATTGCATTTCAGTTTGACTGATGCTTTCTTCATATTTTCAGAATTACAAAAAAGAAAAAAAGAACGCATGGTTACCCTTTATCCAAGATAGTGTCCTTCCGCCGAACACATTACAATATCAAATCCCCCTCCCCTTTTAATTAGTAAAGTAGTATCTGCTTGTAGTGCCATTTGTAAACACCCACATACAAGACCTGAAGTGCAAAGGCTATCTTCACTGCTTTACCCAGGATACGACACAACAAAAACGGGAAGAAATAAAGACAGAGAGTGCACGCTGTGAGGAGAAATGCAAACCAAGTCTCGCCGACACACGCCCAGCAACGCAGAATAAAACACGTCTCCCCTCCGCAGCAAAGGAAGGATGAGTTTTTGCTTTTGATATAGCACAAGTCCATAAGAAGTGAAAGGTCCGCAATGGAGACCTTTCAATTTGTGTGTGTTGGGGGTGGGGGGGGGGGGGGGGGGGGGGGGGGAGTGGGTATGTCGAATGGCAGTGTTAAAAACTGTTGTCGAGCGTTTATGTCAAGTGTGGATGGAGACGGTCCCACAACAGTCCTCCATTAGAGCTCATGCACTCGGCAGCAGCAGGGAACACAGTGGCTGGAGACAGATATGGCCTTTTTTAATGTTTTTCTTCATTTTTTCTAGTGAGGGGAGGGTGTAAAGGTGTAAGCCGTTCCAATGCCTCGGTGAGGTGGTGTTTGGGTCTATTTCCCCCCATGCTCAACCCTCTGCATTGTCAACATGTCGGCAGCCAGCGTCAGCGCGGCTCCGCTTTGGGCCCTGCTGCTGCCTGCCCGTTTTGCTTTGTTCTAACGCCTTCTGGTCTGTCGGGCCCCGGCCTGGCCCTCAGACAGACATCCACATGTGTTTGTACGGTCCTTGGGATGTGATCTGTGCCTGGAGTGGACTGAGCCACTGGCCCCGCAGAAGTCCTGCCTGTTGGGGCGAAAAGTAAAAGGTGATTTCATTGGTATTTAATTACCGTTCTCTACAAGTGGTTTGTTTTGGCAGCTGGTTTTGTGACAATTTTTTCGCTCCCTCCTTCTCTTTTATTTTCCTCCTCCACTGTTCTCCCCCTTTCTCTTTCACACACACTCTCTCTCTCCCCCCTCTCTGTATGTGTTCCTCCCTTTCATTCTCACTCATTGTTTTTGTTTAGTTTTAGCTGTGAGTGTCACGGCCCTTTCACAGGCTCAGTCTTGTGTGAGGGGCGATTATGGGCATCAGGCGAGCGGAGGGGCAGCCCGCAGGGGTCAGAGTCCCAGAGCCTCGGCGTGTTTTCTTGCCTTGAGTCGCAGGTCGGCGATGCTCGAGTTCTTGCTGTTGCTTTTGGCAGCTGCCGCCACCGCCGCTGCTGCCGAGGCCGATTCGGCGAGCGATGCCATTGGTAGTCCGAACGGAGGAGGAGGGAACATCAGGTAGGGAGCGTGAGCAGCCAGGTGAGGGTGCAGGTGGGGGTGGGAGTGGGCCACGCCATCCAACTGGAGCTGGGCTTGGACCTGCAGAACAGCAAAACACAAAGTTAGTCAGCATGGGCGCCTCGGGCCTCGTGTGTGTGTGTAAGTGTGTGTGTTAAGGATTTAGGTTCCACAGGCTGAGAGTATTAAATTCCCCCTCAAATGTTACCCCCTCAAGGCTGATGCTTACAGTGTGTTTTCTAAGAAAATAGTTAGGGCTGCACTCTGCGCTTTAGCCCTTTTTTCATGTCAGCTATTCTAAAAGTTAATGAATCATACATTGCTTTCAGACACCACATCCAATTTAATCATCCAGAATCAAAGTCTTTCTAGGACCCAGAACAGATTTGTTTAATTCAGACTGAGGACTCCGTTATACCCTTGGAAATATACAGTCTTGTTATCCTGATTATGTATTCAATTGCATAAATAAACTATTTTGCACTAAAAAGATATTCACATATTTGGAGTTATAAATATTTATCCAGACATATTCCTGAGTCAAGGGAAAAAAAGAAACCATAAGGAGCATAGAATATCAGTTTTCACATTCTTGGCAATTATTTTATAAGAAGTAGGTGAAAATTAAGCATCCACTCACTTCAGAGGGAGCGTGGAGCCTGTTGCCATTTCTCATGTGTTTCAAACACCACAGGCAGAAGTGGGAAAACTAAAGTATTCCTTGCTTTCCTCTCCAAACAAAATAGAAGGATAAAGTCAAAGTTTTAACTTGACTAAATATTATTTTTTCACTTTGCACCCTTTCATACTGGACTAAAATGACTGAAAATGACTTAAATTGAAGTTGTTAAATGAAAGGGAAAATGTAACTAAACCACAAATGTATCGTTGCTTAGCAGCGCTGCCATTGCATCCAAACAAAACCTCCCGCAAACAACCAGCGTTTCCACACATCTCATTTACCAACATTCGGGTAACAAACTGCAGCTGTGACTGATAATTTCCAAATGTATAGTGCGGTTACATCTGATTAAAATGCATGAGCACTGATGGAAAAACAAATGCAATTCTTGAAACTTGGTTTTGTGGAGGGGAAATGACGGGAACTGATCCGACCCTGACAAAGCAGGTGGTGGACATTTGATGATCTTGTCCTTTTAGATTCCTTATATACATATTTTAACAGAAACAAGCATCTCAGCTTCTTATGTTAATTACAATGAATTTTCCTTACTTTTCAGTTGCTACTAAGTATGAGACACAAAGGTTTTAGGGCCAAGTCATGCACCTTAACCAACCAAACCTCTAACCATCACTTGTTTTATATGCGTATGCTGCATTGTGATGTCAGTGCAGTCTGAGCGTGCTGCCCACTGCCTATTTCAACCTCAAACAGCAAGCCTATCTCGGTATGCAGGCCTCGAGCCTCCACCCCTGCCAGTGCAGCTCAACGCCAATATCCATCAGAGCCCACTCCATTCGCCGCTTTCATCATCTCTTTTATGTGCTCGCCTGCCGCACTGTTGGCTTAATTAGGCCGCTGCTTTTCACAAGGGTCAAGCAGACAACACAGCAGCCAGGACGCAGGAGCAGATCGCAGCAGATCAAATGTCTGTCCACCTCTCCCTGAAGCTCAGCCCCCTGCACACGGCCAGGAGGTGAAAGGTGCACTGAGGTCTCTCACACACACACACACACACACACACACACACACACACACACACACACACACACACACACACACACACACACACACACACACACACACACACACACACACACACACACACACACACACACACACACACACACACACACACACACACACACACACTGTCTCGCAATAGCTGCATATGGTCTATAGATTAATGTGAATGTACAAATATAGACAGCCTACTTTGGGGACCACAGACTAACTTTGACCTGTTTCTACAGATTCCACTGTCTTCAGCCCTGCATTAAAATATGCTGAGTAATCATCTTTTTTTCTCTGCAACTCAGCCTGCATGTTTAACTTTTGTTCATGTGAATCTGACCGGGTTTGTGTTTCTAAGCTTTGTTAGCTCTGATAGAAGAACGTGGCCTACCTGTTGGAAGGGCAACCGTAGGGCACCCATGTTGACGTAGGGTGCTACTCTGCAGGCGTCGAGGTGACTGTTGCCCAGGATCACACCTTGAGAGAAGGGAAAGATGTCTGTCAGACAGCCAGACAGCGGTTGTTATAAGAGATGTTTGAGGTTCTTTTGTTCACATGCAGAAGAAATGTTTGAAATTGTAAAATGAAAACAAATAAATATTTTCATTAAAGAAGCAATAAAATGACATTTACATTTACCTTTGTGCATCTGGTTTTCTTGTTTTCGACACTTTGCTCTTCTGTTCTGAAACCAGACCTGTAATTGAAAAAGGAAATTATTTATAAGGAAACAAAAATACACACCGTTTTAAATAACAAACCTAAAACAAATCTAGTTTTTGAATTCCTTTTTCAAAATTTGGTACACAATATTGGATACTTATATTATTTTTTATGGACATTCCGTTTATTTAAAGCCCAAAATAAATAAACAGTAAGGTTAAATACAAGCAGTTGAAATATGATCTAGCTGCTTGTATGAAAGCCATATATTTTATAAAGAGAAAAATAGAAAATCTTTACAGGATAGGAAATAGGCCAGAAATTGTTAAACACATTTGTATAAAACAACCCAGAAGCATAAGGTCACAATAATTGTGATATTTACCTCCAAAAGACATACAACAAAAGGGTGTTAATATACAAAATAATAATAATAAACCAAAATATCGCCACCAAAATATCCACAGATATTAAAAACAATAATACAATGATGATATTTTAAGATGTCTTAAAAAAAGGGGGGTTAGAAAACTTCCTTGAGCACCTTCCAATTAGCTGGCTGTGTTTGAAGCTGCAGGCTGCGGCCCGTTGTTAATCATCATCAACCTAATTTGCCTCGGTGAATCACATTATCTCCCCCCTCCCCTTCGACCCCCGCAACGATTATCATTTACAGATGCGAAATTAGCGGCTGGTCGCGGGACCACAAAGGGCACACAGATTGATGATGATGAGGATGATGATGATGAAGAGGTGCCGTGGAGCCATTTTGAGCTGCGCGCGCTCAGCATCGTGTCAATGGGAGAGCAATAACTGTCCATTAGAGACAAACGAAGTCAAGTGAAATAATAAATAAATAATTTTGCCATCTTTCAAAAACTGATTTTATAAATATAATTGTATATTTGAGACAATAAAGATAATTTATTGATTTTGTAATCATTGTAATTTAACTAGCATAAATTCAAGGTACTTTTTACATGTTTCACCAATTAAAGAACATTATTGTATTTGTATTATTATTATTATTATTATTATCGTAGGAAGTAAAGGCATATATTGTAAATTGTAATGAATGAAACTGGGCGCTAAGTGATCATTGTTACAGCGTTAAGTGGTGGTAGAAAAGGTGTTTATGAAAATCCCAGGTGATTCTGCATAGACGCACAGTAATCCCTCAGATAAATCAGGGCTAATATTAGACGGGCCCGGGATCAATTCCAATTACGTGCCAGTATGTTAAGCAAAGTGAACTACACTGGTTCAGACAGTTATTTCTTCATTAAGGGCCACTCAATGATGCGCTTCACAAATACCCTAATCTCATTTCCTTTTTGATTTTTTATTAGAGACAGTGAATAATGACATTTAATTTAGCAGCGCGCCAGAAACCCAAAGATATTAGTCCTAACTGAATTACTGCCTTCTCCTCACCAAGCTCTCATAACTTTCAATTAGATTCATTGACAGCTGCTCGGAGCGCAGGTTCACAGCCTGCAACAACCCTGCTGCAATTCACTCTCACTAAATCTGGAGACAACATGTCCCTGAGTCGAAAAAAGTGCCTTTAAAAGGATTTATTTTTCCGACCATCAACGTGCTCTGTCAGTCGCTTTGATGACAGTAAACAAACAGGCAGGCGTTGAGTCTTTGTCAAATATTTACAGCAAGCATTATTTTAACGCGTATAGCTATACACTTTATTAGGCTGATAAATGCAATGGTATCCGGAATTGTCAACCAAGCCCGAGCTCAAAATAGTAGTCTGTGGTCTTATGACGGGTTTTATTCATCTGATTAGCTGAACAGCAGCAGCAGAGTTGGGCCAGAATTGAGTTATTTCTAATCTGTTTTTATGGGGACACTACATCAAGCCAATGGCAGATATTACAAAGAAAATGAGGAGCGATACGAGTTGACATAAGAGTGCGTCCCCTGAAGCAGCCATTCAGGCTCTTCATTCATTTTAATCATTGGTTGGATTTTTTTTTCTCCCCTAAGGCTTCTGGGATCGCAGGCTGTTGGCTCTGCAGGCCCACTGCTGCAGGTTCAGAAGGTTGTTACATCCCGGGTGATTTACAGCACCTCACACGTGTTGGATATCACTGAACTCACACTCCGTTATAAAGTATAGATGTTCCCTTTTTCGTCATTTTTAAACTACTTGTTAACACCACTGAAGGCATGGGTAAATGTGATTAAATATTCAGTCTACATTTTGATTAATTTCAATCTGCAAGCCTACAAATCCTAAAAGAGACTTTTGTTGCAGAATTTTGTACAACTGAACTGTTGCAGTGGAATTGTTAGCCTACTTCCTGCGGGGTTATTACGACTCCACAAATAAATAAACATTATAGATTGCTCAAAAATTACACTATTGAGTAAGCTACCACAGACACTTTATAAATCCCCAAAGGAATATAAGAACATTTCCGATGTTCTCACAACAGGGGCTGCATCATTTATCTCCTAGGTTTTTAAGGTCATCCTGGCTAAGATTAATTAGATATTGATATTTGTTTTATTTATTTTGTTGCATGTTACACGAAACACAAAGAGATCTCTTGCAAAAAAAACAAGTAAAGCTTTGTGTATGATATAAACATGACATGTGCCTCACGCTGTTTTACGCATGAAGGGTTCATTATTATTTTATTTTTTTACAAGCTCGAAGACATTATCAGCATGAGGTCACACTGCAAAACAGTATTGCCCAGAAAGGAAAAGAAACAATTAACTGCATCTTTGTTAAATAGTTGTTATATATTTTCAAGCAGTGTATTACGTGTTACTTTTCGGTAAATCCATATAGTCTTTTTCAAATGGCACAATATTTTGTTTTTTTATTCGAGCATAAATCAATGACTGATCATCAACACAACTCCCACATATTGCGAAGCCACTAAAAAAACATCAACACCTGCTGTGTAAGATCTATAACAGTCTGAATAAATATAACATTTTACAGAGATCCTAATATAACCACAAAAACACCGAGAATATTTCCACACTGACACACAGCCCTTGCAAGAATATAACGAGAAAAACATCGATTCTTGCTCTCACAGCAGCCTCGCCGTGTTTGGCATTATAAATCAGATAGGAGCGAGAGAGGAAGAGGAAGAGGAAGGAGGGGATCCTCACCTGCACCCTGGCCTCGGACAGACCCAGCCGCTGGCTCAGCTCCTCCCGCATGAACGCGTCCGGGTAGTGCGTCTCGTCGAAGAGCCGCTCCAGCTCGTTGAGCTGCTCCAAGGTGAAGTTAGTGCGACTCCTCCGCTGCTTCAGCTTGCCCTGTGCGTCCTCATCCTCCGACTTCACGTCCTCCTTTTTCTCCTTACACTCGTATATCCCTGTTAACCGGACCATGGTTACAAAATAAAGGAAATAAGATGCGTTTAATTTCCGGACTTTAATAAAACATGCACTATCTCTCCCCGTCCTGGGCCCCTGCACTGGGCCCTGTCAGGGGCCTAAGGCCTGGCAATTTGGCAGCAACACACACATTACACAGCCTACTTCTTCTGAGAGAGAGGGGGGGCCTGTGGCTGCATTTCCAGCCTCCATAAGTCAGTGCTGTAAGGTCAGTGCCGTTATGAAAGTAAATCAGTCTTTACATGCCATGTAAGCCTAATAAGGATAAGCGATTTAAAGAGCAGAGAATTAAGCTCCGGCAAAATGAGAAAGATTTAGGCCTAATTACTCGCCTCCGTAAAGCAGGCTGGGGTTATTTCAGGCTATTAATTAAAAAAAGTCAGTCCTAAAATGTAATTTCCTTTTTTCCATTATATCCTTAATATGCCTGTATTTTCAGTGTAACACGTTGTCAGTATGGTATTCATCCATAACATTGTATACTGTACTATATTGTGCTAACATTTATTTAAACCGACATGACAACAAACTGCTGCAATTACTGGCTTGTTTGGTCCCATGTTTGTAGTCAGGTGAGGTTATTTTATTTTAAAATGGTTTAATATTATATATTTCAAATGATTAAATGCCAATCCCATCGCATAAATAACTGTCTTCTTCTATTATCTTGCAATAATATCAACCAAAAAAAATAGAATGATAGTATGGTTAATAATACTGAGCCATTTTCACTTTGCCTGTAAGATACATGTAAAAACAAGCTAGGATGAATTAATAATTGTCTAGAATTCTTCACACTGCACACTTTTTGACTGCTCAGTCAAACGTGTCCTGTTTTGCTGTTTGACTTTACTTTTTATTTAATTAATAATTGACATCATTTGTTTTGAAAAATATCTATCTTTAGAACATTTTCTGTGGTACATTTTTTAATTTACAGAAATGTAACAGCTGAAAGTATTTCCATTTTCAACAGCAGTAGACTATGGCATCAGCCATATCTTTTAAATGTAACACGATGACAATCGTTTTGCAGTTACACTTGTAAAAGATGCCAAACATTTATTTTTCAGAAATAATATAATTATTGTAAGAGATAAGAGAAGAAACATTGGAGGAGGAACGATCCCATACACTTTATTATGATTTTCTTCGGTAAGGAAGTAGGCTACCTTAAAGGTAAGGAAAAGTGGCCAAATATTTTCGTGTTGGCAAACAATGTTAAATTGCCACTATAATAGGGTTAAACTCAGTAATCAAAGCCAGATATATAATGTAATACTATTGTAAAAAAGATATGAAAGGGTAATATGATTTTTCGTTTGGCCAAACACTGAACGTCTGTCAACAATCATCAAATAGTTAAAACGGCGACCAGACGAAGGGCCCACCTCCTGCTTTGTAAAATCATCTGTGCAGCAACAGAATAAAACGTTAACTTTCCAAGTCTACTTTAACTTTACGCGAACCGTAACGTAAACTCGTTTTACGCACGGATTCTCGGGCATTTGTAAAAGCGGAAACGTCGCTGTCGATACAAAACAACTGAACTTGAGACATTTCCCCGACACAAAACGGCAACATTTTCTTAAAATTATATCAAAACCTTACCCTCGCTCGACCTCGAAACGCTAAAGTCCTTCAGTTTGTCCTTTTCCAGCTCGACGTGGTCCTTGAACAGATGCGCCGGGCAGCCCTCCGTAATGTCCTGCAGGTTTGTCTCCGGGCTGCCCAGCTCCCTCGCCCTTGTCAAGCCGCTCTCCAAAACTTCCCTGTACGTGATACTCTCTTTGCTGCTCTCCTTGGTTTTCTGATCGAAAGATTTCGACACGAATGCCGTAAGTTCTTCCATGGTCGGCTCTGTCGCTCAGTAGTGGTCCTGGTCAGGGAAATCCACCGTGAGTTGTACCTCACCGTGTCTCTACCAGCACTGCAATAACGCTCTTTTTTGGAGGCTGGCAGCAGCGACAGATAGAAGGGGTGGAGAGGAGGTGAGATCACTCCTGCTGTTGTGACTGTGTATTTGAGAGCACACTATTTATACACGGCCACCTCAGCCCAGCCCCCCCACCCCTCTTCCCTCCGATCTCTGTGTCTTGAGCAATTACAGGCCGGCTCGACTTTGCAGAATTCAACTTTCAGCAGCTTTTTTTTCTTCTTCTTCCTCCACAAATCAATGATGGAGCTGATGGAGGCGGTTAATTGAATTACGGGTCATTAAAATGCCTACGGTGGCTCTCTCCTGCGAGGAGGCTGTATATGGCTGTTATGTCTAATTAATTCGGCGAAAATTCAATTAACGCGATTAGAAGATACACATGCTGGGTTTGTGGGATTGCCCCATGATTTGTTGGTGTTTGTTGAGTAGAATAATGTGTTTAAAAGCTATTTTATGGGCAACTCGGTCCACAAAGTATACCTATAATCTCTGTTGTGTCAGCTGAGTGGACTTGTACTTTCAAAAGGATGTCGTATTATACAAGTCTTAGGTCAAAGACACATTCAAAAACATAAATACAAAAATAAAAGAGGTTATTTAGCCTAATTGAAAAACATATTGACTTACTAAACCCTAAATATTATGAAACATCACTATAAACTTAATTTACGTTAAATTGATATTAGTAAAAATATGTTAGGTCCCATTCCTTTGTTTTCCACAACATTTTGTTATATTATTTATCCCATATTAGAGGTATTTTCATCGCTCTCTGCCTTCCTAAAACAAGTGTATTAAAATCAACCTCAATGCACACTGGAAATCACGAGTGAAGGTATCCAGCTAGCAACACATACATAATGATGGGATAATGCTGTAATTAATATTGGGCTGTTGTAAATTCGGGTCCCTTTTGAGTATTCACTTGTAATCCTTTGTGGTTTCCGGTTACAAATATGAGCTACAAATCAATATCAGCAGTGGAGAAAAAAAAATGTTCTCTATTTACAGGATTTTCATGGGAATAAGTGAGCCCATAATGGCTTAACGTTATCTAAGTCGTTCATCAGTCCAGCACACAAACACAAAAGGCCGGGAGAGGAGTGAGATCCCCTGGGTCTGCAGCCCTGAGCGGCCCGCCACTGTGAAAGTCTCATATCTCAGCTCTCTAATGACTCGGTTTGATGTCTCTCCATTTATCAGTGAGCCCGCTTCACATCACTGCGGCTGACGCACAAGTCGAGGTCTCTCCCTTGTGCCATGAACTGCGCCTTTTGTTGTTAATAGACCCAAATCCTCTTTAAGACGCAAATCTGCTCTCCCAGTCGCGTGCCTCGATATCACACCATCACAATAGAGTGGCGTTTACACAAAAGGCGCACGTGTGTAACGAAATAATTCACCAAAAAAAAATGGAATTAAGGGAAATATTTAACTTTTACGCACAGGATCCGAATAGTCTATCTCACTCTGGGATCTGAAGAAGAGATCATTTATTTGTATTGTCATGTTGGTACGTAATTGAAAATAGGCCTATATCAGTGCTGGGTTAGAGAACATTTGCACATGCAACAAATACAATCTAAAATGTTGGAAATACATAATTAATCAGATGCAGGTATACATTTATAATTAGGATATCTTTTTTGAACTGTTAAGCATTGTGTTTTAAACGGTGTATCCAACTCGACTGCTCATTTACAATTATTCAGTGCAACAACATATTCATCCGGAATAATAAAGGAAAACATATCGCCAGAAGGCCTATAGGCTGTGCATATTTAATATGAATGGCAAACACAATACCAATTAAAATGAGACAACGTATATCACAATGCAGGCTATCTTTTTTCTTTAATCAAATGTAATTTTGTTTTTATTTTACACTAGATAGATTTTATATGCAGGTCCCTTTAAAAAAAAAAAAAAAAAGACTTGTAATCGCACATATTTAAAGCATGTGGTGTCCAATCAGCAGCAGCCTGGAGGAACATCAGAAGGAATCCAGGAGGGATGCTCTTTACGCACCGACGCTGGTGTCGCTGCAGTTTAGTGGCCAACAACTTTTAAAGGGGCCTCAATCATATTTTCACTTGCCGTTCATTCCTCACGATCCCAGCACCCCGCCTTCCTGCTGCACTGCACTCCGGGAAAAACAGTCATGTTATTTTAAATTATTAATTGGTTTATTTGTTGTCAGTCAGTATTATTGTTGTTATTAGTGTGGCCAATCACATGACATAAAAGGGGCACAGTGTGCTTAAATCCGACAATACATAGAATTTAAAGCAATAATTAAAAACAAAATACTAAAATATTAATATCATTATTATTATTCATAATATAAGAAGTAGTATTAGTAAACCTAATAATAACGTAATTTGTTTCCATTTCAATGATATTCAGGTCCTATTTTATGGACTATAGTTCCTGTTAATGTAAATGTTATTTATTTAAATAAGAGTGTTTTTTTTTCAATAATTGGGCACCTAATTTCTAGTTTAAATCTCTACTTATAATGATCAATTATGATTATCAGCTTTAATCAATGGGGTCTCTCAGAAAAAATGATGTCCTACATGTTTACTTTTATTGCAATACTCCCATGTTTATATCCATTGTACAAAAACAGCTCCTACCTGATTGGTTAGTTCAATCATTTGGAAAATTAAAGCATCAAAGCTCACTAATCAACAATAAATATATATATATTTTTTTTTTCTACCTTTAACACATCTTTGGAAACCTTTCTAAGTGCTAAGTAGACTTCCACTTGACTGCAAGTTTCTTTACGTTGAGTTAAAAGTCAAATATATATCCCTATAGGAGGCGACAAGCGCTGTCTTACTGTCCATAAACCTACTCATGCCCTGATCGTCCATTTACTGCTAATTAGGGAGCTGAGGAATTCCTTCTCTACCTGCTTGTGAAGGCTTTGGAACATTATCAAGACATCAGCAGACTTAAATGAGTCTGCGCTGGCTGGAGGAGAGCTTAGAGACAGAGAGACAGAGAGAGAGAGAGAGAGTAGAGGAGAGGAGAGGGAGGGTTAAGAGACAGTGTGGAAGAGAGGGAGAGGAAGTGGGGGGCCACGCTGTAGCAATGCAAAGCAATGAGAAAATTAGGATTGTGTTGCCCCCATTGATCAAACATCAGATTTAGCACGTTAGATATTAGAGCTGAACTGTGTTAGAGGCCTGTAGCCTGTGCGAGGGTTGTAAATCCCTGTGGTGGTGCTAGTATCCAGATTTAGAGATGAGCGAATACAGGAAGGGTCGGAGCAGCCGCTGCCTGGACAGCAAATCCTCACCCCAACAAATGCCACTACACTGCTTCAAGCTGTTCTCTACACCAAACTAATCCCTCATGTGAGGAGCAACGGATGATCCTAAATGCAGATCTCTGCTTCTGGAAGTTTGCCAGGATTTTTTTTCTTCCCAGAGAGGAGACTATAATGAAATCATTTAATTAGGCTACTTATAAATGGGCAATAAAAAAGTCAAAGGATTTCATTTTCTCTTTTTTATACTAAAAATCTTACGACAAATTATGTGTAAAAGAGAGATGGAAAGATAACAAAAGATGCGTTTTAACATGCACCCGAGCGACTCTCTGCGCAGTGCTTCAGTAAAATCGTTTGTGATTGTCTAAATGTTATACTCGGCCCCAAGAGAGCAGAGTGAGTTTTGAAAATGTAACTTAAAAAGCAACTACTGCACCTCTAGCTTCTAATATAATTTCCACGACCATGAAGCTTCTTTTAGAGCAGCGCTTATCTCAAAATATCATCATCTCATACTATAGGGACAGGGAGCAGCACAAAAATGCAATAAAGTGCTATACTTGAATCTGATTCAGCAATGCAGAGATGCTGTACAGATGTGGTTCTGTGCAGAAACAGAAAATTGGATTCTTCCCTGGTGGAAAAATGTAAGGCTTTTTTTGTGAGGGAAAGGAGGATTTGAACAGGCTGTCATGTTAATGACAGTGATTGTGTGTTTGTTTATTAGGCTCCTCTGGCTTGTCTGCGGGGTACAGGGATCTTGTGGTTTCTACATTGTCTGGTGCCTTCATTTAGGTCCTTTTCCAGTGCTGCAGCGGTCCACTGAGACTACAGGCTGTTCTGTGTTCAAAAGCCTTGTCTGCCATCTAAATGAGGCTTTCGGGGCAAAAAAAGAGAAAAAAATTCAACATGAAAATACCACAATGTGCTGAACATTAGCTCGCACTCGACTGGGATGTTTTGGGAATATGTTGGTTCTCCTTTTTGGATTGTTATTTTTCCCTGTGTATTCTCTAACTGCTTTCTACCCACAGGGCACTCTTGTTGAGGGAAAAAAAAAAGGCATGAAATTGACATTATACCCTTAAATGCAGTGCAGATTTACAGGAAAAACACAGTAATCCACAGACAATGCTTGAAAATCAAACACAGTACTCCTTTCTTTGCCTCATTCTTTCCATAACAAGCTACAATTTGCTCTTCAGGTTAAATCTACTCATTAATTACTTTCATCTCCTTAAAATAGTTTCCTTTCATTTACGCCCAAAAAAAGAAGGGATTTTTTTTTTTTCCTTCCGTTTATTCCCTCATATGGATACTTTTGTTCTTATGGTCAAATACTCTGGGGAAGGGCAACATTTTATACAAATCAATAGCGTTCAAATAATTCATGACTGATCACATGGTGTTTTAGCTCCTTATTTGCAGTAGAAACCCGTGTTTTGTTTGGCTCCCAGAGGGCAACATGAAAGAGACCTGGGGAGAGGCGGGGAGAATTGGGAATGGAACTGAAGCGAGAGCATGACGATAATAGGAGGACATTGATCATTTGGTGCAAAAGAAGACAACTGAACCTGTGAGTGGAGGCTAACAAGACGTATCATTTATACATTATTTAGATGTGTCTGGGCTTCTCGCGTGCATTTTGTTACATCAGGTTTGCATCATCTTCTTTGGAGGGGACACAGCGCGCTGACCTGACACGATACGAATAAATGCTATTTATGGAATTCTCTAATTGTTATTGTTCATGTCCTCGAAAAAATATATATACGAAACAACCAACATGGCAGTTTGATGCT
Organism: Trematomus bernacchii; assembly: GCF_902827165.1. Lineage (NCBI taxonomy): Eukaryota > Metazoa > Chordata > Actinopteri > Perciformes > Nototheniidae > Trematomus > Trematomus bernacchii. The sequence continues at coordinate 3,932,696 of NW_022987588.1, read as the reverse complement.
GATTCGAGTCAGATCCTCCAGTGTTATCGATTGAAGATTACTATTGTGTATTGTGGGAGCAAAGAAATCCAACATTGGGCAGCGTTAGTCAGTCACAGCTTGTAATAAAAATTAATTTTGTGAATGTGGAGATGGATCAAGTTCCCTCTTGGCAGGGGGAACCATCCCACAGACATGTTAACAACGTCTTCAGAGACCAATGAGGCCCATTTACAATAAGTGTCTGTTTTAAGTCGCTTGCTTTGTGTGTGTGTGTGTGTGTGTGTGTGTGTGTGTGTGTGTGTGTGTGTGTGTGTCTCACCACAGCGGGCTATAAGGGGTCCCTCTGGTGTCAGCCGGAGAGCAGCCATTTGAGGCAAACTGTCTTTCATGGAGCGATGCTACACTTTCTCAATCACACAATTAAAGCCGGGTCTGGAGAGAAAAGAGAGAGAGACGGTCTTCTGTTCACAAGAGCAAGGGAGAGGGAGACAGAGGGATTGCATTTTTTTTTAACACAGAGTGATTTATGTTGTGGTGTTGAGAAAAGAGGAGTCCTTGATAGATGACTTCATTAGATTTAATTAACAGAACCGAAGACCCCACACAGACAGAAGGGGAGAGAGTGGATTTGAAAAGGGGGATAGAGGGGTAAAAAAAGGGGTGAAGGAAACAAGGAGTCTACCCAGGAAAACAGAGAGGTAGTGCAGAGTGAGAAAGGGTGAATTGAGAACATATGCCAGAGATTAGGATGAGAATGGTGATGCATGAGGAAGAGGTTTGTTATCATGTGTTGGTAGGTTGCTGTGTGATCAGACAGGAGTATCTGGGACGTGGAGGAAAGCCAAAGAGTCCCCATAATACCAGTTTGACCCCTACATGAAGCTCAGTGGCCCGTTTAAGAATGCACACATACTTTAAGTGGTGACACACCAACTCACCCGCATGTGAGTGAGACTGATCCATCATGTGCCGCAGGCTGTGTCTGTTGGCTGAAGGCAGGCTTTGATGGGCCAAATCACTGCCTCTCTCCTATCACACATGTCTATCATCTCACCCCTTTGAATTTCTCTCCCCTCTAAAGAGACAGAGGCCGGAGCCGCAGTGACTACAGTCAAACTAGAGTCAACTTTCTGTAGACTTTGAATCTAGTTTGACATTTTTAGATATAACATTTAGACTGCCACTCTAACCTGTACGGTGGCAGGCAATATTTTTTGATTTATCAAGCAGTGACTTTGACATGTTGGGCATCTGCTGCTACCACTACTGCATAGTTAGGACATGAAAATGTTAGCACTGGAAGAATGTGAGCCAACCAAAGGAAGAAGCAGGTGGACAAGAAGTCTGGGATAGACAGGAATAGACAATTGTCTTTTTTTTGTTGCAGAAGCAGTCCAAACATCACATGTTTGTTATTAAGAGAGCATCGAGTCAGTTAAACAAGTCATGATATCATCATTTTGTTGCCTGACCAATCAGTAACGAGAAAACCACGGAGAGGTCATCATTAGTAATAGATAAGGTTGTAAAAGCGATTTGTATTCAGCACCACTTTACATGTATGATTCATACGTGTTGTTTCATATGTTAGCTGGACAGTGGTATATGCCCTCTCTACAGTCATTATAAGCTGCCAGTTATTAGCTCAGTGAGCTGCTGTAGGCAGGGAGCAGCTGTCAGTCCTCATCCATCCATCCCTGTCTGCTTTAACTCAGGTGTGATGGGAGGAAGAACCTCAGAAGAAGCCTCAATTAATCTAATTCCCACTCAATTCATTTGACACACCTAATCTATAGGTGCAGGCAGCACAGATGTGGTACTGAAGAAAAGTCATATCACATATAGAGTCAAACATTTGCACTGAAATTCCTGATCTTTTTCTCTTAATTACATCACCTCTCTCCCGCCTTGCTTTCCTCCTAACCTCATCCATCCATCAGATGGATTCGAGCACCAATCACGTGGTCACATGACATGAATGGGTAATCAGTAGGTATTAGTGCATGTTAACAACCCCTAAGCTGAAGACGATTCCCCTCTCGATATTAAAGAGATAACACAGCGAAGGAGCAAGAAGCAAATGGCCCTAAGCCTCCAGCTATGCTCCCCTCCAAAGTTGTTTTCCTGGAAAATTAGGCGATTGACTAATGGCGTAAATGCTGTTAATTACCGGCACCAGTACCCCAAACAGTCGTCTCTGCCTGTAACTAATAAGAAATCAATTAGCTAATGAATTGGTCATTAAGTGAAAAGCTAATCTTGGCCGAGGTATTTTTTAATGATTATTTTTTGCCTATGATCCTGGCTAATTGCCGTTGTCATACGGCGCTCTCAGCTTTCAGCATGCCTAATGAAGCTTCATTAGATCATAACTGGCACTCTTGGAAGATTCGTGGGCAAACCTGCTTCCCAATTATTTTTAATTGCCAGACATTCTGCACAAACAAGTGCCGCTGCACCTTGCGGAACAGGAGAGCTCAGGCTGGCTGTGCTGTGTTTCCTTCATGACTTCATTTGAAGCGATTAGAGCGCGGGGCAGGGTCGTCGCCGAGCTGCTGTTGTCTGTGGTGGATTTAAAGAGCCTATCAGCTCAAACTGCTGGGCTCATTGTTGCGTGTCCTTCCTCACTTTGATTTGCACTGAGGAGAAAAGCTGCTGCTTCCAGCGTGGCTGAACTGGCTCTGATTCGCCCGTGTGCACAGACACTGACGGACACATTGTGTCTGCACACAGTCAAACACACACAGACAAAGAGAATGCATGCATTAAACTGGCATTTCTTTGCAATTACAAGAGCACACACAGAGACAAACACAAATATATGAACACACACACACACACACTGCCTGCACCATCGTACCTGTACATGTGTCAGCTGACAAAAACAAAGGAGAGAGAGCATCCCTCCCGGGCATGAATAATTAAGAAAAGACAAAAGAGCCTTGTTTTTTTTCCTCCTGTATCTCCTTCTTTTGTGTGTGTAGTAAACCCCAGTGTAGTGTACTCTGAGTTCCCCACTAATAAGATGGAGGATCAGTCTCTCCATGGTGCTCACACAACACATGTTTCCAATCTGACCCTGTACAAGTATCTCTCTGACGTGAAAGGCTTGTGGTGAAAACAGGACGGCTGTAACTCTGTCAATCCCGCAGGTGCTTTTCGACAGTTTATGCCAAATTTGCCCTTCCTTCAAACATCAGGTCTGTTTCTCTACTGTTGCTCGAGATGATAAACACAAACAATGCAGCTTCAATGGCACGGGGCTGAAACATTGTTTTGTTTTGTTGGCATGAGCAGAGAGACAAAAGAAATGTGTCCAAAATCAACTGCTTGTTCTCAAAACAATATTTGGGAAGCTCAGACTCAGTTCAATTAGGCAGGGAGCTACAAAATGTCTTTACCACCTGCGCTTGTGAAGACTTTGGGATATCAAGCAAAGGCATATTTGTCCAATCACAATACAGTTTTTGCCAAACATTGTGCCTTTGAGAAAGCAGCCAATCTTTGTAAATTCCAGGGGATTGATTTGGTGGCCAAGGCCTCTGGTTTCTGATGATGCCAAACATCTCACCCCAGGTGCCTTTGTGTGTCTGCATATGTGTGTGTGTGACACACCGAGAAGAGGGCTGGGCCTACTTCACTGGCACGGAGAAGTTTGATGGCGGATGAATGGCACTCCAGATGTCTATCAATATTTAGCAGTAAACATCCCTGGCAGGCGGGGAGACGTGGCAGCTGAGAGGGTGAGGTGGTGCAGCGCTGAACTGTTGACTTTCAGTTTAACTCCATAAGCTGGAAGGTAAAGCATCTCTGAAGGTGGCAGTGCCAGGCACAGCTGTGACAGCCTCAAAATGGTGGGAAGTAGTTACATTTTGTTAATGATCTTTACTGAAAAATAGCCAGATTCTTTTTAAAGGAGCAGGCCATTCGCACATGCAACAGTTGTGATTTCTGATACGTTTAAAAATCCCAAGGTCCTCTTTTATCAGGACAGCAGAAAATGTTTAGTATAAAAGTGAAAAGCAGTTTAAAGAAAATATAGAAACCATATGGTGATTCCAATCCATTCAAACACATGAATGTCCCGGAGATGTGCATTCGCTTTCTAAAAGTACCAATGCATACGGATATATTCCTGTATAAAACTGTGTGAACGCGCAAGTTCCCAACATTACAACCTTATATCATTAATATCCTAAAAAGCTCTTTCTCATTTAAAGCTACAGCCTATAACATTTATCATTTTACAACTACAGCAAAGATGAAAAAGCATCTTGTGCGTTGTCAAGCGATTGGCTGTTGGTATACGGTGCCACGGTCATGAACCAGCCAGGTAATGTTAATGTAGATCCTTTCATGAAAAAACATTGCATTGACAAACCTGCTCAACGGTCTAAAGTCTGCCACAGATGACATTTGTTGTGTATATAACCTCTCTCTCTCACTCGTGCACACACACACTTGCACACACACACATTCTCAAATCACATTACAACACATCTAATTGACGTTTATGATGCAGAGGAGAGCATATGCTCATTGAGCCAATTGAATCATTAGAAAAGCACACAGTAGTCCGAGGACCTGCCAGAACTGCAGCTGAGGAAAATATGTGAGGGCCTGGATTTCCTGTCCATGAACGTTACCGAGATGAAATATGCACATTTCGACACTGAAACGCACATTTTACATGCAGTATGACATGCTTCGGTTATGCAAATCTAGCATTGGGTTAGACTGGTTGTAGCCAGGTCTGTGTGGTGGTGATATCTCCCCACATTTCGCTTCATCCTTTTCCTGAGAGCCGGTTGAGCTCTGACATCCTCGCACGTCCACACATTCTGTCTGACATCGGGCCCTGTGGTAAGATGCTCCTTGACCGGCCTTGATCCACGCAGAAAGGAGTAAGTGGAGGGGAAGTTAGATAGACAGGAGCAAAGACAGCCCGTCAGAGTTAAAGGCAAACAGACATTAGGCTTTCCAGAGCTGCAGTTGCTCTCTCTGACTCTCCTCCGCTTCACACTTTATAAAATTTACATGACGCATCAGAAAGGCCACAAGAGCCTCTTTGATTGTGGAACTATGCCTGAAAAATACATCAGTCGCCATCTTCTCTGGCGGAAAAGCTAGGAGACAGAATGAAAATACACTTGGAGCGTTCACACACACCCTCTGATTCGCAAACATTGCAGCTCACACAAAAGCGAATAGACATAGACACAAAATAGTCATAGTCTCAGCACACTGAGACACATTTACTTGCATGCATGCTTGGCCCTGTGCGCCTGTGAAACAGCGGGATGTAGCTCCTCAGTGTCAACTCCAATCGCTGTGATCTAAATGTATAAGAATTGATGGTGCCTTCCACCAAATGCTGTTATGGGGGACCTGGTTTGTTTATTTAATGAAGCCAGTGTCACAGCGGATCTGCGTCCTTGCCTTTGGAAACGGTGGCAGGTGTTGGTGGCAGATTTCCCTCAAACAGGGCCACTGAATTAACAAATCAAATTAACATAACACTGGCGTCAGATCTGGGGGCCTCTTTCTCTGGCACCGTGTGTCCCTGCAGTTTGCCTGTACGGACGATCCCCTCTTGTGTCCAGATGTCCCCACAGTGCCAGCTTCCTCTGCCCAGAAACCGCTGAACTGGGCCCAGGCTGGAATTAAAACAAAATCCCGGGCCAGGACAGAGCCTTTTCCTCACTACTGGAATAAAACTTTTATTATGTGTAATGTCAACACAGCAACACATCCCTTCACTACATCTCACTTGTCGAAGGTTTTTCATGTGGTTTCTGTGTATGTGTTTATGACACACAGACGACGTGCGGCAGTCTATATGATTATGATACTTAAACCAGTTAGTGAGAAGTTTGGCTAAACAGTGAAACAAAAACAGACGTAAAATTATCACTCAGTGTCTTTTCATTGACAAGATTCCAGGTAACCAGACGGCTGATTTTAGAAAGTGTTTGCTGCTATTGAAAGAAACTGGGGCTACTGGTAAATTGTAGCTGGAGCTAAAATATAATCTTTCTTCTAAACGAATTGTCATTTTTGTTTTGTTTTGTTTAAATTCACAACATTAACCATGTAACTACAGAATCAGGTGATAATTACGTGTATACATGTGTTATATAACAAAATACAAATAATTATTAAGTGTTAAGGCAACACTTTGTACATAAATATTTAGGAATTTATTGTATTTTACGAGCCAATCGTATTTACAGTAAATAACATCATAATTCATCTGACTTGACCAAACAGGACTGTGCAGCTGAGTGAATTTGGATCATGCTGCCTGCAGACGTAATGTAGCTTTACGGAAAAGCAGAAGTGTCTAAACTGAGTGTAAACTGGCTGTCACAGTCATTTATGGCCTCGTTATCCGTCGACCTGATGTTGTGGATGTGCTGGCAGCACAAACAGAGACAGCCCAGAGACTGTCTCCCAGTGTTAAAAACAGTTAGCAGAATTTAGCTCTATTAAACAGAATATTAATGGGTTTGGAATGAGACAACCGAGCACCATTAAAACTTCAAAGTTAGTTGATATGCAGATATAGATTCCATTACCTCCATTTACCTTGCCTTTTATTCAACCCATTGACAGTGGTAAACAAAAAGCAAAGAGCCTAAAATGAACGATTCTCTCCTCATTCTGAACATTTATTATTACGGGTAAAACCGATTGTGACTTTACATTTTCTAATCACCTGATCTCACAGCAGACTGCCTCTACCAACAGCACTTCAATGACAGTACTCGTCCCGAGGAAAACATTCAGAGTGAAGGCACCCGTCCCACTGACTTACACACGCCATCACAAAATGAAGCTGGACACTGGAGCGCTACGATATACATGACACAAGTTCTGATAGAATGCAGGAAGAGGAGTTTTTTATTCATAATTATTATTTTCAATCTGCTACATAACATGCCTCCGTGGTACGTGGATAAACAGTGACGGCTAGGAGTGTTATGCTAATGGATGTGTGCAGTGACAGCGGATGGCTCAGTCAATCACAAACGCCTCTCATCTCATAATCACAAGCCAGAAGCAGGCCAGGGATGCCTGCGAGATACACTACGGCAAAACACTGACAAATATAATGATCAACAACCGCTGACAATCTGCAACAAACACAGGCAGAAGCACACATGCGAGGAAAAAGACCCACAAACGTGACAGTGGATCCAAACTCTGAAACATTTAGTCACTGCCACTTTGCCCGCATCTTATTTGAGAAGCAAGCAAATAGGGAAGATTGCCTGCATTTAATGGAAAAAGAAACCCTAAAAAATTAAGTTTGCTGATCCCTCTAACAAAGGAATACCAAATCTGTATTCTATAATTTCCCGCTATTGGGAGTTTTTGGGGAAAACACAGCAGCAGCCACAGTACCCCCCTCAGCCCTGTCCATTTCCATAAATGCTGCTGGCTGTCTCACCTACACCAGAAAACACTGCAAGGCTAAATGCCCCGGCATATCATTTCCCTCTTTCTCCCTCTCACCTATGCTGTACCAAATGTTCATTACCATGCAGTCTGCCTCGGAGAAGGAGAAGGAGAAAACGACTAAGAGTACAGAGCTGAGATCATTGACAGCTTGATGTGACGAAGGTCAATTGAAATAACAGGTTTTTTGTGTGTTTATATTTAAAATGGGCCACTTGTGTCGGGCTGTTCTTGGCTTTCTGCAGGAGGGGAAGCTGGGGAGCTCTGTGTAAGGCTGACACACACTCACACACACATACTCACTCACTGTAATGAGCAGGTTATGCTAAGGCACAGGCTGCTAAAATCTGTAATTATAATCAACCTCTTTCTCCACCTCTCCCTCTCCCCCTCATCTCCCTCTCCCTTTCTTTTTTTCCTGCCTACATCAGTGAGCAGGCATCAGGGAATCCTTCACTAAGCACCGTAGGTAATGAGTTTATTGATTAACATGCAGAGATGAAGCGGCTCTCTCAAATTAGTGTTGTTTTACATTATTAGATGGACTTGGGGCATTTCTGAGCACTACAAGACCATTACCTCATCCTCCCAAAACTCACACATGCATCAACTCGATTACTTAACATTAAGTAGAAAAACATTCGGCAAACTGGACTTTTGAACATCCATAGCTGCTTTGTTCACAGCCAACTAAATAAATAGTACTGTGGTAGTTTTTGATGAATGCCACTCTGTTTTTAATGTGTTTGTTTTTGTATGCAGGTAGGGTGTGTGCTCTGTCAGACGACTGGCAGCTCTGCATCTGGCAAACCATCTGGATGAGGAAGATCACATGTGACCCACATTACTGGTGTGTGACCCCACTTTCTGACACAGCTCCGAGTCCTACAGTAACGGCACCAACAGTTGTAAGAAGTGGGAAATGATTGTTGGAATGTATGTGGATTGACGGATGATTGATGGACAGATGGACTAATCAAGTTATACACAACTTAAAGGGGCTTTTGTGGGGGTTTTCCTTTCCCTTTAGTGCGTTATATAGGTTTGTGTGCATGTAAATGGTCTGCAAAGACTAAAAGTTCCCTCATGAGGGAGTTTCTCTCCGACACGCTCCCCCCCAGCCTGAAACGCCTCCATTTTACTCCTCTGTTTTCTTCCGTAACATAGTAACACATTGTATGATAGGCTAATGGGCGGGACATCTCTAAGCGGCTGTCCAATCACAACAGAACCGGCCAGCTACCAATCAGAGCAGACTGTGCTACAATTTCAAACAGAGGGTGAAAAGATCTGCTGCAGCACAGGAAGTATGTGAGAATAAATATCCTTTTTTGAACATTAAAGCATGGAAACATGTCACAGTAGAAGCACAAAATACAAAAATGAAACCCTGAAAATTAGCATAATATGGCCCTTTTGTGTTATGATCATCAGACAAAAGTTAAAACCTGTATAAAATTACTGTTCAAGTCTGTTGGTCTTCATGTAACACAAGGTCGATGAAATCCAGCTTGACAACGATGACATGGAAGTGTTGACTGAACACTGAACCAGGTAATGTTTACATCCCATAAGAATAAATGTTATAGGCACAAAGCTTCTAAAAACCTTTTCTGTCCGATACCCCAACATTTTGTAGAAACCAGAAGTCCAGCAGAAATCAAGTGTTTGTACAACCATGTCATAGTTCAACTTATCCTTGTGTAAGAAGTAATACAAATGTACCATTGACAGAAACCTTTTACAAATTATTTTTCAAATGCAGTTGGAGAGCTTCTGGATGTGAATCTCTGAAACTGTTACCTGGATAAATAAAATTGGGTTTTTGGAGCACAGGTATTCAAGCACAGTGGATTGGATTTGATGACCATTTTTCAAACAGGTATTTAAGAATACATTTCCTGTATTGTCTCCTCCTTCATAGCTGAAGCCGTACACAGAGAAAAGTCACACAGCCATGTGACCCCCACCCCTCTTCAAAACAGCCCCCTCCATCAACAACACAAACGCATAAACACAAATCCATTTAAACCTCCTGTCATGTACTCTCAGTGCATCACACACTCATCCTCCAGGAAGGTTACCCCCTCGCACCACTCAGCCAGAGGGGAGTCCCTCAACTCAGGCTTCCCTCTCTGCCACCGGGATACTTCCTGTGAAGGTTCCTGGAGCGAGCATGTCAGAGGGGCTATGAAGATACCAGCGAAAATGGCAGAGCAAAGGAGTGGCGTCAATCTCTCACCACCGGTGCCTCACTCGCGCCACTTTGATGTGATGGCTGCTCTTTGCTTTGTGATGTGGAGGAGCTGTCAGATTAGTGGGCCTGTCACGGCTCTCTCTGCTTGTCTGTTGGGCTTGACGGAGCCTGTGATGGAGCCCAGACTAAACAAAAGGGTTATCACCTTCCCTGCGCTCGGCCGCACTGCTCTTTCATATACGAGAGGAAGGGAGGAGAAGGCTTCCATCCTCCATGCAGCGAGAGGAGGAGGAGGAGAGCATGTCACCCTTCAGCCACCATCAAAAAAGATGTGAGCGTGGAAGAAAAACGCAAGCGATTACTAAACCTATCTGCATCCTGATGCATATCTTCTGTCTCAACCGCTATGTAAATGCGTAGCTTCAATATAAATACACATACCATCCTGTACCTGCAATATACAGCACAACCTTTTAAGTTTAGAGTATGTACATATTCACAGGAGAATGTGAATTTGTACAGTAACCCCCACTGACCCTTAACAGGAAGTCCCTGCTGCATGGACTTCCTTTTAACACAGCTGTTACTTGAAATGAGGCATAGAAAAAGTGATCCATTCTCCGGACACCTGGCGCCCACAGTCTACAGGTGCAGTGTGTGTGTGAGTGTGTGCGTGCGTGGGTGTGCGTGTGTGGCCTAGCATTACTATACTTGTGTTTACACAGTCACGTATGGGGACTCGCCTCCCTTGTGGGGACAAAATGGAGGTCCCCATGAGGGGAATCATTCATTTTAGGGTGCAGACTTGGTTAGGGTTTGGGTTAGGGTAAGGTTAAGGGTAAGGGTTAGGGTTAGGGTTAGGGTTAGGCACATGTTGGTTATGGTTAAGGTTAGGATAAGTCTCCAGGAAATGCATGTAAGTCAATGTAATGTCCCCTGAAGTGATGTATACATGGTGTGTGTGTGTGTGTGTGTGTGTGTGTGTGTGTGTGTGTGTGTGTGTGTGTGTGTGTGTGTGTGTGTGTGTGTGTGTGTGTGTTTCAATGAGGTGAAACAACACACTAATGAGGAGAGAGTGATCACTGCTGACACAGCCAGGCTCACACGGTAATATGAACTTCCTGTTTCAAGTCATTTTTATTTCCTCTCTGACCCGTACAGTAATTAAGAGGCCGAGGCCTGCATTACTGTACGCCTCTGTGGACAAGTTCAGTACAAAAATGCACAGTCCACATTAAACACATCACCGTCTGTAAATCAAAACAAATGATTAGAGAGATTGCCTCCAGCAACAGACACATATGTGCCATCCGGGTAATGTGAAGTACAGCTAACTCGATAGAAATGCTTCCATTTTCTATTAATAACTGTTGGAAATGTAAAGTTATTTATTCTCACCCTTCAAAAGTATGTTGATATAGACACGGCCAAAGATTCTAACATAACAACATGACAAGCTCCGAGAAATGTTAAGATTTGGTTTCTTGGCTCTGATGCGTAGCTAGCAGTGTGTACACTTTAAATCACTTCCTGAGTTTCCCCATACTGGACAATGATTTCATCTTAATTTAACAAATCAAATTGTGTGTCTTCAGCCTGAGAGCGGTCCCTGTACGGTCTGCCACTTGCTGAGAGGCAGCTAAAGGGTTGATGAACATCATTAAAGCCACACACTGAAGAGGTCTTCTTCACCTGACACATTATAATTTTTTTTTCGAAAAAGAGCTGCTTTCTTCTCCTGTCCTTCACTGGACGAGACATCTGTTATTTAAATAATGGTTTCAAACAAGATGGAAAAAAAATCATTACCCAACACTGTCTCAGCAGCAGATGACAGAGAGAGCAGAGTGATACGAGAGAGACAAACAGAGTGATAAAGAGAGAAAGAGAGCATATTGAGTAGGTTAATAAAAAAAGAACAGTGTGAAATCCAATGACAGAGGCGGAGATAATGAGGTGTTTTGATGTGACACGAAAGACAGAGGGATCTAACAAAGGTAGTCAGCGTGTGTTGCGCAGCTGCACTACAGGTCAGCTTGCTCACACACACACACACACACACACACACACATTCTCACACATAAATGCACCAACACAGCCATTACAAACTAGTTGCACACGCTCAATGAAATGCATGTGCACAGACACGCACACACAGGACTCTGGCCCTGTCTGTCACATCTAACCGTCTCTATTTCCTAGCTTGACCCACTGATCAGTAATAAATACACACATTCATACCAGTTTCTATTAAATCGTTCAATGTGTATCTCTGCAGACTGCTGAATATGCTAATAACAGACACACATATATAATATACAATGTTTGTGTGTGTAGGCCTGTGCATCTACATCTGCTGCATTTCCATCTTGGCGGAGATAATAAGGAGCGGTGTGCGGGTGTCTCCCCAGAGGAGTGAGTGACAGTCTGTGGAAGCGTGGCGATACACTTATTCACACTGATGGAGAGATCAGAGTGAAACATGGCAGACGTTGTCATTGCAGCCTTACACCAGAGAAAGGAACGCTTCCTAACATTGATGTTACAGTCCTGTCTGGCAGACAGCAACGCTCTGAAGACAAACAATCACCCAGGACAGCATGAAAGTGGCAAGAGGAGAGGAAGAGATGGACAGGAGAGAGAGGAATAGGGAGGAGAATGTTGGATTTCCGCCTTAAGTTCCACCTTTTCTACTATTATTTTACTGCTTTTTCTTTGACCTTTCTGTTATTGTATTACATGTATCTATCCTAATGGCTCTATGCTACAACTCAGCCGTTATACATGCATGAGAGTTATTATCCCATGACACAAGCATGCTCATTATTTAACACAAACCTCTGAGGTTCATTTCACAAAAAGGCAAAAAGATACCAATACACTGATATGATATCTTAATTCAAATTCGTCTTCTACTCTGCGTGGGTAGGAACAACAGTCAAACAAATAGCTTCAAAGGCCTCAAATAAGTATGTGGGCTACAGAATATATTTCACGTAATGCTACACAATGCCCTCTTTTCCCACAATTCAAAAAGGAGTCTTGATATACAAATGTGTTGGAGGTAGCAATCTGAAACATATTGAGAAAAGTGAATCCTTCCTATTTTTTGCCGGTAATGTTGTGTTATTGGACTTTTTGGCTCACTTGCTCATATTTTAAACTAAGTGTTTTTTTAAACAAATGGTGAAAATAGAAGGTAGGAGGAAATCATACCCTAATTTGCCTAAGGCCTCCAAAACACAAAGTCCTCCCTGGGGTGTTTTCATCATTATACAAGGAGGCTGACCAACAGGCCAATCTCCTCTCCTCTCTCCCTTCTGTTTCTCCCTCCAAGTCTGCTTTAGCCATGTGATTAGCGTTGACATGTTTCAGCAAGGATACTGTGCTCGTTCCATGACTGGCTTTAGATAGGATCTAATAGGGGTCTAATGGGGTCAGGCTCCATATCGACAGTCTATTCATGAGAATCAATAAGCACCATGCATGAGATCCAGAGGATGCCAGTGAGCTGCCCATATACACAGATACCTGTTAGATTTTAAAAAAAGGAAAGGAAGGAGGCAGAGGGAGGAAGGAAGGAAGGAAGGAGGGCAGGGATGGCAGGAGATTTAGGCTTTAGGGGATGCAGGCCTTGGCATTGTAACAAAGGCACCAGCAATCTGTCATCTGTCATTGCATGAGGACTTTCATAAGTTAGCTGCATGCGCATTATAAGCATTACTGTCTGATGATAATGAACCGTTTGATCTTTGGGATTCAGTATTTTTTGGTAGGCTACTAAAGATTTTGCATTGTCAATATGTAAAATACTGCAACTGACAAAGCAACAATTACAATTATAATGGCCTCTGTAAGAAAATAATTGCTAGACTATAATATGCACATTTCGGCGCAGGAAGTGTGTGTATATGTGAGTGCGAGGAAGCATGCATGCCTTAATTCCAGGCTGCTGTGGGACAGTGAAATAAATCAGGCCCAGCTGATGTGTGTTTACCTTCCCTAAGCCCCAGGAGACTTTGGGTAATTGAGCATGAGCAGATCAGCAATAGAAAACCCATTTAACACGGAGATTGACAAGCACCTCCAAAATGCTCCACTGCCCCAGCCAGCAGTGAGACACACACACACCGACACACACACACACCCGTGTTGCTCGTTGACACATGCAATGCCCTTGGAGGTAACGGTGCGTTAGGGTGTATTTTATGTTTGTTCATGTGTATGGTGTAAAGGTTGATGTGTTGTGATGGTATTTCCCCTTTGGGACAGAATGGACATTATATGTTTAACTTATTTGCCAATAATTAGATGGAGAAGGATACTATTCTCATGTGTGTGCATTAATTACAATAATACAGCAAGTAACCATTTAGTTTAGCTTAGCACAAAGACTAGAAACATGATGAAATAGCTAACAAAATCTTCTTACCAACACCTATAAAGCTCACGTATGAACCCTTTTAAAACCCCAACATGTAGTTTTATACAGAGTAAACACAGCAGTCAAACCAGGTTAATAAAAGCACTTTACAGGTGTTAGTAGGTGTGTATTTATACATTGTATGCTATGCTATAATATGCTATGCTATGCCATGCCATGTTATGCAATGCTATGCTATGCTATGCTATGCTATGCTATGCTATGCTATGCTATGCGGGTGCCAGCAGTAGCTCCAAAATGAATAGACATTCTGTATGTGAGTGGTATCAATTCTCATCTTAACCCCGACAAGAAATTAATACGAATATTTGCGAAAATGTCAAGCTAATCCTTTAACCACAATCCCTACCTCATACTGTATCATTACCAATAATGTAAAACGGTTGTGTTTCAAAAAACGACATATATCACACATTGCAAAAGCAAAGAAGCAGAATCTCTCGTTATGCCTTCGGTAATCTGAATAAATGCATGGGTTTATGTGTGTCTGTGTGCTTCTGTCAGTGTGCGTTGATGGCATCCCTGTAGTCGCAGCTTCCCTGCTCTTGTAATGTAATGTAATGGGGTAATGAAAATTCATGATGAGAGCATGTTAACTGCATTAGCCAGTCTCCCGAGTTCCAGCACATGAATAAAACGAAACAAGAGGAGGAAAAAAAAACAGGGAAACTCATTTTGATGCCTAATTATTTTTGGACTTGACAGCCTGGCAGCGGCCTGGCCTGTGTATGTATATGTGTTAGTGTTAGTGTGTGTGCGTGTAGGTCGTCAGTGTTGCTGAGTAGATGCACAGCGGTAAGCAGGGCCCTTCGTTATGGGCCATAATGAGTACATCCACCCCAGATACAACAACCTGGGAACCTTTGTTGCATTGTTTTGTTCCAACATATTGAGCAACAAATCAACACATTTTACATGGCTCAAGTACCAGCAGATTTTTTTCTAAATATGTGACAGGGACAGATCTTTCTGTAGTTTGTTTTTCTTTTCATTATGTTTGCCTCACATGTTGACATGCAGAAATCATTATCATCACAGTGCTCTGCTGTAAAACTATTAAAATGCTGAAAGAAATGCGTGTTTTATAATAATTGTGCTATTATACACATGTACGGGTTCCAGCCGGCTGAAAGATACATGATTTTAATTGTACAACGAACCAAATAACAATCTGTAACGTCAGAAGAATTCAATTTAGTGAGCCAGTTTGGTGCTATTTTACAATGGCATCAGTGCATTGTTGTTGCTGCCGCAGGTTTTCTTTCTCTAACATCCTCGAGTACATACAAGAATGTTGACTTAAGGTTTGAGCTGCATTCAACTGTGTTTCTCTGTGGTTTCTGACACGGTCTCTGTAATCCTTACACAGTTGTTGTTAGTTTACTAAAGTCAGATGTTTCATTCATAATAAAAATAGATCCTCCTGGAGACGGTGGTTTGTTTGAATTTGCGAACAATGTCTCAGGGAGAGGACCAAAAAGGCAAACTGCTGAATATGATCGCTATGTGAGGACTGGGAAACAGTGGCTGAGTGTGTTTGAGAAGAAAAAAAAATAGTAATGGCTTTGCTCTCTATACTCTTGTACGGGCAAATGCGCTTTATATGGGTAATATTCAGTTGACCAAAAGTTTCCTACCTTAGATAATCAGAAGCACCTGTGTGGCGCAAATGACTGTAAGGATGTGTGTGTGTGTGTGTGTGTGTGTGTGTATGTATGTAATCAACCCCAGGGGACTAACTGAATCCTTCCTGCCCATGATGGAGACACGCTTCAGTGCAACGGATGCGGCACAGGATTCCCGAAATCACAATCTCCCAGGATTAGACGCTGAATGAAAGAGGAACGGGGCATCCGGATTTCCTTTATTGGTTTATGATTGCCCTTATCCTAACCACATTAACCTCCTGATTGCTTTAAAAGACATGATGAGATGCTTCCATTGGAACAAAAAGAAACGAGAAGAAAATAGAGGCTAAGCGGCAATCATGCCCAGCGGCCCATGTTAGGAATTTAAGGCCAAGGACACAAAGAGACAGAGAGGGCAAGAGAAATGAAAAGGAGGAGAGGAGGTGGGGGAGGAGGGGGGAGAAAGGGTGTTCGATCGTCGATTAAAGTGCAATTGTGCAATTTCATTCCTGTTCCAGCACAATGAGGAATGAGATTAAGCTCAATTTGGACCTGTTCAAGAGATCTCCTCACCTCTGTCTGAGGTGCACTGAGCAACACACACACACACACACACGCACTACCAAGCATGCAGGCACGCACATGCATACACACACCTACACACCCCTGGAGCCCCTCACCATGTCAGCACCCCTCCAGGGAAATCAGGCGTCTGGAGACAGGTCAGCCCTGGCCCATGTATATATTCATGGGCTTAATCTGGCATCATTTCTCTCTGCTGCCGGAAAAAGAAATGTATTTAATTTACACAATCCCCATTTGGCCTGCTCACCAAGGAGAAATACATAGGGAAAGTAGGCCCATAGTCAGAGCCTCCCCCCTTCAGCATAAACTATTTTGCAGGAGTGTGCACATCTACAAGTTTGTGCATGTGTGTCTATATACTGTGAGATTGCACGGCAGTATTCTGTCTGTGTATTGCAAAGGAGAAAAAAAACATCTTATCATATTCCAGGCCTGTACAGTACACCCAAACAGTGGCAGCTGTGCTAGTCAGTTTGAATGGGAGGATGGGAGTTGTACCCAGCAGATGCTGTGTGTGTATTAAACAGATTAATTATTAAAACATGCTTGACAGATGAAAAGTGGGTCCTCAGGCTATAAAGGAAAATGTTTATTCTTCTGCCATAGACTGTAGTACACTTAGCTTCTGCTCTCAACTTATCCAGCGCCTCAATGAAGAGAGTAAACACTTTCTCTGCGCTGTGTGGTTGGAATCACATACATAATCATTTGAAATGGCCGCCTGGGATAAACCTTCAAATATGAATGTGTGTTTAGTGATTGGGGTGAAATATGATTAGCATGCAATAACAGCATGTGCGTGCGTGTGTGTGTGAAGTAGCCTGAGGACAGACCCAATCACCTTTTTTCAAACTGCGCACCTAATCAAGTAATGTTACCACTTGAACTTCTCCCCACCTTATTATAACTTTCCTTCTCTCCATCGCATTCAGCTACCACTGTAAACATTTGACTCTAATATATTGTAACGGGCATGTGAGGAGTGGCTGTTATGATTATTAATAATGTTCAGTTAAGTTAGTTCAGATCAAGAGCTTAGTTAGAGATAAATGGTTGTTACATCACGATCAGTGCCATTTCCAAACATGTTGTAAAGTCTAATAGCTTGTTAAGGCTGTCAATCATTTTTAGCTACCTGTTACTGTGATGTGTTTGATCAGTTTAACATTTGTGGTCATGCATTTAATTACCGGCCCTGTGTAGAAGCAGCTGCAATTATTCTGTATGCAAAAGTCTGAGGAAGAATAAAGCTCAAGGATAATGTCTCTGTTATTTTTCTTTGTGTTGGAGTTGGCCTACATTTTGTCCACTTTCTGTAATAAATTAATGGAGATGTCTCTGTAATGTCTAATCATCTTCTTGCTGCGAGTTGCTACAATATATTGGCGCAGCAAAAAGCTAATCTGTATGCGTTTGACACAAAAATATCTGTTTTGGGATTTTGCACCGGAAGTGGATGGGGACAAGATTGGAAATTGTTAGAAATGATTTGCTTCACTTTCTGTGTTAAATTGTTTTATTCTGCCATTTTAGATTCGCAAATATTGGTGGCAATCTGTCGTTAACTTTAGGTTTTCTTATAGGGGAGCAACCAAGACAACGATGGCAGGGTGCAATGGAGCCGTAGATGTTTTCTAAAAACAAGCTAACCAAGCGATTGGAAACTCTTTATTTCTGAGTGCATCGCTAACGGTGCAACCTAAGGACTAATATTAGTGGGCCTGTCACGGCTCTCTCTGCTTGTCTGTAAGGACTAATATGTTGAAACAAGTTAACCTTTGTAAGTAAGCCAGTGTGTTCCATCAAACAACTTGTGATGTGATTATTAAACTATTTTGTTCGATCATTGTTAGCATGATCCTCATCTGTATTCAATTGTTGTGGGGTTTGCTAGCAACTTACTGTTTCTGAATAGAAATGTATATAATGTACCATCAGAGCCATGCAAAGTAATCACTATTACCAGGTTGTACAGGTCTTTATGTTATTGAAAGCATGTTAAACTGTATTTTTTTGGAAAAAACGTACACTAGACTAATCCTCACTGTCTGCATGTTGTGACAAGACAACTTTTATTTTAATATAAGGGTGATGGGTAAAACTTACACCAGTGTATACCTGCTGCAGTGTGATACTTAAGATATGGTTGAATGAATTTAGGACCTGAGACCTTAATAATAAAATGATCATTAAAGCCTGTTCTATTTTGTCCAAAGAAATCTCCAGGACTAGCTCACTCGTAAAGATATTGACTAACATAATTTGTTAATAAGCTATAAAGCAAAAAGCTTACGTTATGCCATTTTAAGCTTATTCCTAATGGTTGCAAGATACATTCTGGGCAGTGATTATTTGCAGTGTTATTTCAGTCAACAAAAGTGCAAAGCATTGAAAGAGAGCCCCAGGGAAAGCAAGAGGATGGGGGGATGTTTGCAGCCAGACACATCTGTCTATGGCACAGAGAGCGAGAAGGAGAGATACCACCACCTGCTCGTGCCATTTCTCCAGTTCTTGGCTCGATGTAAATAGGTGACAAATTATTCAGTCTAGGATCTGAGCATCAGAGCCGCTTCTGAAGGTGGAGGCCAAGGAAAACGGACCAGTTACCCTCCCAGCATCCCTTAAAGATAGCTCCACCCTCACTTGCACTCGCATATACGCACATTAACACACACACAGACAATACCGTATTTTCTCCCATCCCCCATAATGCACACACACAAACACACACACACAGGGACAGACAGACACGGGTTGCTGGGCCCCCTGTTGCCTCATCTGTCAGCCCCCACACCCAAACACACACAGGCACACACACAGGCACACACACAGGCACACACACACACACACACACACACACACACACACACACACACACACACACACACACACACACACACACACACACACACACACCACACACACACACACACACACACACACACACACACACACCACACACACACACACACACACACACACACACACACACACACACACACACACACACACACACACACACACACACACACTCTCTCTCTCCCAGGGGAGAGGGTCTCAGATGCAGATCATCAGTATTAGTGGGCGGCTGAGGGATTAGCATCCCCCTGCAGTGACCTACAGGTGTAGCCTTGGGTTAGAGCAGACACTTGTCTCCCAGAGAATCGCTGGGCCCTGACCCCCGGCCCCCGCCACACACACCTCACAGGAAACACAGCACAGACTGACAGAGGGGGGAAGTGTTGGGGTTGGGGATGAAGTGTTGCAGGGTAATGGGTTATATAGGGAATGTGTGTTAAAGATTGACAGGTAAATATAGATGTGTCATGAAAGCAGGCAGATAAATACGGCAGAGTCATCCTGATGCGACGAGAGTTTTGAGGTTAAATGTATTGATTATTAAATATGAATAGTTAGAATAGAGATTTGATATGATACTTTAACAATGCAATTGTTGAGTTGCATTGTTATAGTATCATATATCATCAATGTTGATAATCCATTTATAGACTGCAGCTGTCAATTTAAAATAATGGTTAAAAAATGGATTTTTGTCCAGATTTAAAATTGTATTCCACTATAATTACTAGTTGCATATAAAAAAACATGTAATCAGTAACCAAAATATTACCTCAATATCAAATGCAATGCAAATAATTACAAGGAAAAGAATAAAACATTTTAAAATATATTTTGTATTAAAAATGTGTCATGTTGAATTAAAGTATAGGCCTACAGAACAGTATAGTTTACAAATTACGTCTTAATACATTCATTAAAAGCAAACACCGTATTTTTGTTTAATAAATCAGTTGTCCACTTACTGCACTTAAAACATATATATATATTTAAAATAAAGAAGATTCGAAGTAGGCTGAATGAAAACCAAAAAGACAGTTACCTTTTTTGTATCCTGATCCTGTACCTCCAATCCGTTACTACCCAAGCAGATCTCTCTGAAAGTTCCTATCATGATGGAAACAATGAAACAAATTAAATCAAATCTTCTTGCTGTTAATGAAATAAATGCGCACATGACACAATATCAAATAGCCTAAGTTGACTTTGCATGACAAGAACTGCAGCATGGGGAACTTGAATCTGGGGTGAATTCTTTTTAAGAAATCCCACAAAAAAAACCAAATAAATAGATTTGTTTTAAGGATGATTGAACATTTACTATTGTTGTGTTGTATACAAAGTTTGCCTTTCATTCTTTCACCCCCATGTGTGTTTCCTGTGAAGTGTTTCCGTAAGAAATCACATTGTTGATTGTTTGATAAACAGACAAAGTCAAAACAATGTGAACATCGAGGAAGACGAGCAAAGGGCCTTTGGTGGTTGACACTCACGTTTTGTACGCTGTAATATCATCTGAACCTGGTTCGTGTTGTTGCCTCCCGTCGGACTCGCCTCGCTCTGTTGACATTTTGCTGTTATTTGTACACTGCAAAGCGGTCCATTTTCCCCGCATCAAAAGTGCTTTTAGGCGTGTGTGTCAGGATGTCTTTGGTGCTTACCTTCAGCTCCTGTCAGTGAGAGAGAGCAGGGCCTGTGCTCAGGAGCAGAGGGGGGAAGGCTGCTTTGTGCCCTAAGCGTTTTTAGTGAAGGCGAGAACTGGCTCAAAGGCTGTCAACGCACATGGAAATACACATCAATACATACATATACACACACACACACACACACACACACACACACACACACACACACACACACACACACACCAACAAGCCGCTTTCGCTCTCAGCTGCATTCCCAGTAAGAACCAAGTGTTTGAAATGAACTCGGATTCATAAGGCGCACGTAGACACAGGCACGCACACTATGCTCATTACACAGGTTTCTTGCCTGTGTTTGTCTTTCTCAAAGGCTATAGAAACAAGAGGGTGGTGAACGCAGCCCTGATCAAATAATATAGAGTTAGGATTTAGGACCTGAGAAAGGGAAACAACCCACAGTGTGAAACAATGTGTGTGCAGCGAAAGCAACGCAGCAAATGACACCGCCATTCGCTTGATGAAACCACAATTACAGTACGAAAAGATGTGAACTCGTCTTCCCGTGTCGCACGGCAAATGCACCAGATGGAAACGGCAATCTGCTGCTCCGAATCGCCTTTTTACTTTTAGCCGCTACGGTGGAGAGGACAACAAGGTCAAACTCACACTGTGAATTGTGTAGAAACTGAGAATTCATTTCATCAGTGGACTTTCTGAACTACTGAACGCTTGAGCTAATAATATCAGTAACTTATTGGGCAAGGCAATCATTTGATTTCCCATTTAAAATGTGTCAAACCTTGAGAGAGATGGATGGTGTTGTATACATTTCTCTGACATATTCAGTTGTAAAATAACAAAAGATTCCTTCACACTGTAATCCTATATTGACAGCTATGCGAACACCTGAACTTCCTTGGCAGAACTTGATATAAGACCACCCCCTGTGGTGCCCCCCTGTTCCAAATAAATACTGCAAAGTCCCCTCTATGGAGCCCTTTTATTGGAAAAAACACAATAAAGTGCCGTCAAGGGTGCTGTTCCATTGAAGAAAGTGCAATGAAGTGCCCTCAAGAGTGGCCTTACATTTTAAAATACGTGACGCAGTGCTTCCATACATGGTGCCTTTTCTTATTTTTGCTGCCCCCGCCCCTCAGACAGCCTGAGTCCGCCACTGCTTCCAGTCGCTCTCAGCTAGTTCACCCGAGTCAACTCCAGGGTTTATAAATTCATTCCGGATTTCAGCCATGAAGCAAGTACCTGCAAACTATCATCATCCGAGCCAAACATTACGTATGCAAAATGGAAACGAGATTCGCCCTCTTCATTCCAAGTAACATGTACCCTGTCTGTGGAATTTGGGATCTCAAGCATATCTTCCCAGCGAATGACAGCAGTGTACCCCTGGTGTGTTGGAGGCTGCCAACCACTAAGCAGTCCTGGCATTCTGCAGACAGGCCAGACTTGTGGTTGTTGTTTTGCTCGCTCCTCCTCAGTCTTTGGCTGCAGGCTATATGCAGAACACAGACAGCTAGCCTGTTCCCACACCAGGGCTCAACGCTGAATGTGCTCAACCCCACACTCCACTCCGGGTTCATAAGCAGGAACGAGCTGCTGGGCAATGTGAGGAGGAGAAAGCAAAAAGGAGGAGTTTAGGAAGACGACAAAGAAGTATAGAAAGATAACACAACAATATGAAAGCAGTTGAATACAAAAGGAATCTGTTAGCTTAACAGTGTCAGGCTCATCCAAGAAGTTCTCTCTTTCTTTCTCTGCATTTGGCTTTTCCTCTGCTTCATTCCATGCTTTGGTTTCTGCTGACCACAAACTCACAATGTCATTTTACACAAAAGGAACAATCTAGAGTATGTTTGGGTTTCTTGGTGAGGCGCGCGCAATTGTGACTGCAGCCAACCATCCTCTCTCATATTCCTCCAATTAGAAACGACATAGGCAGAAGTATTTTTCAGTAGTGGCCCGCAATACAGTCCTAAACATGGCATAATAAGCAAATGCCCTTCAACCCGTTCAAAGGGGAATTTTTTTAATCAAAGCATGATCACAAAAAGGATAACTTTACTTTTCTTAAGAGCAAAGTATCCCTTTATGTCTTTATCAATTCTCGTAATCATTTATCAGAACTCCAGCTTGTATAGTATGTCTCTCCTTGTAACAATCACACACCTTTCTGATTAGTAAGTTTACTATAACCCGGTTTGTCCTGATCAGTAGTGTTTTAATGTCCTACTGTGGCATCCCTCCTTTCTGGCTTCACTGTTCGGTCACTAAGCTCCGACAGTCTGAGGCCTCTCCAGCCCAGGCCTGTTCAAATATGCAGTTTTAATTGAGTGATAATGAAGAGAGCATGTCTGAGATGAGGTTAACAGGAGTGTATTAATTTGAATAGGACCCTCTGGATTATCTCTGGCTCCCCTGCCTCTATGAGCTCTGAAAACGGGCCGCTGTGCTGTCCGCACCGGGAACGCACTGCCTTTCTTCATGGACTACAGGGCAACATAAGGGTCATTAGCATGAGACTCAGACCAAGTGTTAATGTGCGTATGTGTCATGGATCCGTCACAGGTTTATCCACCTTGACACAAACTTCGACAGACAGAAGTGGTGACCAATAAGTAAGAGAGCTAATAACCAGGGGGCAAAGATACAAAATCTATATCTCTCAATCACAATGTGTAGATTTCTATCTTTCTCCCTATTTCTCTCCCCGTCTGTCCCTTTCCCTTTCTCACTCTATCCTCCACCATTGTTGTTATCAAATGATACAGTTGCTCAAGCGCAGCGTTTGAATCCTAAGGACCTCTGGGAGCGGATTTGTCTCCACCAAGCCCCTTCTAACGGGGATTAAGAGGATTAAAAACCATAAAATGACCCTAGCTCCAAGTCCCAAGAGCCAGGCCCAGCTTGCTTCAGCCTGGCCAAGCCAGCAATGGAGCGCAGGCCGCAGGCCTTCTTTACCAACGGCCCCTTAAAGCTCCCCGTTAGCATGACAAAGGAGAGAGCAGTCCCCTGATTTGCCAAGGAGGCAGTACAATGGAGTGGCTGCTTTCGCCCCTGCTCATTTTCATGGAGACAAACAGCATTACACTTGGCAGTGACATTGTTCTAAACTCCAACATGGAGCCCCTCTTTCTCTGCAGAGCTCAAGGTGTCATATTAATTATTTAAATCTGATGTGGATTTTCAGCTAGGGATCCCTCCAAGGCCTTACCCACAGCCAGAAGGTCTGGGATCTGCATTCGTTTGGTTAATTAGACCTGAAACCACGCTTTGATCTCAACCAAAATCGGAAAAAAGGGAAACTTCCAGAATGAATTATTTTAGCCCTAACCTATTTCTTCACTAAAGATCTTTCCTTCCCATTTCATCCCCTTTATAATGTTGTGAACACAAATGTGTGTTTGTCGCCCCGCGTGTGTAAGCGGGAATTAGAGTGTACAATGACTGAGTTTGGGGTTAAGGATTTTGCAGTTAACCAGCTTCATAAGGTCAATGATGAAGGTAATTGAAGGCCACTTTAATCCACTCAGGAGGCCTGACAGAACCATTTACTCATGTCGTTTCACAGAGTAGGTACAGTTGGACTCAGATGAAAGGAAAAACATAGAGGGGAAGATAGAGAGAACAAGACAGCAGAGGCCGGGGTGGTCTCTTTCTCACAATCTCATTTAGACATGCAAGACTTGGAGAGGGAAAGATGTAAATGTGATAAAAGCTTGGAGCCAAACATATTGATTGAAATATGTTTTACCGCAATAATGAAATAACAACAAAGCTTTGATCAACAAGGGGTTCACCACTGCTTTAGATAATGTGGTTTTCAACAGGCTGGTGGAAATCTGAGGTCAAGAAAAGTCCTGCAGGCAGCTTCATGCAAGCCCGACTAACGATGGAGCCCAGCAGCGGCAGCAGCGTTGGCAGATGTAAAAATATATCACGGGGGTGTATTGTGGCATTTCACTTGCTGGCTGGGTTTAAGTTCTATCAAACATGTTTAACAATATGATTGCAGGGATGGGTCACACGGGAGTGGGTGTGAGAGACAGGACAGTCACTAAGACATGCATTAAGCTTCCCGTTGTCACCAAATGAGATATGTCTTCAGACAGCCCTCTCCACTGGATTCCATGTCATTCCTCTTTGAACGGCCAAATTGACGAGTTTATGCATAATTGAGGCTTGTATAACGAAAAGGAGAATGAGGGGAGCTTCTTCTGACTGTGAACGGAGGATGAGTGGGGGGATGAAGGAAGCTGGAAGGGGGAGGAAAAGAGAGGCAGCTTTTTCCCTGGACCATAAGATGAGGGGAGAATAAGGAAGGGGAGTAGGGGGATGTCAGATAGATATTTGATGCATGGAGGTGGGGAGTGAAGACAGTCAGGCTCACCTAACGGGTAGAGCTCTGCTGGATCCCCTCACCCAGCCCAGAGACACACCGAGCCCCCTCACTGAGGTCGGCCCGCGATGAGCTCTTGGGACTGTAATTGAATTAAGCCCTCTGGTCTACGTGGAAAATTAATTTACTCTCTCAGTGGTGCTCACAGCTCAGAGAGAAGCTCCAGAGAACTACATAACTCCGGTGAGGGACGGGGAAAGAGATTTTGAGTCGTGGGAAGAGGACAGAAAAGGATTGTGTCTTTGATTTTGATTAGGAAAGACTGCAATTCCTCTGCTATTTCAGTTTAACCATTAAATACCACATCATCAGGCATTACATGACTGACACGCTGGCTAAATGTTGCTAATATGTCGGGATCACACGCCATTTACTTCTCTTAAGTTGTTCATTATTATAGCAGGAATGATGAGACCATTCATCCATAAGTTGATCTAAAGCAAACAATCTTTTTTCCTAATTTATCTATTGGATGCGTGTTATACCTCTCTCTCCCCATGTGTTCCCTGTGTATCACTGCACTGTTTACTGTAAAATAGATACCAAAGTAGTAACTTTCAAGCGATGTAAAATCCTGTCATGTGGTATTATAAACCTCCATGCAGTGTTTTGGCATCCCATAAGTCTTTAAACGCATTCATTTATTACTCTAACTGGACTTCCTGGAAGAATACCCTACCACCAGCGCTGTGCTGCGTTCGGTCTGAGTTTCTTCTCAATCACACAATTCATATTATTAAACTTTAAAAGTTGACAAATTGCCATACTCAATTCTTTTTTATCCCCTTATATTATTCAGAATTTCAACAATTCTGAATGTCTTTGTCAAATATCTTGTCAGATAATACAGAGGGGCTGCCCATAAAATATAACAACAATGGCCTGCAATTCACAACCCGGTCACTGTGGGCCTCTTCTCGCCATCCTTCCATCCCCTCCTGTACATGGCCAATTTAACTTGCTACTCTTTGCTCCATTTCTCAGATCTAGATCAATCTCACACGACAAATGTGTCTCACTCTAATCCCCCATTTATTTACAAGGGATACCCCCTAACCCAAGCATGTGCACACAAACACGCGCACATGTCCCCCCACACACACACTGACACAGACGAAGACTTAATGACAGTGAGTGAAATAATCACCCGCCTCGCCTGTAGCACTGAGGGCTTGAAGCTGACCCCCTGCCCTCCAACACACACACACACACACACACACACACACACACACACACACACACACACACACACACACACACACACACACACACACACACACACACACACACACACACACACACACACACACACACACACACACACAACACACACACACACACACACACACACACACACACACCACACACACACACACACACACACACACACACACACACACACACACACACACACACACACACACACACACACACACACACACACACACACACACACACACACGAGCAGCGGGACCCTCTCCTCAGGCCCATACGACCAGCCCTCGATGAATACAAAGGATTGTGGGGATTAGCCAGACATTTGGTGGGCTATTGTTCTGGCTTACTAAATGAGGTTTGGCCGGTGGCAGCCGGCACGGGGGCCGGGTCCTGCGTGAAGCTGAGGCAGAGGTAGCGGCCGCCCCTCGGAGGAAGAGTGATAATTACCTCTTCCTGAGAGAGATGACAGCTTTGGCCTCTGCGTCCCTGAATCTTGGACATTAGCAACTGAATAGAGAGCTTTCATACTGTATATCATTTTAATCTTTCATGTTCAGATCCAGCAGATGGCTTATTACTGGCCTGGGTGAGGAGGCAGCTAGGGAGACAAATGGCCCATGTCTCTTTTAAGGAGGGATGCCGGGAAATGGCATTCATATAGGGCAAGAGCAGCGGATAATTGTATATCTGGCTGGTTGGAGGTGCAGCGCTGCTCACACACTGCCAGCCTATAAATCATAAAACTATTAATCTTAGACAAATCCCACTCGGGAGGCTTGACGGAGGGCAGTGAGTTTGGAAAAATGAGATCCGTCCAAAATATGAAGGATCCTTGTATGACATGCATGTTAAGTCTTCATGCATGCTCGTACAGCTGAATCCAATTTAATTTGTTTACATTTGCATTTAACCTTCCCCCACACACAAAACAAATATGATAAGCGAGATATCCCACAATGCACTGATAAAAGGACTATGTATACTGTCATTAACTTATTATTCCCCTCATATATAAATGATACTCTTTCTTTTTACTTTCATCACTTTTTACTAAGTCTTTTAATAGAGTAAGATCTGACCATTTACTTATTCATGTTTCTTGAGTTATTCATTATCTGATAATGAATATTAATTGTGTAGATTTCTGCGGGGGACTGCACTGCAGGACACAACTTTTGATATGATCACCAGAACAGATCAGCTGCATACATTATAGTATACTGGCCAGAGAAAATGCACAGAACCTAAAAAGAAATAAGTCTTCACCTGCCTGATTTGCTATTATTTAGGTAGGTGTCTGTGAGAAAGATGCTAAACACCTGATTACTATTTCAATATACTTTGCATTTAGAGAACATACTACATCTCTCTTCCTCTCCACACCCTCTCTTTCCCTTCTCTCTCTCTCTTCAGCCTGCTGTCTCCCCATTGACGTGGCCCATCCAAAGGGAAACAATACGGTTTCATCTCCGGCGCTGACAATGATGCATGAGCCCGATGGAAAACACTTTTCAGGTGTTGTCATTATAAAGCCATTTTTTTCCATAGGCCCCATGTGAAAGAAATACAAAGACAAGGCCCAAAGTGTAATACTCTAATATCTCTGAAGCTTTTCATTGGCATCTGTGGAGCCTTGGCTGCTGGATTGTCTCCTTTTCAATTACCTGATCTTTTCAACTCGGTGGGAAATGAAAAATGTGCAGCGCAGTTGGAGCCCTGTAACAAAAAGCCTTCCCGCCACCCTCTCTCTTCCTCTATTTCATTCCCTCCCTATCCAATCACCTCCTCCACACATGTTCGACATGTTTCAGTGAGTGCTAGTGCCTTTGCTACAGACTTTGTACAGTTTGTTCAAAAATTAACCCCAACTACTGATCATAAACAGTTTATAAGCACCGGTATGCCACATTTATTTACCGTTGATACTAAACACAGATCACAGTTGCCGCTAATAAATGAGCATCCAACCATTATGATGAATGGATTCATTCTTTCACTTCGACTTTTTTCTGGCTTGAACATTGACCTCCAATTTCTGACTCTTCTGTCCAGTCGCATTGATAAAGACACTGCACAGTTCTATATTTATGAAGACAATGTGTTCTAATGTTGTTTCAGTGACACAGAGCTGAGGAGGAGGAGAAGCTGGTTATTAATAAAAACCATTTGCCAAATGAGTCATGAGAGAGAGAGAGACGGTTTGAAGAAGGCCAAAGCAACATCTGCTTTGAGCTCATCCTGATATCCTGATTAGTGATATCAATCCTGGTTCAATGCCACCACTTTATCCAAATGATTAGATGAAAAATGCTTAAAGTGATGTAATTGTATTAGCCTGTATTCACTTCATTCATCAACAATAACAAATCAATCTCCACCCACAGCCCCACCTTCTGCTTTTACATTTTACAGGTCTACAGGAAGTGAGGGATGCATAAAAGCTACATGATGTAGGTTATCTCAGGCATATGAAGAACAGCGGTTTACCAACATCACAGCTTCCTAAATGCTTGATAAACATTTGTTATTAGATGAAAAACAACATATAGGTATATCGACGTTTTGTAAGACAAGCTCCCTCTTTGTTTCAAACATGTTTTGTGAAACATGAGCAGCACCATACAGAAAGAGAGCATGGTTTACACCTCTACAATCCACCAACAAAGCAGCTGCATGCTGATTAGGGGCAAAGAAAGCAAGCCGCGTCTTTTGATTTTTAACGGGAAAACAAAACTGCTCGAAAGAGAGCCTCGCTCTCTTGTCTTGTCAGTGCTCCCGTCAGAAGCAGAAAAAAAGATTTGAGATTTCAAAGTCACATGCAACCACAACTGCATTGTCTTTTAACTGCGGGTGGAGTTCAAAACCTTGCAGCTACTACGATCGTGGTAAAGTGAATTCACTACACAGGGTGTACACAGGCAGATGTGAGGGGAGAGCAGCCTGGCCTACTCTCCGTGGAACTGCCGGGTGGGATGAAAAAAAATATACAGCTTTCTCGCAATAAATAGCAACATCTGATAAATATGGTACAATTATTATTTTGTTTGTGAATTTCTAATGACTATCCCAATAGCCTCGTTGTATCTAGCCAAAAAAAAAAACACAATGAGTTCTTTAAACAAAACAAAACAGGCCTGAAATAAACACATCAGTCAATTTTGCATATTGATAAACATTTGTTGTTTTTGTACTTTGTCTGCGGCTGCTCCTGCCTTCACATGCCATTGTTCATGTTAATTCAATACCAAACAAGTCATCTTATTTTTACTATGGACTCTCCCTTGTGACTAATTACTTCTCGACTCTAAGTGATGTTTCACCCTTAGACAATAAAGGGGGACATGCTGCTTTCACACAATGAACCAATACATTTAGTCTGTATCAAAAAAAACTCCCATTAGAGTGAATTGGCCAACAAATCAGCCAGCACGTGAGCCAGTTATTCAGATCACAGTGTGTACAGGTTACCTCCCACTGAGCAGCTTTAAGGAGATCTGAGGGACAAGAAAGCATGGAGCCGGCTAGCTGGTCGGCCTGCTCGCTGGACCAGCTACAGGCTGAGTTTTCAGTCAGCTGTGAGCGAGTCATTAGAGAGATGCAGCAGCAGCAGCTGTAGGGAGTCTCTGGTCTGCGGGGGGATCCAGGAACGACTCTGAAACAGAGCAGGACCATGGAAGTAAAGCAGATGGAAACAGAACAAGATGGAGAGGAAGAAAAGAGGGAGAGAGCTAGGCACGGCACGCCTCATTAGCACTATCCCAGAGGTGAGGGGAAGGGGCAGTGCGGACTTCCCACTGGCCTCTCTGTGACTGGTGATGTCATCAAACTGTTCCCATTTACGACTGGGACTGCGCAGGGATTGAAGGGGAACAGCTGGAGCGGGGTTTGAGCCAGTGACCCTCTAATCATGAAGCTGCAGGCCCACCACCTAAAGGTCACAGCAAACTGCTCCATCACACTCAAACGGAAAAGAACACAGATAGCATGCTAGCGTAAAGCATGTGTGCGGGTCCAATCATACTTTTAAAGTGTACAGGGCTGTGCAACACACTGCCTCACACACACACAGCCACACACACAGCCACACACACACACACACACAGCCACACACACACACACACACACACACCACACACACACACACACACACACACACACACACACCACACCACACACACACACACACACACACACACACACACACACACACACACACACACACACACACACACACACACACACACACACACACACACACACACACACACACACACACACACACACACACCTTGCTCTTATCTGCCATCACCATCACACAGATCAGAATCAAGGGAGCTACTATGTGGGGACAAAATCAAAGGCTGGAATTGGAGGATTGGCATATGACCCCCTGTTACTGTGGAAACTATGTCAGTGATTTCCTTAATTGGGCCACAGCCAATATGGCTTTAAAGGCTACACAAAGAATGGACAATACCTAAAAGATGAAAAACATATATATCTGAAAAGTCCTGCAAAAGTGTGTTAGTGTGAGCAAGTGCGAGTGTCATACAAGTCTGTGCAGGCGTTTGAGAGTGATCATGAAACACATAGGGGGCCATGTGTTACCACAATTCGAGCAGGTGTTCTAACAATTGTCCTCAGATCAGCTGACAACTGTTGCCCTCAAAGCACCGCAGCCTGTGAAATAAATTCAGGGTGTCCTTAAAGGTATTCCAGCCGTCATGGCCGCTTCTCTCTCACGGCCTCTACAGCTGACATTCGCCAGTGATAGAAGACGGCGAGGAACGTTATAACAGCCTGCTAAAAAAAAAACACAAGGCCCGGCGAACCCTTTCCCACAGGTGTAGAGCGATCAGGGCCGGGGCGTTAGAGCGGCTACATGTTTGAAGGCTGCTGCTCTCTGGTGAGCGCCAACTCCTCCATTATTCACATCGCTCGCCTCTAACCGTGGCCCCGCTTCGTGCACTGACAGCGCTAATCGCAGTCGCCGTAATTGCATCTGATTGAGCCGTGCCAACTGTCCCGTTTGATACTGGCCCACTCTGAGACCTCTCAATC
This sequence comes from Trematomus bernacchii, assembly GCF_902827165.1. Lineage (NCBI taxonomy): Eukaryota > Metazoa > Chordata > Actinopteri > Perciformes > Nototheniidae > Trematomus > Trematomus bernacchii. The sequence continues at coordinate 3,901,204 of NW_022987588.1, read as the reverse complement.
AGCTCCCCGGAGGTCAAGGGGTCGGCCCACGCAGACAGACACGCACAAACCGTCCCCAGAGCACGGGCAGGTGATGGAGAGATGACGCCAGAGGAGAAAATGGATGTGGACATTCAGTCAGACGGAGGGAAGACGAGAGGGAGAGTTTCAGAGAGGGATGGCGAGAGGACAGGTCAACAAGGTCGAAGAGGGTGATAGTGATTGATTGGATACATCACCACGAAGCTATTTTAGGTTTTAATCAACCCTCCAAACACAGCACACATGCACAAGCAAGCATATATATGCACTCAAGTAAGGCATGTATGGCACGACGAGGACCAAGAATTCCTTTAAGCTATGTTTAGATCAGAGTGTTGGTGCAAACAATGCAACACTGCAAAGAAAAAACTAAATGAAAGATAAACTATTGTAAATATAAAAAGCAATTTGGGGAAGCAATGGTGTCTTGATAAGAGTTCTTGAAACTTGCATAAAAATCAGGCGACTTCCCAACATCTTGTCAGACCTTAAGGATGGATTAATTGATCTTTTTTAGACCCCTAAAAAAAACTATCTGTTAACACAATTTGATATATTAACACCTGATACGTTCATATGATGAAACTGTTAGCAAGTAGTTGTTTATCGCACATTCAGCAAGTACTGAGCACCACTAGCAATCATTTATAGTCATGTTTCTAGCCATCTGACAAAAGTAAGTGACTTACTTCCACTACCAGCTAGTAGTTTGATGCTGCACAAGTAGTGCAAACCAGTTAGGGATTATCAGATCATTTCAAACTCTTGCTAGAAAACAACACTGGAGGAATTTTTGATGTAGCAAACGGAAAACAGAAGTATGTGAAACCAAAACAAACAGCGAAAAGATGCTAAATCGGAAGTCCATTATCAGGTGAAAATGTTTCTGTGGGTTAGTCTCTACAAATGACGATTTACACATTACACATGGCTATTCGATTGATTCTTAATGTGGGAATATAGTTATACAAAAAACAATTTGATATGCAATGAGACCATATTCCTTTCACTTAACTACACAGAAGTGCAAAGGATACCTTGTTGGAACGGGCAAAATGCTTGGCCTGTGTTATAGCTGCCTTCAGCTTTCTTTAAAAAACAATCATCTTCACACTCAACAGTGGGTTCTCAGCAATATACCTGCCACGGTACAGTTGCCTCACAGATCCATATCTGGCTACTATCCGGTGGTCAGATACACAGGTGAAATAGACTTAGTGGAAGTATTCATTTCCAAATAGATATATAAGTCTCTTGCATTGACATAACCACCACTGTTTTAAAGTATAGCATGGAGCACAGTTACAACTATAGCCACTTTTTTGTACGCTTCCTGCTCATGGACTACAGTGCCACACTGCATGTGAACAGCACGCCCGCTTTACAGAGTGTTGTTGGCTTTTTTAATCCAATTGTATTATTTGTATACATGTAAGCTAAAAAACAAACTGTCTAACAAGATTCTAACAAGATTATTAGTGACCCTTTTTTGGTGCTTCTTATATTATTACTACTAAAGTTAATCCCAGTGGCTCTAGAAGGAATATCAAAGTATACTGTATAGTCACAAGAGGTCATCACGTTAGCCTTGAGTCAAATGGCTTTCTGCATGACTTGATGAGGCCAACTGTCCCGTTTGATAAATGAATTTAAGCTTTTAAGCTTTGACTGTCATCCAATTAAGATTCAGATAATGTGTTTGTTTTATGGTTATGAGATGTAAATATAATCAGGAGCATCTGTGTTGTTTATAAATCAATGCAGTTAATGTTCAGAAGGCAGGCTTTTGTTGTAGATCTTCCACACACACACACACTGACATACTGTACACACATACTTCATCCAGTATTGCATAGCTTCAGGAGGCAGGTTGGACACATCTTACTGTATATCTTTATCAAAACTGAGACGTATTATCATAATTGTCAGCTCTTACTGTATCTTGTCTCTTTAACATCATTTTGGTTGTATTTTTAGATCTGCAGCCTGCTTGAGATTCAGCACCACTAATTAAATAGACAGAGGCTCTCACCATGCCAAATAATCTGATGTCTTTTCCCAAGAACCTTACGAAAGACTGTCAGACGGACCTAAGCACACACACACACACACGCATGCACACACACACACACACACACACACACACACACACACACTTCAAACAAACCATCCTGCCAGGAAGATATGCAAGATCCCTCCTGATTACTGCAATTGTCACACGCTGACCAGCCGAGTTGTGAGGACGCTTAAAGGGATGATTACTGCAACGATAAAAAAAGTTTACCTGTCTGATAAAGACAGAGGGAGAAAGTGAGAGGAATGAAATGTGTTTGTAATTGAGTGTGTTTCGTGGGTGTGTGTGTGTGTGTGTGTGTGTGTGTGTGTGTGTGTGTGTGTGTGTGTGTGTGTGTGTGTGTGTGTGTGTGTGTGTGTGTGTGTGTGTGTGTGTGCGTGAGAGTCAGCGAGATAATGACCTACGTGATTGATAATCGATGGCCTCCCTCTCCTCTTGTCTCGTGTTTCTGTTCTAGGGTTGTGTTTTAATGTCGCTCCTCTGCTCGCTGACCTCATTAAAGGATCTGGTTACCCTCAAACAGCTTTTTAATTTAGCCTAATGATTTTTTGCATAATAGATCAGATACTTGGTAAGCCCCAGGGAGCGCCCCCCCCCCCCCCCCCTTCAAGGTGCCTTTATAGTGAGAGGAGCAGAGGTTTGGGAGGTTGTTATTGTGCTATACGTGGTTTTGCTTAAATCTGTGTTTCTTTCTTTAGCTGGTTGGCTTCTTATTAAATATCTTTGTTGGTAATTGATTGTGTCCGTGAAAACTCAGGGCCCTCCCTTACTCTCATTTTCCTTCAACCAGATGAAACTATTCTATACAAAATAGACATTTATAGACCATTAATGGCAATAACCTGACATAATCTGCATCCCACTTTTAAGTATAATTGTTTAGGCTTTGAACACATATTTTTCTTACTTTTCTTATCTTTTCCATTCATTTAGATTTGTCAAACGCAATTTACAATAAATGGATTAAAACTGAAATGCACAAAGACAAAAACAACAGATGTGTTTTTGGGATTGGGATTTTGACTAGATTGTATGTCCCTAGTCCCTACCACTCATTTTGAACGCTTACCACTGTCATTTAAAACACAGCTTACAAAATGTTGTATCGACAGAAAGTCATTGGAATATAGAATGAAAATGTATGTAACTGTATTTTTCTAAGGGTAGTCTGGTGATCACTTTCAAACATAGTGTCAACAAATCCCCTCAAATGAATAAAACCAACAAGAAATTAGCCTCCTTACAACTGTTCCCTGTGCAGCTAAAGCTTGATATAGTTTGTTCATTTGTGCTACAGAGCTGGATCGTGCCAATATTCTTTGAAAATAAAATAAAAGCAAAAAATAAGCTGAAAATGATCCACAGTAAATGCACTGTTTACTGCTGTTATAGTCATGTTTTTTAATGATTACTGAGCATAGAAGAACTTAGTTAGACAATCAAAAACATTCAATATCATAGCATTGACCTTCAAGTATTTCCTCCACAATATAATTATTAACACTAATGGAGATTTTCTTTGCTAAAAGCCTCTTGTGAGCCATAATATTGCAATAGAGTATTTAGGGTGAGCAGGAGGGTTATTAACAATAGTTACAGTAAGCATTGTCTGTTTCCATAACTGGTGCTGTAGCTCAAAAGCACAAACCTCTGTCATAAACAACCATATCATCAGAGATACAATTATGCACAGCACTCAATCTAAGGTTCATATGCATCCCTCAGTGAAATGTCTTGGGAACTTAGAGTATGCAGAGCTCATAGCTTCCTTGTATACACAGTGAATGAACTGTCACACACAAAACCCAAGTGATGAATGAAACTCAAAATCAATTTTCTACAAATGTCATGGGAGGTATCCATCCTCTCCATATTGAGCAGAGTGAACTGTAATCTGTGCAGCTTCCTGCAGTACTGAGACACCAACACAAACATATTCCCTTCCCACACCCACAACATAACCAAATGCACAGCCTCACACACAAACAACACAAGCAGTGAGTGTGAGGGAAAGAGACAAGCTCTGTCCCTGATCAGCAGTCACCCAGGCCTCTTCGTCTCGACATGATCACTGCCTGTCATTAGTCAGTTACTCTGTAAATTATTTAACCGTGCACATGTTTGGAACCGTCTAAACACACCAGACACAACGCCACGCAAAGTGCTTTCATGCGCCGAGCGTCGCGCTGACACACTCTCAGAAAATCGGACTCTTGGAATTAATGAATAAGTAAGGTGGGAAATAAATAAATAAGCGAAACAAACAAAAAAACAAGCTCGGATGGGGTTGGGAGCGGAGGGGGAGCTTGAGCAAGGGGGGTGGGGGGGGGGGGATAACGGCGTAATTTAGCGCTCAACTTCAATACCAGTCAAATTAAAAGGGAATCTTAATGCATGTGTCTCTCCCAGCATTGATGTGTTCTCTCTCTGTGATATGGCGCAGCGATGGTAGACGCAATATGCCTGACAATCTATTCCCACACTGGCCTTGCTGCCACTCAAACTAAGCACAGTGCTACTGTAGCTATTAGACAGGCTCTTTTGGGGAACTGATGGCATTTAAATGGAAAAAATACTACCAGGGCTCTTTTGTGTATGTTTATGTGAGTGTGTGTGCATATGGGTGTGTCTAATGCATGCCCAATGATATATGTAGCCCTGTATGAGTGTGCATTTGCGCGTTAGCAGGCTTAACCGTGTGTCTATGCATGTATGCGTGTTCAGTATGAGAGTCAGAACTCAAGGGCCTTGTAATCAGCACTGAGCGAGTGCTTGACAAGGCCGTTCCCCACCGCTGAGCATTATGGGGCCTCAGCAGCCGGAACTTAAGACAACATCGCGCACAAAGTGGGTAAACAGTGTTTGACATGTTTTCAATATGGTTACATTAGAACAAGCTGCGTTTGATTGAAAAGCTAATATTCAAGCCATGCAAATCATCAATCATGGGAAAAGGCCCATTAATTATTCAATAAAACAGTCTAATTCAAGAATCAATGTAGGGAAGCGGAGAGAGGGATGAGGGGGCTCCCAACAGAGGGAGAGAGAGGGAGAGAGGGAGGGTAATATAAAGGAATAGGGAATTACCCCTCTCTCTCTGAGCTGTGGCCCATCTCGTCCCGAGCTGTCAAAAACAACTGCCGCTCCCGCGTTTCATCTCACCAAGTTTAAAAGACGACTTTGGAAACACTTCATTTTCCTCGCGAAACTCGTTAGGTCTTTGTTCCTCATTAGTTCATCTTCTTTTCTCCGTCTCTGTCTCTGTTACTCCTCCTCTGTTGTCCCCCCCTTCCTATATCACTCCTTTCTTTTTTCTTCGAAGTCATCGTTATGGCTCTTATGACCGCCTGGCTCGGGCGTTTTGAAGTTTGGTATTGTGCCTTCTGATCTCCGGCAATTACAACCGGGCCAAATCTCTTCCTTGGGAATTCATTATTTACGTTCAATTAAACAAATTCATCAGTGGGCTCCTCAGTAGAATTCGGGGTCTGTAAGTGTTCGGCTGTAACGAAGCCGGGCACAGACCAGCTCAATCAGCTCTAATACAAAGACTTGTAGTGTTTCCTCAAGCCAGGCCCTCGAGCCCCCAGCACCTCAAAGGTGTTTTTACAGGGTTCATTAGTCACTGGGGACTTCTAAAGTCCAACAGTACACCCACTTCAAAGCTCATTAGTATCTATTATTAATGAATTAATATCCAATATCTTTGATAGACCTAGGCTATCGTTAAAAGTTCTGGATTGAGCGTTAACTTCAGTCTAACCCTCATTTGGGTGGCAGCGTCTGAACTTCCACTAGTGACTTTCTGCAGATAATTTCAGGCCTTATAGAAGCTCGCTCTGTTGTCGTGTGAACTCTCTATTCTCTCATGCTTACAAAACTCATGAGCAGTCTATGAGGCGTTTAAAGCCCATAAACCACACAGCCGCAGCTGGCCTATCTGATAACAACTGTGCGGTTCAGGAACAGAGTAAAAGTCAATAGAAAGTGGTTGTGCGGGATTAAGGCAAATGCTGGTAGTAAGAGCATTGTCTACTCTACACGGTCACACAGTCAGTTTAAAAGCCTTCCAATGTTCTCTGGTGTGGCTGTATTGCTTCAGGTAGTATATATTATGACCCAAGAAGACCCATAAAAGTAAAAGGTGTATACATTTGAAGATTTATCTTATACAAAAACAATCCTCCTCGGTTTATGAAAGATAGGATTTTACCACTTTGAAAAGTTACACCTGTATTCTTAATGGAAACAATCTAATTGTATTTGCCCGTTATTATTTCCCAGTTTAACGTTAAAAAAAACAGGTATATGTTATTGCATTCATTTGATTGGGTAACAAAGTGTGTTGATTCAAAAGTTGAGCCAGACTTAACTAGGTTAACATATTGAAAATAAACAGGGGCGTGAGTGAATAAAACAATTGTACATGTATGAATATGTACTTGAATCATGTAATAGAATTCAACCACATCATAATTCCCATTTATGTAGAAGTAAAGGCAAGTGCTGCAGCAATTACAATCTACATGATAATGAGTTTTGGAACAAACATTTCCAAAATAAATTGTAAAATAGACTTCGAGGAACTACTATCAGTGGCTTTTAAAGCTTTGACGTGATGACAGTGAACACATCACAGTACAATTAAAGTCTGCAAAAGTCCTGATGGTGGATTTTTAGATACAGCTTAGAACTGTAATTCCAGTTACTTAACCAGCAGGGTCACCGACAAGAGAGGAGGACAGTCAGAGAGAAATTATTCACTGCACACACACACACACACACACACACACACACACACACACACACACACACACACACACACACACACACACACACACACACACACACACACACACACACACACACACACACACACACACACACACACACACACACACACACACACACACACACACACACACACACACACACACACACACACACACACACACACACACACACACACACACACACACACACACACAGGATCATGAAAGGCAACACCAAGGGCCCTCTCTGTGCATGTTAAACAATACTCTGACTGTCAACAATCAGGCATAAATTAGCAGCCGTGGCCTCTACTGTATTTATTCTGGTAATGACTTCCCAGGAGGGCACACTCAATCTCACACTCACTCACACACACACACACACACACATTAGCAGACACCACAGCGTGGCACGACACAGTCGCAGTGCACCAGCCCGTTGCCTCAGAGAGTGTTAGGGAGGGGTTGAAGACATCCCATCAAAACTCTCTCTCTGTGTGTGTGTGTGTGTGTGTGTGTGTGTGTGTGTGTGTGTGTGTGTGTGTGAAGACTTATTTGTCCCTTTGATTGTGCGCAAGAAGTTTAAACCATATAAATCAGTGCGCTGATAAAAGCTAATCATTCTCTTCCATCAGGGGACAACAACCTCTGAGACAGATAGTGACTGATTGATAGACAGTTCTGAAAACATTACAGATTGGGATATCAGAGTTCAATAAAAAACTGACAGAGAAGAGTGAAACAGCAAGACAGATAGAGCGGGGGAGAGAGAGACAAGAAGGAGGAGGATAAGAGACACGAGAGCAAAAAAAAGGGAGACAGAGAAAGACAAGGACACAGGCAATGACAGCCACATGAAATCTCATCTCCATTTTTGACAATGGGGGAACCATCTGAAGAGCAGAGAACAGAGGGAGGAATTTAACTGCTTTCATCTTGTCATAATTATCTCCAAGAAGCCACATGAAAGGGAAAATCTGTGTTTTTTGTTTATAAATTAGAGAACAAGGACATTTTCTGTGTCAACTTTGATGGCATTTTTCCTCTGTGCATGGTTGAACAGTCCTGGGCTAATGATCCCTTCTCTTCTTAAAGCGAAGAAAAAAAGTGCTGATGAAAATTGCAATAAAAACGACACTAAACACAATTTAGCAAATGAACAGAGAGCTGAAGTGTCATAATTCAGAGAGCATCGTTATTAAAATTGCTACAATTGTTGTGAACTCATACATCTGTGAATGCATAAGTATTTCCCGATTTCTTTGCATCACTCCCCATCTGGCGTCCACTCAAATTCATATTAAACAAACATAACGCAGACAGTGCAGCCTGACTGTTAGTGGGTGAAGCAGCTTTTTTTCTCTGAGGCTCAAACATCATTAAAAAGAGCCGAGGTCATTTCTATGATCCATTCAGCTGGGCTTTCATGGGCAGATCAACAAATGGAGGGTGAAACCAACGGCAACAGCAATCAATAGTTCCCTTCAAGACACACAGGAGCACTCTGGGTATCCATCAATCTCCACTATCAGACAGGAAGTTAACCACAAACTGGAAATAATAACTGCATTGGTTAGTTGGCGCCTTGTGCAACAACAACTCTTCCCGTCGACACTCTGCATGTTAAATGTGTCCTGAATGTGTATTTATTCTACTTCAGAGGCAACAACTGACAATACATTAAAGGGTCACTTCAAGTTATTGATGTGGTTCTGCAATTTTTAAGCACCAGAAACAACATGTTGATTAATCCTCATTGTACTGGTGTGATGGCACTACTATAACTATCCAAGTGACTATAAACTGTGTGGGTTAAGTGGGAACATTTATTTTGTATTTGTAATCTTGGTGAACTGGCCCTTTAAGGACATGAACATCCACTCACACATTCTTTTACTGAGAGACTGGGACCCCCTGTACTGTATATGGTAACAAAGTGCAATGTAACTCTTCTGTTATAAATAATACTTTGATATCAAATCTTTGTCCCTCCACTAACAGATTCTGCGTAATGTTGTGGTTTTCGTCCTCTATTTTAAAAAGGAGCCATGTTGAGTTTTCTTGTAAACAAGCAAGAATCTGTTTAGAGTTATGTTTCTCCACAAAGCAGATTGTCTGTATCTTGGAGGCCTGACAAACATGTTGGATGTGTTTTCTCAGCTCATAAAACATTTACAAAGTAAATTACTTAAATCCTTCACTGTTTGCATACTGTACATGCTTTCCTGCTGGCTGTCTTCTTTTTCCCTTTCGTTGCCAGTGCATTATGACATTATTGGACGCATTACTGCCACCTGTAGATTAAAACAGGAACCCACATAAATAATAAAAATAAGCATTGCACCAGGTTAGCACAGGGCCACCTTAACACTGTGGATGTCTGTACATGTCTTTGTTTGTAGCATTACTATACTATACAATGATTAAGGTTTTTATTCAAGTCAAATTATGAAGAAGCTTCTACATGTGTTGGGGTTGAGATGGAGATAACCATTCACTATTACATGATGTATTCATTTTAGATGTGTAATTTTAAAGGAGTTTTAAGTTACATTTTTGGTATATTATCACAACTCAGCAATTGGCTTCATATATCACAGTTTTGTGAGGGGGGATGTGGAGAATCCTAAAATAGCTTGGCAGTAGCAGACAATCAGCAGCTTTAGAGTAATTGTGTGCACATGCAGAGGATACAGTCACTCTGTTTAAACGATGTGTTGCTTTCTGCACAAGATAGTTTAAATCACAAATGTATCACTCAACTGCTCCCAAGAACTGCAAAATTCATGCATACATTTTAATCCATTTGTTTTTGGTTTGTATTTGTTTGTGTGTCTGTTAGCAGGATTTACTGGAAAACTACTGGTCTGATTTTCTTTACATTTTGAGAAATGTTTTCCTTAATCCTGTTTCTTACATAGCTGAATATGATCATAAATTAGAGTTCACAACGCCACACAAGATAATAGAGTTGACAAATGGAAAAGTAAACAAAACAAACAATGTCACTTTTTAAAAGCTGCATTTAATAATAATAATAATAATAATAATACATTTGATTTATATAGCACACTTTAAAGACAACGTCATCTCAAGGTGCTTCACACATTTACGTACAACTTCTTCTGGTTTCTTTTTTACACGTGAACAAATGTATTTATCCGATTCATCTTTAATTCATCAGATGATACCTTTTTCCAGTTAAATAGATGATTTAACCATCTGTTTCTCACAGTTTAGTGGTGAATGTAAGTAGACAAACAGGCTAACACCAAAGCAGCCAAAGTCAACTGGACCTAGCCCAAAACCAGTCCAGCCCTATTTCCCAGTGCGCCTCCTTCAGTCTGCCAAATGCTTGGCTGTAGCTAAAGGGTGCACCAAAGAAAGACTTCATAAAAATGTCCATCATCTATCACCTAAATCACACACAAACACTCCTTGTTTATTGACTGGCTTCCAGTGCTAACGCTGTGAACTGAATGTGTTTTTCCTCTTACAGCTGAAGCATTGTGAGAGTAGTAATCAGTGGCTGCAAGCACCGCCTAATGTGGCCAAAAAGGATGTGATCTGTGCCAAAACATGCACAAGGCAGACCGAATCTAATTAATGTTCATTAAGAATTTAAACAGGGGATTTGGCCAGGTTAATTTCTGCTACTGAGATGTTAGCCTGATGACTCACATAAACCCACGCCGGCCTCTATTTTAAGCAGTTGTGGTGTTCTGCTGCTGCTCTGCCCATGTTTAAAGGACAAGGACAGCCCAAACCGAGCCATATGTCCTTCCACTCTGCACATTAGGCAGCAAAGACTGTGGTCATCCATCACTGCCTTGTTAGACAGAAGAGAAGGAGAGAGGGGTTGGGCAACATATTGCAGCAACATATTGTAGGAATACCAACACGTAGACTGAGGCCAAATGTATATTTTCTGCAGATCTATGTCTCAGACTCATATAACATCCACTCCCTCCTATTGTGAGATTGTGAAATATCTGCCCTCTGTCCTCTCCGTCCTGGCTAGCCGTCTCCGGCCATCTGTGGCCTCTCTCACCTTTGACCTTTAGCAGAGGTCAACAGAGGTCAGGCGTCTCAGGTTTGGCTATTGTTTCAGATAAGCAGACAGTCTGTCTCATTATTTAAAAAAAAAACTCACATCCACAGCTTTATTCTTAACTCCACAACATGTCTTGTAAAACTTTTACAAGACGGTTGGGCTCTGCTCCACAGAAATAAGACAAACTGCTTAAATTCAGTTCTATCCTACCAAAGTAAATATATAGAGAGCAAGAAAGGATTGCATAGTGCAAGGGGAACTATCCAGAGACATCATGCAATATGTTAATCACTCTACAAGAGAGGGCGCGGGCCACGAAATCTGTGGGTGTTATACAACCACACAGAAACCAAAACAACTCAGCAAAACACCGCGGGAAAGTTGTCTATGGAAATTAGACAAACAAGCCGCCATAAACCAGCGAGGGAAAAAGCACAAGGTTTTCCTCTTCACTTGGCGGCTTTACACGTTTTGTTTCTCCATCACCTCTTTGCCGCTTTTCTCTTTTAGCCTTAATTGTAGTTTACAGGGAAAGGGTAATCACTTGTGAAACAGGGCGTGTTATTATCTTGCCCAGAGTGTGAATCCTAAGCAGGCCAATCGCCAGCTCTATCGCTCCATCGCTCCGCTGGCTGAATCCTAATGGCTGGATGGAGAGAAGGAGCGCAGGGAGCGGGGAGAGAGAGAGAGAGAGGCTGACAGCGGGGCTTGACATGGGCATTAAATCATGCCCCGAGGAATCCTCCATCCACAGGCTCCTGACAGCCGCGCTGTCATCACGGCCAGGCCACTTCCTATGCCTCTTGACAACACTGGAGCAGAATTAGTCAGAGCATCAGATGTAAATTGGCGCTGTTCAAGGATGATAATGAGCACCAAGATACATGTCGGTGTCACTGACGGGACGCCATCATGATCGGCTGTCCCTCACACCGCGCTCTATTAGGTCTAATGGTATTCAGGCCAGGTATGGGCGGAAGGCAGCCGGGGGGGGAGCAGGGATGGACAGGGAGAAAGTTTTCTGTTGTGATCAGTTTGTTATATCTGTAAGTGTTAGGACCCTGTGTCAAGAGAGGAGGACATTTACTCAGGGTCCGAGCATCCACCACATTCAGCTGTCCTCTTACAGGCTGTCTCTTTACACACACAAACAACTATTAAACTTACTCAAAGATAATGCACCTTTACCATACATGTTAACTAATTAATTTGTATCATTGTGCCATATTCTATAAATCGCCTGTCCAAGAATGGCACCCATCTTATCCCAGTCTGAATTCAAGCGAGAAATCCACACACACACAGACCAAGTTACTTCCAAAAATGTTCCAGCCCATTCAGTACAACTCTTGGCTGGCTGGTTTCCTCCCTCTCTCTCCCTCTCTCTCTCAGTGCAGTATGTATGCATGCAGTGTGTACAGCTTGCTAACATAATGCAGTAATAGTTGCCAACGTGCCATTTTCCCTGCCCATGCTGAGGATGAGCCAGCCAGAGCCTGCCCCAGATGCATACATTTCCCATAATGAGGCAGGTGGCCTCGACAGACGGCTCGGTCGTGTGGGTGACATCAACTACACTGCAGCTCTGGGCATCTGACTGACAGGCAGTGCCAGTCCCTTCCCTCCTCTGCTCTCTCTTTACTACCTCACCATCTCTCAATACACCTCTTTCTTGCTCTCCCACGTTTTTCCCTTCTCCTTGTTCAGTTTCTTTTTTGTGTGTGTTCCTTGTGTGTGTGTTCCTTGTGTGTGTGTTTTCTGCTGCTTTGTTTCACTATTGGCTTTGGGTAAATTCCTTCGCTCAACGGCAATTTCACATGAAGATAGCTGAAGGTCATAAATTGAACTGCCGCTGCTGTAACAGGGTAAAACTCACTGTAATTAAGAGTGAATAAATAATTGATTATGTATATTTTCTTGTAATTGGCTCCTCGTTATCCTTCCGCATGTTGAATGCTAATTGATGCCGGGAGTTAATTATCATTTCACAACACAGTTAGTAGTATATCCAGAGAGATGTTGAAGATGAAGTGTCAAGGTCCTATCATGGCAATATCTCCAAGAACCAAGGTCAAGCCAAACCTTAACAGGAAGAAGGAGGGGCGGTCAGAATGTGGAGTGGTACAAAATGCCCCGCCAGCCACCTAATTGAGAGTATTTAGCAAACTAGCATAGGAAGTGGTAAATGGCAAGGATTAAGCCAGAGGCCCTAAGCAAGAGGATCTATTAACAAGGATTCCCCAAGGCCTAACTAAAGACTCAAGATTAACACTCCAATCTGAATGTAAGTCTAGAAACGGAGGCCGCTAGCTGATTAAAAAAATAAAATACATATTCAACCTTAGATCAAATTACTTGCAGTAAGTGAAAAACCAGTTTAAAGCAGTTTCCAAGTTAATGGATGCTTTTCAGTTGATCACAAAAAGGTGTAAATTATCCACTTATTTTCCAGCTGAAATTGAATTGTGTCCCATTTTTTAAGTATCACGCTATAGCAACAGCTAACATCATTGCCAACAGCTGGTTGAATTAAAGTTATTTTTTTACTTTGCAGTTATTGCACTAATCAAAATACCAGCACATGAACATTTTCAATTTGTCATATCAAATCCCTAATGAAAACCTGGTAGAAACTCAGCAGAGGTTAAAAAGAAACATGCAACAAAGTGAAATGAAAAACCGATTTGGGAAATAAAGAATGAGGTAGATGACATACTGTACATGTTACTTCAATATCTTTTGAAACTTCTCTGTTAAAAAAATTAAATATGGTAGTATTTAGTCCGTTTATTTAGTCAACTAGCAAAGGATGTGGTAAATGGCAAGGATTACGCACTAGATTACAGCTACATTGAAACAAGAATATTTAGCCAGCTAGTGCCAGATGAAAATACAAATTAAATCCACATTTTGCCCAAATATATACACAAGTCAAAACCAACATGGTTTAGTCAAAATGAATTTCTTTCCTATTGTCACATTTTGTCTTTAAATATTGCCAAGTGCTTCTGTGTGAGTGAAAGTCATAGTGAGACAGAGAGAGAGAGAGAGAGAGAGAGAGAGAGAGAGAGAGAGAGAGAGAGAGAGAGAGAGAGAGAGAGAGAGAGGAGAGAGAGAGAGAGAGAGAGAGAGAGAGTGTAAGGAAAGAGCAGAGTCCCAGTCCTCTGGTAAGTTGCTTGCTCAGTCAGAACAGAGGCAGCCGTCCCCTCGTGTGTCAGGCTTCCTAATGGAGTCTTAACATGTCCAGCAGTGAACAAAGACCCAAGACTCCTCTTCACACTGCCTGCCTCACAGGATCCCTTCTGTCTGTCTGTCTCACTGACTGAGGTGTCCTCTGACTTGCCTGAATTAATTTCCTACAACAGGGCCAGGCCTAGGGCAGCTGTGTCAGCATTTCATGAGCATGGTGAGGACTGCGGATTTTAGCACGTCTGGTCTATAGGCCCGCATGTACTCTTGACAGTCCTGTCAGAGAACTAGAAGGCAGAGATGCTCTCCAGCTCCTCGAACAAAAGCCTGTATGATCAGCTGCCTCTCTGGAGTAGCTTTCAGAGCATAGAGAGGCGAGGAAATTCTCACTTTTGCAATGTCAAACAGTGCTGGAATATTACAGAGACACAGATATACAGTAGAAGCCAGAAAGAATATCTATTCATAGACCACTTAAATGCACATTTCAATGGAACAGTTTGCAGTCAATTAGGCAATTGTTCCTTATTGTGTGTACAGTAAACAGCTATCTCTGTTCCTGGAAGGACTAGTTTGCAGCACCAGACAGCTGCACTGTATTGTACTGTAGCAAGCAACATATTTTTCTTTTTCTGTATTTGGATGCGTTGTTTTTGTCTTTGAACGCTCCTTCCCTAGTGTCCTCCCGCTGCTTTCTGCATGTTTAATGTATCAGTCATTCAGGTGGGGAGTGACTGGTATGGCATTGTCTTTTAGAAGCGAAGAACTCTCTGTTTTCCAACTGCTGCGCCAGGTGTAACTGAAATTGACATGTCTTTCAATACATGCAGGAAACATGTTATTGGAAGAGACATCTTTTATTCTCAAGAACTTTACATCACACAGGATCTTGGCCGAGCGCTCTGATCTGGATCCCTCTGTGTATAAAGGGGAGGGGAGGGCTGTGTATGTATGAGTTCAAGTGCGAGGATTAAATAAATAAGTCCAAAGGCGAATCGATTAACACAGAAGTGTAGAAGTTTTCAGGGGAAACTAGACAAGAAAAAGTTCTATGTAACTATCACAATAGAAACACAATATTAAATGTAGGGCTGTACACACTGCTGTGTGCATCAAACATACTGAGTTCAAGGTCCAGACTGCAGGAGGCATTGAGCATTGTATAATTCAATATTAGCTTACAAATGTGAGAATGATTTGCTGGAGCAAAGTATGCGAGCAAGAAATATTAAACATGAACAGAATAAAGGGAATAGTGAATTCAGGACAAAGGCCATACAAGTTCAAAAGGCATCAAGAGAAAGCATAATGGAATAATGAGCAATGCCAGAGAAGGTGTTTTTCCCTTTTGTCAAATTCAACAACCATTTTCTGAGTGAATGTTATCAAAGCAGACAAACTTTTTTGTGTCATGAAACCACACACACACACACACACACCCTGATGTGCAGCAGCCCTGCGGCCACTCTGGTCCCCACTTCTCTGGAAATCGATGGTGTTAGCCGCCCTGGGCTCTGGAGCCTGGCTAACACCTGGACCAGGGACTGGCTAAAACCTGGACCAGGGCCTGGGCTGCTGTTGGGCAGGCAGGTGAACCAGGCAGGAAATGAGAGGACACGGGTCCTGGAAAAGTGTCACTAAACTTGGATGCAAACAAAGGGATTCAGCCCAGGATGTTTGAACATGATATCATTCAGTTAATGAACACTGGCTTCCATTACGAGCTTGTCTCTGTTGGAATGTGTCGGAGCTCTTCCGGATGTTTTCTGGCGCTCATCATCTTGCTTAGATGTGTTCTTTCTGGCCTGAGTGTGTATTTATCTTGGACTGGCTTAATACACTTGAGCACAGGCCGGGTTGTTTGAACTTGACGGCAGTTTGGCTATGTCTGTCCAAGGCCTCAGCTCACCATCACACACACATACTCACACACCCATTTTCACACTCTCTCTCTCTCCTGGTCTTTCTCTCAATCCCTTGTGGCCCTTGATCCCTTTGTTGGAGTATGCATAAGCGTTGAGGGAGTGCCAAACTGGGCTGAGCCTGAGATGCTGATACAGTAGAAACCTGCGCGATCCCTTTAATGAGTACACACACACACTTTTCACTGCCTGGCTATTAGGCACCAAGAACAGGAGGAAAACTATTTGAAAGTGAATTTTAGATTTCCGGTCGTGGAGCTTTGCCTAGGAGTGGCAGCCGAGCAGAGGTGCAAGCAGTGCGCACACACACACGCACATACACCCTACACCTCACTGTTTCAGCTCCCGTTGCTCTCGCACACAGCATGGATGATCAAAAGAGGCCAACGGCTGCCGACCATTATGCCAATGACACTTTGAGTAAGAGTCCAGAGAGCGCAGCGACATGACAGCCATTAGGGATTGAAAGTGGGACTTTAAAGGAGGGCTGAAGGACAACTGTCAGCACAGAATCAAAGGCAGAAAGTGAAATCTTCATAATGTATTGCGCTGGAAAATTCCTGCTCTTGCCATCTCTCTCAACCGTTCGCTCAAAAGTATCCCATACACAGCTATGCCATTCAACTCGACCAAAAAAACATGAAACGGTAAGGAACAAAGGGTTGATGAGGAGAGTTCAGAGACTGGCACTCTGTAAATGAAAGCGAACAGAGGTGTGGGCCATTGTGCGGGTGGTAGACAGATAGATCATTAAGGACTGGACTGGGTTACAGTCAGAGAACTACTAGCTAGCAACTCCAGCCCTGCACCTCTGTTTCCCCCCAGCTTAGATCCAGCTGACAAATGTGACTGAACCAGTATGGCAGCACAATTCGAGCTAATGGATCACTCTCTGTGACAGTTACAAAGAGGACTCAAACTTTTTTCAAAAGCACCGGGAGACGCTTTGTCACGACACGTCCAAAATATAGCTTCATGTGTTGACAATTGATACTTATACTTGAAAATCAATAAACTGGCACCAGATAAACTCCCCGTCTTCCAACTTTGATTTGTCCACTCACTGTTAAAATTGACAAAACAGAGGGCGGCTTTGTGTGTGTTTCTTCAGTGTTTCTTATTGGTAAAATCAAGGCCTGCTGCTGGCACTGACCAAACACTCTGCTGCTCTCTCAGCTTGGCAGAAAACTGCCTCTAATGTGTCTCCCTGTCGCATAATCAAGGATTTCACACTCTAAATCTTTGATCTGAGAGAACCCTCTCTGATGGGAGAACCCTCCGACCGCTACCACACACACACTGTGCTCACACCCCTCTCGGATCTCTGATCTCCCTCCAATTAATGATGTCAAATGAGTGTGTTTACAGGCTCATTAGATTACTGCTGCAGAAGTAGAGCACCGCCCTGAATCGCCACACACACACACACACACACACACACACACACACACACACACACACACACACACACACACACACACACACACACACACACACACACACACACACACACACACACACACACACACACACACACACACACACACACACACACACACACACACACACACACACACACACACACACACACACACACACACACACACACACACACACACACACACACACACACACACACACACACACACACACACACACACACACACACACACACACACACACCAAGAGTCTCTCCGTCTTGACACGGCCCTTGGAGGGAAGCCTGATGGCAAAGCACCAAAGAACTACTGCTACCACAGTCATAGCTGTGGCTCTCTGTGGTAACGGAGCCATGATGGCACAAGTCCACACACACTCACACACACTTGATGTCCAACCCAGCTGGACCAGTTTGGAGGCTGTTCAGGGCCGGTTAGGCTGCAGCCAAGCAAATCCCCTGAAGAGCTCCACAAGCTCAGAGACACAGGCGGAGGCCAAGGCCTGGGGACAGGCTGACAGGTGTGACAGGAGGCACATGCATGGATAGATGGATGATGGAGGAAGTAGAAAATGTGAGGAAAAGCAGCAGAGCTCATCAATTCCATCCAGCAATTCTTCATGTTTCATTCATCAACCAGTTTTCCCTTTACAACAGCTTGTTACCATGCAAATCAGCATGTAGCCTTTAAGAAGACTGCATGTGCAGAGCTGTGGACTGCATGCAGGCCGAGGTTCAGCACATCCCCACCGCCCCAACTGGGTTGGAGGTCATGCTCAACCCCCAACTGAGAGCGCCCCGGGCCCACACTCTCACCTGAGCGCTCACCAAGGGGCTTGCTCAGGCCCTCGCTTTTCAACCAGAGGTAATTATGACACTAATGAGAAGAGCGTGAATCAGAGGGTTACACGCGGACAGGAAGACTGCTTTGACACACTGCTTCAATTACAGAACAGTCTGTCTTTGTAGAGCCCAAAGACGAAAGGGTTTGAGAGGAGTTAAGAGGATGAGAGAGCGAGGGGGGGGGAGGGGGGGAGGGGGGGCAGATACGGCCTCTGTAATTCATATTTAATATCTGCATCTGTGTTTCACAGCACCTAACAGGCCACCAGTGACGTAATCACCTCCTTAATTGGGTTGTAATGATTGTTAATGCATGAATCATGTGAAGCAACATTTCCCAATAGACAAAAAGGCCCATGTGAATGCACCAAGTGCGCAAAATAGATGAGAATAATAATAATAACAATTCTGTTGTTAAACGCTGACTTTGAGCATTATTTATAGATGAAGTGGACATATTCCAGAAAAGCTCTGTGAGTCTGCTAGTTCTCTTCTTGAGGTATTCAGCTACAGAAAGCATTTCCTGACAGTGTGTGTGTGTCTGTGTGTGTGTGTGTGTGTGTGTGTGTGTGTGTGTGTGTGTGTGTGTGAAACTGTGACCCCAGACAGAGTGACATAACATGTAGTTAGAGAGAGTGCTGGCTCAGCAAACGCTGCACTTTACAGTCACTCAAAACATCACAACACTCAGCGTCTCGAGGTAAACACACATTTATAAACCAGGAAGTGACACTGACAGTTAGAAATATATCTTTCAGGTATCACGTTCAGCTGGTCCGCACTTTTACACACACACACACACACACACACACACACACACACACACACACACACACACACACACACACACACACACACACACACACACACACACACACACACACACACACACACACACACACACACACACACACACACACACACACACACACACACACACACACACACACACACACACACACACACACACACACACACACACACACACACACACACACACACACACACACACACACACACACACACACACACACACACACCCTATACTAACTTCCATCTTCTAGTCCTCTACCCACACATATTCCCCCCCACCCTGAAAGAAATTACCGGTTGCTTGGTCCTCTCAGACTTTCACATATTAGAGCCATTACAGCTAAGGCGTTTTTTCTTCTTCTTCCAGGCCTGTATGTTTTAGCTCGGGCATCTTTTTTCTATCCTCTGGTCCTCTCTTATCTCGTTACACACTCTTCAGGCTTTGTGGTTAAATTATGTATTAAGGTCAATGTCAAAACACGGAAGATGTGTAATCTGCAGGGAGTTTCCTTTTATTCATTATTACAGTGAAGGCTGAGCACAACTGTCAGCCAGCCACGGTTGTGCTCAGCATGGAAGCTTATGTGCTCAGCGGGGCCCCACCAAGCCTCTCTCCCTCGCTCTCCTCTCCCCCTTCTCCACCTATCCCTTGGCTCTCCCCCTCAACACACACACCCTCTTCATCCTTCTCCCCCTTCTCCTCCTCCTCCTCCTCCTCCTCCTCCTCCTTCTGGACGGACCCCTGATAGATTTACCCAGCTAACCCGACTCACTTTTGGATCTCCCTCCTCTACAGCGCCAATCTGAGAGCTGTCAAGTGCACCTATACGCCGATGTCATAAATCTGAAGGAGACCGGAGACCAAGGGGAGAGAGGATGTAGAGGAGGGAAGCAGGGCGAGAAAGGGAGGAAGAGGAGGGTGTTGGGAAAGAGGATGGTGTCATGCTATCCGCTTGTAGTTTAGGGAATTTGTCTAATCTGGAATCATGTCAGGATACAGCGAGGCTATGCAATGCACTCCCTCTCCCCTTCCCATGTGAATCCCCGCTTGTACATGAGCGAACGAGAGGAAGAAAAACAATGAGATAGAAGGAATAGAGACTAAGCAAAGAGAGAGGTAGCCAATTGCTTATGTTCTTTGTTTTAATTCAAGGTAAACTGATGTTTTGTGTTGACAGGACAACCTGCTTGGATTCCGCTGTCCTCCACAGGGATTTGGATCTGGGGGGTTGGCACCGTCCTCTCTCCTGTCTCACAACAGCTCAACACTTGACCCCTTGTTTTCTCAATTGCTGTCAGTCAACGTCAAAGCCCCTTTTCTGTGTCAGATATGTTCTGACAGCTGTAGCACAGCTAGCTTTGAGGTGTGCCGGGCGCTTTAACCTCACTATGCTGCCACATCTCTTCCTTTAATGGCTCAGGGGGGCAGGAAACAGTTTGATAAATCTGGTCCAGCTTTGTTCCAGCCTGTGTAATTATCTTCCGATTAGATTAATTCAGTTAGGCCTCAGTCGCATTTACAATACTAACAGCATTCCTCTGAGGCGACCACTCTGTCATGTTAACCATTACACAATTATGTCTGTAAGTGATAATAACTGCTGTTATTATCAACCATGCGACAAGCAAAGACCCATAAATAAACATATGCAACAAAGGCAGACACATTAGAATGAAATAAACAAGCAGATACTGCATAATGGAGAGGAGAGGATAGTAAAGGAGAGGAGAGGACAAGAGAGGAGAGGAGAGGAGAGGAGAGAGGATAGGTAAAGAGTAGAGAGCAAGGGGAGAGGCTAATAAGAGGATAAACAAGAGGAGGCAAGGAGAGAGGAATGGAGAGAACAGGATATGAGGAGAGAGGAGAGGAAAATCTTCAAGAGGTGAGGACAGGAGACAAGGAGCGATGAAAACAGGGGAGAGATAAAGAGAGGAGGTGTGGAGAAAAGAGAGGAACGGAATGAGAGAAGAGGAGAGGAGAGCAGAGGTGGAGACAGACAAGGTTAATTTTGAATTTCAACAAAATAGCTTCAAAGAAGAGAACAGGCAACAGAATAACAAATAGTCCAAAAGACAAACAAAGCAAACAATTAATGTTACCACACATTTACCTCTGAAGGAGTGAGTGATGGAGAAAGATGCTTAAGGTATTTAACGGCACCCAGACAGGGAAAGCAAAGAGGCCAAGGTTGGCTTTCTTTTGAAAAACACACACCCTCTCTCAACCTCTCTCTCTGTCTCCGCAGCCCCTCTCCTGGTGGTTGCATATTTTCCCTCTCAACCTCACGTGTTGTGCCTAGGAAAATGCCTCCTGACTGGTGGGCCTAATTACTGGCTCTTCGCTGACCCGCGCCGGGCCGAGGCCTCGTCAAAACACTGATTCAACATGAGCCTCGCACTGGCCAGCACCTCACACTAATGAATACTAATGAATAATTATCACCGGCTTGCTGGCACGCTGGCCCACATCAGGGACACATGTTAACACACCCACTTGTAGAGCGCTAGTAAAGTAGGCCCTTACCGAGAAAACATGCTACTCTATGGCTACGTAGGAATATGCAACTCTCCCTGAAGGGATGCAGAGGAAGCGCTGAAGCCCTGAAGGTTAAACAAAAGTAACACTGGAGTGCGCTGACCCCTGTGAGGACTGTTATGATTGTCATGACCCGTATAAGGCTGAATGTATATGGGGGCATGCTGTGGCAGTTGATATAGGTTAACCTGCCGCCCAGAGGCTGTGAGCAGCAGCTTGTTTGGTGATATGATGGAACATGTCAGCTCAAGTGTGGTGTCAACGATCGGAGCAATGTAAAGCTCTCCTCTGCTTCCTCCAGCTGTACAGTAGGAGAGCTATCCTTCAACATGACTCAGACTGGGAAGGTTATTGGATTTCAACCAGCGACAAAGTGGTGAACGTATGACCTCATGTCAACCATCGTCATGAAACATCACAACATCTTGTGGGAATAAAACATGTTTTGACATTTTTTATAGCGATATGAGGATTAGATCATTTGAGCACATATGGACAGAAATTGTCCATTTTTTATTTCATTGGACAAAGCTGCACGTATTCTGCGCCGGAAGATGTGTAAGCTTTCTGCTGTCCTGATGTCAATGGGGCGCTCATTCCACCATTTCGGAGCCAGGATAGTGAACCAACGTGTTTTTGCTGATGGGAACTTGGGTCCCCCTCGCAGTGCGGGTGCAGCGAGCCGTTTGGCTGATGCAGAGCGGAGTGCACGTGCTGGGGTGTATGGTTTAATGTCCTGGATGTAGGAAGGGCCAGATCCATTCGCAGCATGGTACACAAGTACCAGTGTCTTGAAGTGGATTCTAGCAGTTACTGAAAGCCAGTGAAGGGAGCGGAGGAGCGGTGTGGTGTGGGAAAATGTAGGAAGGTTGAAGACCAGACGAGCCGCTGCAGAGGTCGGATGGCACATGCAGGTAGACCAACCAAAGTAAATAATCAGAGTAATGTATCAGTTTAATGATCATATCAACATAAAGGTAGTTCCACAATGACAACACATTTTATTGTTGTCAGAGCTGCAGCAAATCACTGTACTAGGAATAGGTTCAAACCAGTAAACTGAAATGTTTTGATAAGTAATTGTGAGCAGACGTTTTATCTATATATAAACTGCTTTTACTAAATTACTGATTTCATGGTGTTATTCATACATTTTAAACAATATTCACATTCTGTATTCACATGAGTTTGCTACTCAGGATAACATTTACAATCAATTTACATCAGCAAGATTTATATGCCCAACATTTAGGACTAACAGACAAGTGAAGTATAGCTTATGCTCCATTACAACCCTCATGGTTACTCATTGACATAGAAGCAATATTTCTATCTGGCAGATCTTTTTTTATAATAATTACATCCAAGCTACCTAATACTGAGTAGAGTGAGTGTGTGTTCTTATGTGTTTCAGTGTGTGTTCGCGCATGTGCATGAGTGTGCACATGCTGGTTTTCCCCCTTGTGAGGAAATGTAAAACTTCATGGTGTGTTATTTTTCTCCCCACCGTTTGTTCTTTTGATCTGTGTGTACATTATCTCCAGCTCTTTGAATTTCAATTTCACTGTCATGTAAGCTCTTTTCATCACAGCCGACGGTTGCAGCTCTAATAATATTCAACTTTTAGGTCACAGTGGAATGCTAATTAGATTGCTATTTTAATTAATATGTCCCTGCAGGTTTCTATATCAAATCAGTTTTAACACTGTATTGTGCACTTTGAGCAAATAAATTACAATGAAACCCCAAAATAAAACCACTTCAAAAAAGAAGGATTTCAAGGTGCACGGTAGCAGCGCTCGTTTGAACTGTGTTTACATAAATTGCTTATTGTTGCTTAATAAACTGCATAATTTTACCCACAATTGGGTACGTTTGAAACTGTTTCAATAAGCCATAATGGATGTTTCTATTTCATACTAATACATCCATACATGAACCTGCTCACAAGATAAAAGCCTCAGCTTAGCTGCTTATTTCCTAGGGCAGCACAGTGTTAAATGTGCTTTTAACACAAGGAGATATGTGTAGGAGCTGTAATATGACATACTCTGTGTGTGAGTGTGTGCTGCGAGTGGCATTTAAGGACTTAAAAGTGCTTCACTTTCCATCAGAGTGTCATTTGTCTGTCAGCATTTCTGCGTGTGTGCATGTGCATGTACATGTATCTGCTTGCGTGTGTGTGTGTGTGTGTGTGTGTGTGTGTGTGTGTGTGTGTGTGTGTGTGTGTGTGTGTGTGTGTGTGTGTGTGTGTGTGTCACCCTGTATCCTCGAGTGGTTGTTTTGTCCTGCAGCTGAGGGTGTCCCATTCATCATGTTGAGAGGGAACCGAGAGGCCTGGGATATGAGCACCGCTGTATTCCTCTCATAATCAAAGGTCAAACTGGGGCTCAGTGTTCAAATTGCTTCACTGCAGAGCAGACACACACACAGACACACACATACAAATTCATGCCAAAATTAAGCCATGCCAAACAGGTATCAATCTAAACCTGCTTTAGTTTTGTCTTCAATGACGTTTTCCCATCACAATGTGCTGTAAACAAAAAAAGCAAACACAACATTTTTCAGTAACCTCTGAATATATTCTTTATTTTTCATTCGCCATTCCTAATGTGTTTTCTTAAAACATTTAATGAAAAGGATGATTAAAGTTTTTGTCCAATGTTGACCTCAATTATGCTTTTACTATGTCTCTTTATGGATGGCTTTTAGAGCCCACTACTCTCTGCACAATCTCCTTAAGAGCAGCACAGCCCTGCTTTTGCACACTAACAAAAATTGATATTCATGGCCAGGGAGGGGGGGAGAAACTATTTGGATGTTTATTATACTTTAAAATGAAGTGATCCGCATTTCACTGCCTGCGAGGTAATTAATGTGGGGAAATCTTGAATTAAAGATGTAAATCCTGACACTTTGGCAGGGGGGCCGGTAAGGGACAGTGGTCTCCAAGGTCTAGATTATTCTTAGCGTATACCAATTAACACCATGTATCTTCTTTTATGTTCACTTCAATTAAGAGCCTTTACAATTCTTAAGTTCTTTTCTTCTCACTAGTTAGAGAATGTCAGAGAGACTGATCAAAGGCATTAGCTGCCGTCCGCGCACCATAGGTAATGCTGCTTTGCATAAAGAAATCTGCATATTGCTAAGAAGGTTTTCATTTCATTTTGCATGAATTACAGAAGGTAGAGATGCAGCAGCAGATCGAGATCTAGAGGTGCACAAACACACCAGACAAAGCATTCAGCACTCAAATCATCAAGCTTCTGTAAATCATTTTAATATTAGTTAATCATCATGGTGACAATATCAATATAAAACAGGCCAACACCAGTTGAATGAATTCATCATATTTGTGTTTTTGCAGCTGTTGGGATTGTAAAAGAGAGACTTGAGTTATACAATGCTTCTCTTACAAGCTGCCTCTCATTATTAACAGTGTTAGTAATGTTAAATAGTGTGCGCTCCAATGTTAGCACCCAATAACTCCGGCTCCTGAAGTAATCACACCTTGATTGATGTAGGTGATTTTGGTACAACTGTCTCACAAAGCTTTGCTTGTTTTCTACATCACCATCTTTTAATAGGCCTGCAAATCAGCCAGCACTAATAGCTTTCTCCTCCACTCCACTACTCATTTGTTTTTCAGCTCCTTATTTCCTCCTTTCTTTGTATTACCTAGTTCTTAGCCTCGGGACCTTCTGCCTTTAGTTGAGGGTCAAATGAGAAATCACATAACACACCCAGGAGCCTGTAACGTCTCATTTAAAATAATACAAAATGACGTATTTCACGTGTCTGTGTAAGTCCTTTTTGTAGATTTGAATAGATGTGTGTACTATTTGTTTGTATATTTGTCTACCTCTATGACGGATGCAGGACAAACAAACAAACAACCTGTTCAGTCGTGATAATCACTGCTACTTAATTCCATTACACTGTCAGCTACCAATAAATCAATTGGCAAATGAACTGACCGGCAATGAGCAATAGCTATCCCGTGTGTGTCTGTATTATTCTATTGATGTTCCACCAACGGTCGTCCTGGAGATATTGAATGCTCTTTAAGCGAAGTGCTGACATCATAATAAAAGGCCACCGCCAACTGGCCGGCTGTGCGGTTTGGGAGCTTCAGGCTAAGGAGACGGACGGCCTCAGAAGAAGAAGAAGAAGAAGAAGAAGAAGAAGAAGAAGAAAGTCAATCTTCAAAGTCAATACTGCAACCAAGTGCTCTATGTGGTCGCATTTACTGCACATAATAAACTACAAATAGCCTCTCACACAG
The DNA here is from genome assembly GCF_902827165.1 of Trematomus bernacchii. Lineage (NCBI taxonomy): Eukaryota > Metazoa > Chordata > Actinopteri > Perciformes > Nototheniidae > Trematomus > Trematomus bernacchii. The sequence continues at coordinate 3,875,251 of NW_022987588.1, read as the reverse complement.
CCGATACACTAATATAAAAGAAAGGCATGGAAATGGAGCTGTAGTCAGAATAATTATGTGATAAATAATCTGTTCAGTGGTTTCTTTTGACACTAATAGCACCCTTGACTTGTTTTGAAAACTGTCATTTTAACTGAAGTCTTTTCTGATCAAAAAATAAAAATCAAGATTTGTGGAATATATATTAAAATTGACATTACATAGAGTTTATTTTTAAATCTACTCACATGCACTTTCACCTCAGTGAGTGTGCATCTGTACCTGACTTTTTGTGATGACAGTATATTTAATCCATTGTTCGTGACTTCATAAAAAAAATGAAGGCTTCGCAAATTCAAACATCAAAACATTAAGTTGGGTGCTATGTCTGTGTAGCTGTGTCTTTTCATAACCCAAGTGTCTCAAAGCATTATTAACAAAAATCTTTTGCTCAGCCTTGCATTTCCAGGGCCAATAACAGCAGCCTGGAGAGCCACTGGTTCAGAATCAGAGCTCACGCAGCACAGACAGCCATCTAGTGTTGAAAAGGAGCCGATACATGAACCCAGTGCAGGGGAAAGGCACTTCCTTGTAGCATATACACTGTGTTTATAGCTTCATTTGGTTTTAAGGGCCACAAATGAGGGATTTTAGTTGGACCGGATAAAGAGAAAAATATGACAATAAACAAACAAAGCCTGGATTAAGCACCACGTTATTTGTTGTGTGTCATCATTACACCCACAAATTGGAAGAAAAACGCTTTTGTAGTCTGCAACCGGGCACAGAAGCTACGCTAATGGTCAGAACTTGTCTTTTTCAGCCCACACAGAACACAGCGCTCCGTGGTTTAGCCTAATAGCTAGCTTGCTGCGAGAGCTTAACCTCTCCCAGGGATACTACTGAAATAACAAGGCATCGGCTCCTGGTGTCCACCTCCTTTGCGAGAATCCATTCTTTGTATAACCATGTGCCCTTGTTTGCATTACAACCGCAAAAAAAAAATGTTGTTTTTGTTAATATTATGCAACCCAAATAAACAAATATAGTAAACAAATGTGTGCTATTGTGTGCATATTGGGAGCATGAATATGTATTTGCTGAGCGTTCAAACAAAGACACAAAGGGAGGCCCAACCTGTTGTCGGCTCAGCCCCTTTTTTCCCTGCTGTGAAAACCCTGCTCCCTTAATAATCACACATCATTATGACAATAGATGTTAGGCAAAACACATAAGCCACGCTGAAATCACACAAGGAGACAGAAGCACGAACACATAAATACTGTACACCATGCATATCATCACAGCTTCTTGGATTCCTTCACCTCGTGTGTGAAGATCTAATTCCACCCTGTTTGAGATCTAAAAACGATCTGACACGTTTGTACAGTTTATCCCCTCATACTCCCTGCTGCTGTAAAGGTCTCGGCCTCTGTAGTCCAGCACTGCTCCCACAGACTTATCATCTAATTGCTTTTCATTGATCCTGTCCGATCAGGTGCTTAATGTTCATCCTTTCTCCGGCACTGTCTCCCCGAGCACTTCTGCCAGTCCTAATCTGAAAAGTATGCGTCCGTTTTCGGTGCTTAAAAAACAGCAAGGCAAAAAAACAGCAGAGGATTGTTTTCATACTGTGTAAAAAAGATTCCAGAGAAAAACCTCTATAAAAAGGGGAACACAGTGTTTATGTTCTCACATGTGCACTTACATGAAACAAGATATCTCCTGGCCTGTTGTCAGTTCCCAGGCACACCAGATTTCAGTGTTTAATTTTTTTGACTACATTGTGGACGAGTTTAAACAGTAAAAGGCTTCATTACTTAAAGACAGGAGGACACTCTTTGTGCCTTGGAGAACAAACATGAGCCTGTTTATTTTGGAAGACAGACAGTGAGGATCATCCTGTAAGGTGAACCAGATCAAGGATTTGGGACAGAAACCACAAAGCTCCTCCTGAAGATGAAATGATGTTAGCATCAGAACTGAAGGCCAATGTGTGTTGGCAGGCGCTGAGCTGGACTTCTGAGGGATATTACAGTTTGTATCATGACTATCAATGGACCGCACATAACTTAGGCTTTTTTTTTTTTTACCCTGAACCTGGACTGCAGCCACATGCCTACACACTGACACACACACACACACACACACACACACACACACACACAATTCATCCGTCTCCAAGGAGCTGTATCACAGCGTCGGTTTAATATGCAGACCAGTTCTTGGTGGTATCAGATCAATGCAGTTTCATATCAGACACAGCCGCTGAGACAGACAGAAAAGCCCATCTCTGGCGCACATTAAGAGAACACTTTCCTTCCCCTCCAGATCACAGTTATTCCTTTTTTGATGGAGCAACACTGTCTTGTGACGCTCATTAAAAATATTAACGTAGAGAGTTTTTCTTTTTTTTCCTCCTCCAAATTGTAAGAATGGGTTACTTTGAAAGTAATGGGCTAATTACAATATCATTATCATACAAACCTTTATCTGAAAAGATGTGAAATTATCTTTAAAGTACAAACGACATGTGCTGTTAATACTTTAAAGTACAAAAATGGGACACTGTGGTACAAAATAGTGAGACACAAATGACTATAGAAATCAATGATTCCATAACATATCATTATGGTGTGTTTTACATTACAAGTCAATCATGTTACAACCCTACAGTGTGGTCGAAAAAACAGCCCACCCACATCCTAGTGTACCTTGTCGTCCAGCAAAGAAAATTCCAAGAGCCGTTATGATCTATTTACTTCACTTCGTGTATGCTCTAATTCATTTATATACGGTATGAGGAGATCATCAGTGCTGTATTCGACTCCCTTCTAGCCTTCCCCTGCCTTTTCCCGTACATTATTCAGTCTTTTCCTGAAGTAACAGCCGCACGCTATATGCAGGCAAGCCGACCACTAACACGCCACACTAATGTGATGTAAAAATGAATGATGAAATTCAAGGAGGCCAAATGAAAGAGAAACCAATGCGTGTTTGTGTGCGAATGTGTGTGTGTGTGTGCAGAATCTGGCCCTGGTGTGTGCGTGTTCAAAGGTGAGGCCTTGGGTGATGAAGAATAGGATTCCCTTACCTCCTATAAGTACAGAGGAGGATAAAAGCCAGCTGTAATGACCTTGGTATAATGAAGGCCTTGCTGATTTCCATGATTTTCTTGCTTTCATGCCACAAATCTGCAATTCCATAGGAGGGGCAAGAAGGAAAAAGAGGGAGCTTTGTCTGGCCAAACATCAGCAGCCAATAACATTTGCCCAGAATCGAACACAAACTCTTGTTCCCATGTTCAAACCATTATGTAAATGATTATTATCTCGAGGCAAATTAATAGATGAAACACATTTCTCTTAATGGGCTAGTCCTTTTTTTTTTTGGTGACCAATTTACGTGCAATTTCCTCAATTTGTGAAGTTATTTAGAGAGTGATGTAATGCTTGTTTCTTTTTTATCTTGAAAGCAAAGGCAGCATGTTGTCTAGGGCTGCTCAGTGCAGCTAATATGGCACAACGAATTGAAAGGCTTCAAAAGAGCCTTTCCACTTGGAGCTGATGTAGTGCTGTGGCCGACCTCCAAATGTGATTAGACTGCAGTAAACACAACAATAGCAAACAATAAACAACTGGTAATTGGTGTGATCCTCTGTTCCAACAAAATCTTTCTTGATTTGCTATGAATTATGAGCGTTAATGTTTCTGCGCGACATGCCCCTCTGAGGATATCAAAAAGCCCCCGCTCCGTCTTGATGGGCCCGTCTCATTAAAGGAGGAATAGAGGCCAATGTTAGGAAGTGGTGTACGTTACATTCATCAAAATAACTGGCATGAACTCACCTCTAATTCATACTGTCTCTGTGGCTGATATAAGATGATTATGCTCAAATGAATATTGTTTATGTGGGGAAAGAGAGAGATTAGAAGGTGTAGCCCTGGAGCATCTCAGGTGAAGTGTGCCCTCTACAGGCAGATGTTATACATCCTCGTATGTGTATCAATGCTTGTTAAATTTAGAAGATTCTGGAAAGTTTCTTGAAAAACAATAATCACAACATGTGTGTGTCTGTCATATATCTGTGCACATAAAGGCAGCTGCTCGCAACCAGGTTTCCTTCTTAATCTCTCCAACTCCATACATGCCACCTCTTTCATTAATATGTGATGAGAGAGAAAATCTCCAAAGACCCCAATAGGCAGAGGCATTGTTTCTCTTTTAAAGTCATCTCAGATGGAAGGAGCAAACTTCAGAGCGTTAGTGAAGTGTCTAATGAAAGAAGTCTCCTCCTCTGCGGCTCCATTTCGCACAGAGTATTAGGAATCTAAATGTTGACTGAAGACGGTTTGATTCTCTGTCTGTGATATTCTTAAGGAATAAAAACAGTGTAGCGTGTTTACAGTGTAGCCTTGAAAGAGCGATGAGAAGGCTCATCACTACCCGATGCCATTTTGGGAGGCGGAAAGTGAGGTTCATACCACGGTTCATTTGAAAGCCATATCAAACAGAGAATGTTTAAGTCCAAGATTAAAGTGATTTCTGGTAAAAAAAATATCACTAAACCAGCTACATCCTTGTACAATTGTTACTTTATGCAAGCAGTTATTTCAACATTGTCTGGCTATTATTGGAAATCAAACAGACAGAGAAATATCTACAAATCCATCCTGCTTCTTAACTTTAGAGTAGTGCCGACTGACTTAAAACGAATGTGATATTTTAGACCATTGTGGTGGCTCAGGTGTATAACACGCAACTGATTTACAGTTTACTAACAACAAGCAGAAATAATGTTCAAAATATTCTTGTAAGGGCTAGGGGAAGATTGAAATCATGTAAACGAAAATGTGTTTTTATTTCAGTTTTACATAGTGTATTTTTTATCCCCAATTTACAATAGAAAATAATAATGCATTTTTACTAATTATGAAGACAGACAGTACATGTACTGTATTTGAAAATTGTTTCTTTATCTAAAAAGTTTATATTTCCATCTGGTAAGATGTACTAAAAATCATGCTAGAGAATAGTAATTAAAAATTCAAATATTTTACTTTTTAACTTTCTGTTGGTAAAATGTAATGGAAATGTCTAAAAGAGGTGTATATGTCAATATCATTTCCAAAATGCTATCAGGATGTTTTATGTTTAAGAGATTTAATAGCAAAATACAATTTGTAAAAATTCAAAAGTGCTCCGCTTGTTGAAAGCACGTTATTAGAATAATTGAAATACATAACAAATATTTCCAGGCCATTATACTGGATCTTGTCGGTTGGGTGTCTCTCTTGTTTGTTTTTTTATTCAAAAGGAGCTACAGAGAGAGCAGCACAGTCTGGATAAGAGAAAGAGACGACTGAGAAAGATGAAAACAAACATGCCGCTCTAAATGCTTGCCGATGACTGTTAGCTATTCTAAACATCTCTACACAAATATAACTTTAACATACTTTCACAGTCTTTTCAGATACTATAAAGTCCAATGCATATTATCTTAAAAAGAGCATTAAATGTAATTTGCTGATGAAGGTTTCACTATTTTCAGCGGAAAACTTTTCTCTTCAAATCAAGTGGAAAAATCTTTCTCTGAATATTGTAAAATGCTTATCTCAGCTAGAATAAAATGATGTTTTTTTTCACACTAAAATAAACACCACTAACTGCTTAGTATCAGATGAATAATTAATACAAAGATATGGATCATGTTCATGTGTTCAAACTATATAAATGATTGTAAATAGTTGGAATAGTTGGAAGAGATATTAAATTCATTTGTTTGCATTTTTAACTGTGGTTTGTCTCATCTTTGGATTTCTCAATAATTGTACTTAACTGCAGAATAACGGTTGAAAGAAGAGACTTATGGCACTGTGAGATCTCTATGTCGATGTAAGCAGGATATTTAATTAGAAAAGTAGCTATGAAAACCAAAACTACAGACGGCTTATTTATAACTTGAAGGTTAGAAGCGACAAGAATCCACAGGATCACTTGAAGATATAAGGCTTGGATCGGATTCAAAGGATCAGCAACCTTGATGACAGCCATCTGGGAGTCTATGACGTTTTCGTTTTGTTTAAATGTTACAATCTAACATGAAATGATGTAGTATTCTAAGGTGATATTTAAACTATTTATCTATGTTAAAATTAATTTTTTTCTAAAGCTGGAAAACGCCAAAAGCTATAGAGTAGTGTCGTTGCCTTTTTAAAGAATATTGATGCACTTTCAGCCAATCTGAAATCTGATCATTTTTTTAAGAAACAAAGAGATCATAGAAACTTAACTCAACATTTAAACTTATATGACGTAAAACAAACAAACTAATAACAAAAAAAACATGGGCTGTTGCCTATTTATGTGCATAGAGTAAAACATGATCCAAATAACTCTCACTGGAGCATAGCTACAACACAACACTTTCTGCTTTATTCACTCTCCTTATTAGAGCAGATTGCTTATCGCCTACTTCACAAAGCGCCCATATAGCATAGCTGACAGCATTTAGGGAGAGCTGCACACATGAACTTCTCGCTAACACTTTCCTACACTAACCAGCTGTCCCCCTGTGGTTTCAGCTTCGGCCAAACCTTTGAAATGTCCTTCAAGGCGTAAAAAAACAACATGCACACTGCTTTGGGTAAAATCCTATTTGTACACTGTAATTACACTTTGAAAAGTTGCAAGGTTTAAAGTTTCAAGACCTTCACTTTTTCTCTTCTCATTTCTGATATTGATTAGGCTCTAAAACATATGTTGGGCCCGCTGTTAGAAAGAACAAAGAGGGTTCTCATTACGTGCTGCGCCTCAGACAGCTCTGAATGTTTCAGATATGATTTGCTGGTGTTATCAAGGGAAGCAATAAGGAGAATTCAGTCAATACTTTTCACAACCATGCAACCAACGTTAATTTGCTCTTTACAAAAAGCTAAAGGCACTTTGAATGTAGTCATTAATAAGATTTCAGGTGTCCCAAATGCCTTTTATTTTTAAAAACACAGAGAAATATCCATATAAATAAGTCCATATCAGTCAATGCCTTGTATTTCATGGTAGATCAACATACAACTCTGTGATGGTCTTAATCAAGGATCAACTTTTCAACTTTGCATGTCAGTAATGATAGAATAGAAGCATTAGCATTAAATAATGACATAATAGATGAAACACAAAAGCACTTAATTGAAAAAAATATAAATGTTTTGTTTAAAGCTATAATCATTGCAAAAAGGGAAAGATTAGTCTAGACCAAAATGGTTAAGTATAATTACCCAGGCAGGCTGTATTCACAGAGACAGTGTAATCAAGTTGTTGTTTTTGGTTGCAATGCTTGCGTAAGTGAAAATAATTCCGAAGGGAAATTGTTACTCTAGCATTGATGCCTGATTGTCCTGTTATCATGAAATCTCTTTCAGTCGTTTTCATGCTACAAAATGGATTTCTTCATAAAAACACATTTAATTAATGTGGATGGTTGGATTTAAGATACAGATTTTGAATGTATAAAAAAAAGAGTACACTTTATTTTAGGCCCTGGTTGTCAAATATAGTGCCCGTTATTTAAACTGACCTCTTGATATCCCTTATCCACTGTGTTGATGCTTTCTACGATGAGGACACATCGAGGGAGCCACGCTGTCTGGGACTCTTCACACCAGGAGCTCACCTGCTCCAATGAGTAAAGGCTCTGAGGAGAGAAAATAAGGGGAATCAGGCAAAGGTGTATCATTGTTATTCCTGCAAGAGAATCAGGAACTAGTTTAAAAAAGCTTAACACACAGAGCTGGTTTCCTGATAATAAGACCTGTGATGATGACCAATTCAAATCTAGATTTTGCATTGCAGAAACAAACAATTATAAATTGATTAAAAAAAATTGATCAGGTATTTATAAATGTGATGAACACAAGGCATTGATATAGTTGTGTTAAACAAGATAAGTATGTTTTAACTTACAAATCCCACAACCTACCTTTTATATCAGCGTTTTATGTGTATTTTTGCATAAATAAAAACAGGTAACTTTCAGGAAGTGATTTTGGAGGGAAAAGTAAAGAAAAACAATTTTTTTTTAAAACATTGGCTTCTACATATTGTATAACATAAACAAACAGAAAGACACAAAGAGAGTGAGAATATGAGTTATTTATATACAAACAACAAATGTCTTACTGATAATACTTACTTAATTGTACTTAAGGTCGATTTCGGGTGCAGGACTTAGTAGGCCCGTTTTAAACCAAAATATGGTTACTTTTCCTTGAGCAGACACTTTGAATACCTATGTATTTGAAGACAACTGTGGCAGTAGAAATCATGCTTGAGAGGAGAATTATATTTTTACCCAACACACCGCTCAAAGAAGCCGAATAATTACAGGTGGGGGGTAAAAGTACACGTTCCTGTTGGGGTCTGGATGAACTCTCACCCCGAGGAAGATCTCGCGTTAACTCTTGGTGGTTACCAGGGGAACGAGAGTTTGAGAAGTAGCGCTGATTTTGCTCAGCGAAATGAACACCGGAGATACAGCGCTGCGTTTATAATCGGCAGGTAAACAGACATGTGTGTTGCAGCTTTGCTCATGAAGGAAGTAATGTAGATTCACATCAACGCATTTGACGTTACCGTGCATTCATTATAAGGTTGGTACCGTATTTAGCCCTCTAACGTTAGCTTGCTAAAGCTATAGTAGCTAACAAACTGTTGTTGCCCGTTTCTCTTATACTAGCTTATAACACACACTTACTAACTCTTACGACCATGGCAATTCAGTAAATAGTCTAGCAGCCTCAAGTAACGCTAGCTAAGTAAACACTTGCTTTAAGCAGCTGTATTTCCTGAGTAAAAAATAACAGCTAATGTTATCAGGGTCAATATGGGCTCACGTTCCCTTTTGCCTGTGGGCTAAAAAACATTGATGGTTCGCGCTAAAATTCAATAATGTTAGTGAGTGTTGTGTTGTGTTATGTACTCAAAGTAAAGGACAGCTCACAGCAACTGGTGTGCAAGTGTTACTTTGTATCACACTGCAATGCATTACTAATATACCTTGGTTATACAGTGTCACTATGTCAGTTGAAGTGGTGCTGTAAATACAGAGGGGCAGAGGTTGAGGAGAAGTACTCGAGTAAAGGTATAAATACCAGTGCACTCTGTTACAAGTAGAAGTTCTGCATTCAAAATGTTACTCAAGTAAAAGTAAGAAAGTATTAGCATCAAAATATACTTTAATTACCAAAAGTAAAACGAATCGTTATGCAGATTTGCCCAATTGATATCATGTTTTGATCATAATTATTGATGCATTAATCTGTTACCAAAGCTGGCTAAGGTGCAGCTCATTTTAAATACTTTGTATGTACAGTACTTGATTAAATATACTTTTACTTTACAGCACTGCAGAGGGGTGTACTGTGTTGTGATGATAATGTTGATCCTTTTTTTTCACACAGGAACGTTTGTGTGGAAATAAGTAATATCCGGCAAAATGCCGTCACCACAAGTCCTACAGCCTGTTCTTAAAATGAAGGTGGATGAGCTTTTCCTCAACTGGCTGAGTGATGATGCAACACAGTCACTACTCAAAGATTATCTTGACCTAATCAAAAGTGGACAATACATCGACTTGAGCAGTGGAGACGCCCAGGAGAAGAAGGCATTGTCCTTCAATGAGAACAACAACGTGGCATCCCAAAGGAACCTTGCAGAGAAGAAGCCCGCTCCCCTTGGTACTCCCTCCAGCCCCCCGTCTGCCAGCACACTTCCTTCTGGCAGTAACAGTAGTACCAGAGTGACCGGACCCAATGGCCGAGTACTACGGAGGTCTGTCAGCACAAAAAAGGCAAGTTATCAACTGAAACACACACAAAAAAAAGGGTTGAACAACATTTAAATAGTTGCCATTATATAATTGATGCGGCTGCAATGCAAACATTTCCCAAATTGGGATCAATAAAGTACTTCTTATCTTATCTTATTACATATCTGTAATCATGCAACACATTATTCAAAATTCAAACCTCCTATTTAACTGTTATGAAACAGTTTTTCAGGTTCAAGTGAGTTTGAGATGAACTTACGACATCATGCCACAGGGCTTTCTTCTAAGGTTGCTTTCAATAAATAAATAAAAGAAGGTGTGTCCTGCAGTTTCAGTGTTGTTTCTGGAGCCGCCTGATATTAATCCATCAGAGCTGCAATATGCATGCCCATAAATAAAAACATTTAGATGCTTCTTGCTTCAGGGTCCAGGTATGCATGATGTCACATTGTTGATACAGCTTTCTGGTATATTTGAATACAATGGAGGCAACATTAAATTATTAGCAACACCTGTGCTTTTCCCATTATGACCGGACAAAATTATCCTGTCAAAAGGCCTTAATTGCAACTGCTCAGATTATACTTTCATGACTTTGCTTACAAGTGCACCTGTGGTATAGCCTAGTGTAAATGGAGTGAGTTTATGGTTGATATATTTTTTTGGTGAATAGCATCTTCCATGTTTTAGCAAGAAACAATTGCTGTCTCCTGCAGTGTCTTTCTTCCGTAATCGGACATGTTTCAAACCCTTCAATCAGGCTTTAATTAATGAATTTATTCCATCTGGACCTTTTATACATTATCCTTTCTAGTTTCTCAAACTTGGCCCTAATGTGTACTCTGGGCTTTCCCAGGCTGACCACAAGAGGCTGCTGAGTATCCTATGGGATCAAAGGGATGTAAAGGCTGTCCACTCGGAACTATCATAGTGGAGCCTCCGTGTCTGTGGGCATATGTTTTTATTATTAGTCAAATACTTTCCAAATGTGCGTGCCTCGCCCACGAATTAGTGTGGTATGAGAGGTGGGAGTGTCTGCACCCAGCCTATCCCTGGCACTCTGCTAACTACTTTCAGCCTGCGGGTTGCAGATCTTATTATGTCTCCAGAGGTAAATGGGATATTTGCTTTTGCTGCTTCAATTTTAGAAGAAATCAAGCCACACAAAGCATTTGAAAGGCTGGAAATGTTTTGTAAGTCTGTTCAAGGACAACATGAGAGGTTGTGAACATAGCGAGTGTGGTGACAGCCAAACAGCAGGAGGCACTTGCTCTTAGAGACTTTGCCTCGTACATGCTGTTGACATGCTAAAGACAGGCATGAGGAGGAGTTAAAGTGATCACTGGTGATACATCTGCTCTTTCTCTGACTAAAACACCAGGGCTTGACAGATGACATACTGCTAAACTCAGACCCCATTTACACGGGAGCGCAAACGGACCGAATTCGTTATCAAAAAAGTATTCCGTTCACACGCATTCGGCTCATTTAACGTGTTCGTTCACACGAGACCACTGGAAACGCTGTAGTACATATGCCGGGCCTGTAAGTGGCGCTGTACTTCTGCCACAAAATACACCAAAAGCAGCGAAGAAGACCCCCGAGCATGGTTGCCCTTCTGTTTATGTCCCGCGGTAGATTTAGCAACATGTAGTTCATGTAATTCTCCATGTCCACTTGTTGCTGATGGTAGTGGTAGAGGAGCTGTCGATTTTTGCACTAACATCTGTAGCATGGTCGAGCTGTAGATTTTGCACTAACATCTGTAGCAGCGGTTTTCAAAGTGTGAGGCGCGCCTCCCCTGGGGGGCGCCAGAGAGCTTCAGGGGAGGCGCAGCGTGAGACAAAAAATAACGAGAAAAGATGAGAAAAGTGACACTTGCCCACTGTTGGCTGTCTGTGGAGACCGAGTTCCCCCACCTCGCCAAAAAGGCTGTAAAAGTGCTCATTCCCTTCACCTCCACCCACCTGTGTGAGTGCGGGTTTTCCGCATGGACTTTGATCAAAATCAAGTGCCGAGTATGATCTGCGTTTATTCCTGTGTGCATCAAAGACGCAGACTCATTGTTCCCACTAAAGTAGGGGTGAGTGTAATAAGGAGGCAAAATTGACGTTCAGTGTGTTGCCGGGAACATATAAGGATTTATCCACGATGTTGAAAATGTTAAAAATGTTTTAAAAATATGTGTTGAGAACACGGCGTGCGAAAATATACGGGTCGTGCTGCAGCTAGATTTGCCTGTCCTCTGTAAGAAGGTGTCGGCGACTGACATGCAAGGAAGAACGGCTGTCCACAGGCTGTTCCAACTTTAACAACTTTATTAACTTCCAGGGTAGTGAATTGAACATGCTATTGTAATTGGGTGTGTGGTATATTTTCGTGCACGGACACGCATGTTCCACAACACACAAACTGAACAACACTCAATTGTCCGATCGCTACCAGTGTCCTTGCGATCTTGTTATAACGATAACAACAAAGTGCACGTTATTACTGATGCAATATGGTTGAGACCATTTGGGCTTATTCTAGAGGGGTGCAAGGAATAGTCCAAGTAGTAGGGGAGTTGTATACAATATGTTTAAAACATAAAGATAAAAAGGTTTAAAAAAGTTATTGTTTAATGTTTTAAGGAGGTGACGCTACTCAGCCAATCAAATCGGTGCAGTCAGTGAGCCAGCACGATAGATTCAAACACACATACAGAGACGAGACAAGAGGAGAGAAACAGTCTTCATTTTATCTTACTGGACCTCTTTGAAATGCAATTGAATACCCCTGCATTATAGCAACAACAACAATGATAATAATAATAATAGCAATAATAATTGGGAGGGGGGGCGCGGCTGTTCTTATGTTCTCTGAGGGGAGGCTCACCTTCCCACACTTTGAAAACCCCTGATCTGTAGCATGGTCAGTAGCAGTAGCACTAGCAGTAGCTACTGACCATGCTACAGCAGTGAGCAGCAGAGGTGGCGGGGCTATGGCTTCATCGTTATCAGGAAATTATCGTATAGGGCGTACACACGGAGCCGTTTGGCCCCCCAGAGCGTTCCGTTTGCAGATCTATCCACCTTGGGACCCATTATCGTTTGCGGGGTCCGTTTCCGCGGTTCCGTTACGGCCTCATGTGAACGAACGGGCTATACGCGAGAGAAAAGTAGCGGATACAACCAGTTTCGTTCTCACCGCCTCAGAGTAGAGGACATTGTGTTTTGAAGATGATGATCTTTTGATTATTGTGTAAGGCATACAACTATACCCAACCTGCATGAGTTTACGATAATGCAAATCAATATATTTTTTACACTATTACAGACAGTAATAACATAAAGAATACCAGTGTGATTGACCAGACGTTGAACGCTTCAGGTAGACAGCTAACGTCAAAGAATTGTCATAAAGCATCACATTTACCCTATCATTTATACAACAAGTGAATTGGAGGTAAGGACTTTCAAAAGTCATCATGCTACATTTTCCATTTATTTTCAGGCAAAACTATCTAACTAAAACGCATCAGATAAAAACATCTATAACACTTTTTAATTTCCTGTGCCCCAGAATATCTCAAGTCTATGTGAAGATACAAAGAAAGTCTGACTAAGGCCTTTTTGTAACCTCATCATGATTCATCTCTAAGAAAGCCTGAACACAGGAGAAAGAGTTTTGAACCCTTTGTGGATTTAAGATTTAATATTTCTCATCGGTTGGTTTTTAATCTTTATTATCAAGATCTTTCTTTCTTTTCATCTTGTCTTATTAATGAGCCCTTATGACAGAGCAGTACACGGTTTGACAGTCTGATCCGCACATTATTATTTCCACATGTCTCTTTCTTTCCAGTGACATTTGGCCCCTAATGCCACCCGCTCCCCCCAGATTAGTAAAAAAGCAACTGCTGGACGATTTGTGCACTCTGCTGTGATGTGTCATGGCATGTGGCCCTGCTGTGTCACTCAATATTAAAGGGATTGTGAAGTTGTATAAAGTATTACTTCTATTTTAAAACAACAAAAATGAATGCCTTCATACAGATGCATTCTTTAAAGGATTACACAAAAATTCAATTTATGTCACACTGATGCGGCCTGGAGCAGCTGGTCTGACTTTGACATCAGACACCGATATAGATAGCCTTGGTTCCCTTGTGTTGTCGTTATATACCCAGAACTCTGCCAGTGAGGTGAGGTGTGGCAGCACATTCATCCTCTCTGTATTTCACTCTGAAACTAGTTCTATTAGATGCCGCTCATTGTCAGAATATCTGTTCATAGATTGTTTATTAACGCCATGTACAGTAAATGGCTCCATATGGAGGCTTGGCCTACAGTTCTGCTCCTGTGTGGCTCTGCTCATCACCTAAAATGAACTTCAATAGGTCACACCCACCAAAACACTCAATAGATTTAGTAATATAGATCAGAAGTCAAGTGAATTTACTTTTTTCTCTCAGCATTTAGGATCACAGGTTATTTCGCAAGATGTATTTTTATGACATGCTTGTTTGGGCCCAGCAACATTGAAGCTATTTGAAGCGGGGGTCTAGGGTCACATTATCAGTTCCCGGACCTGTCAGAGAGAGCCAGGTGTTAAATTGTTTCCCCACAGGTCCTTTTATTTTGGAGTCTTGGTAACTTGTGAGTTTAAAGTGTACAATTGCAACCCTTGGTTGTCAACAAAGAATCAGTTGATCCATGCCCTATGAGAGATAGCAAACATAAATATGAGTGGTCTTCTTCCACATTTGACAAATATGTTATGGGCACGGTCCAGTTGTTTTCCTAAACTCTGAACCAAAAAAAGTAGATTTGTATTTGCGTAACCTTTTGTCATTAGTCTGACTTGAGCTGTTTGTGCAGCATCATTCCAATATATCTATACACCCTCATCATTTGGACCCTTGAAACATAAACACATGTATTTTTATATAAAATATGGAAAATGCAATCACAGAACTCACAATTCACTTAGTCTCTAAAGCTTTTGTCTCTAAAACCTAAGCCCTAGAAACTTCCAATATTGACATTGTAGTTACTGTAATACTGTTGTGTTTGTGAACAAGGCCCTTTTTACTGTCACTCCAACATTTTCTATGTCATTTAAAATGTTGATACCAATATATATCTGTATCCGTATTACCCTGTTCATTGAAATTATAGACGCAAAATAAATGCATATTTCCAGTTATACACTAGGTTTTGTAAAAACAAACCCGCAATATTCAAATCCGATTGCAACCGATTTTCTAAGAAATGTGAGTTAGTATGTGTAGTGATTATGAATTCAGACCATGTCATTTGGTATAAAGATCAAAATATATGATTTCACTCCAACATACTTCGATAGAAAATTGATAAATAACTATATTTAATATTATGTGGATTTACCCAACAAACCCTGTGATAGCCGTCCTACTTTTCATAATTGCTCTTATGCAAGCCAGCTGATCTGCTCACATCATGTTCTACTTGTTGACCTTCCCTGAGCCCACCATGTTGTCAGTCAATTTAGCCTATTTTTGGCACACGTTCACATGTATCACAAATCCCTGTCTCAGACATCCGATTGTGCTGGAGCTTTCTGGATTTCACCGCAGCATCGGCTCTGCACCTGGCTGGGAACCAGTTGTGGCTCAGTGTCATGAAAACATATGAGTCACCTCCGTGTGAAGGCAGATACTCAAACCAACTGAACTTAATATTTGTGGATCACTGTGTATGCTTGTATTGACAGTCTGGGAAAGCCCTCTGGGATCGTTTGATTGATTTGCCCCACCCTCCTGTAATATCTCTCTCTGATTTGCTATCTGCAATACATGTTATATCTTGAATATCAAAGATTTAAAACAACTGCGCTGAATGCCATTCTAATTGAAGCTCAACTCAAATACAAAAGTCAACAACATGTGCCTAGTCACCTGACTGCTGGGAGTTTCAACTTAGACCTTCCAGTAGTCGCTAACTGCAGACAGTGTGTTTCATAATCTCATGTGTTATGCGATAAAGAGACAACGATTGGACACGTTTCTGTACAAATCAGATTAAATAGTTTACAGACTAGACATGTTGTGGGGTCAGTCTGAGTTCTCGTGTTTTTCTGTTTGTCACAGTGACCCATTAGAGCGAGGACATGGTACTTTAGCAGCATTAACAGCCTTAAGTCGACTGGTAGCTTCCTCTGAGGCTAACGTTTTTTGGACAAGCTTTCTGTGTAGGCCCTACCACGATTTGGTTAGGGAAGATGCTTGCTGGAACTTATTAGCATTCTGCTTATTGAAAAGCCACATTATACCATACCGAAGAAAGCTTATATTCAGAACATGTGTGTGTTATTGTGTTTGTGTTGTTGACTCAGTTCACACTGCTACTGAAAATGTGCCTTGTGATTTTAAAACACCAAGGGGGCTGTTGCTTCATATGCAAACCAACACATCATTATCCCTGCTGTGTTGTGAAACCTCTGTTTGCGAAACACACTTCTTTTACCTTGCTTCAAACGCAAAATTGGACAGGACAGAATTGCATGCGAGTTGACGGTTTCATGTGATTTACCAGGTTTTATTTTGGCCTCTGGGCTCTCTTTTCCATATTTAGTTTGCATTGATGAGCAAGAACAAAAAGCCGCCAGTGTGAAAAAAGCCAGCACACAAACAGCTTATCAAGCATGTGCAGTGTCCTGTGTGTGTGGACGATAACAGGAACTGGGTTTGAGCAGAAACTAGTGGAAAACTGTGGACTTTTTGATCCTGTCATCTAAAAATAATGTGGGTGTGCTTTCACTTTCTGTGTAAAACAACAATAACAATAAAGTTTATTGACGTAGCCCACTGATGTGCACAGCACATCACTGTACCTTTTCTGTTTAATTAACATTAACAGCAGCGTATACATGTAGGTGTTGGGCTTTCCCTGTGAACAGTCAGTGCAGTGAAGGCAACCCTAGAGCTGTTAGATCAGCACATTGTGGGGAATTGATGTAATTGCCATCACTCCAGGACAGCAACCGGAAGCGGATATTTTTGTGAGAAGTAAAGATACACTCTTGTTTTCCAGATCTAGTTTCTTGAATTGCCCAAACAGTGCTTGCTGGTGCTTTTAATAGGCGCAGACTGGTTCGGTCATCATTCTTTGAATTTGACATGTGTCCTCCCCCCCCTACATTGCCCATCAACTATAATAAGATGGGGAATGGCTGGCAGCCCAAGCTTGCAAGAGGAAGGCAAAACAAAGACCACCATAGATTCGATACAGAATACTTGAATATATGTAACTCTTAAAGTTGTTTATGTGTCATCTGGTGACATGACCTCTTGTTATCTATTCCTAAGCAAGCAGTCATATCTTGGATGTGTTGTCGCTTCGCCGAAGTCACGTTGAGTTTATTTTGTATGCCTGTTGTTCTGTGATGTATTCTTTCAGGCAGATTTAGTGACAGATATAGGCGCATTATCTTCTCTAGGTTTTTATTTTAAATGTCCCAATTAGTGTCTGTACGGATTGCCCAAAGTAAGGGGGGTTCGGTTTGAAGGCCTCGGAACACAAACAAAGTTTCTCTGCAGTATTTGGTTGTGGTGCGCAGTTATGAGTGGTGAGTCATCCTGGTATTGAGGTGCATCCTTTAATTGGCTTCGGAGGGTGCTGCAAGCTGCAACAACAGGTCTGTCTCTTTACATAACCTTCCTTGAGCACAGAGGTATGCAAACTGGAAAGGGCAGATTCATTGCACACACCCCTTCCATCCCACACGTACAGTAAGTGACTCCCACACACAAACACCCTGTCGCTTCTTATCGCCCCACCGGCTTTGAGGCAAGGGCTCCCTGACCCCCGCACAGTGTATGTGTGTGTGCGCGTATGTGCATGTTATGTAGAGGCTGGGACAGAGCGGCAGGCAGAGCTGAGATTGTGCGACCAGATCTGGAATGGGAGAGAGAGTCACAGTAGCAGCTGCTCCCTTGCATTAAGAGGCTCTCACTCTGACAGAGGACAATCACAGGGACACAGAGGACTTCCACTGCTGCCACGGCCTTTTGCTCACTGAGTGATTTGTACACAAGTCAAGAGGATACCGGCCGGATTCACTGTTGTGTTTGTGTATGTCTTCCCCATCCTGTCCGGAGCGAGGATGAGGATGAGGGAGCTCTCTCTGCGTCAGGACCCTGACCTGAGGAAGGAGTTGGCCCTGCTGGCACGCGGCTGTGACTTTGTTCTGCCCTCTCGATTCAAGAAGAGGCTCAGAGCCTTCCAACAAGGACAGGCAGGTGTTTGTATGAGTGTACCCTCGCCCACACAGGCTCCTCTGGCCTGTCAGCCAGTGGGCAGGTCTTTAAATGTGGAGTAGAATTTGTGGGTTTGATGTTTTGGTATTCAGCTGGCCTTTGTGGAAATGTGCTATTTAACATGCCGCTGTCAATGTACCTATTCCTCACTGTTGGCTATTGTTCTTTGCAAAGTGGAACTATATGTGTTGTTGGAACCAGCAGCACACCTCGGACAAGTGAGGACAAATCATTTGTATCACTTTCTCCAGGCAGCATTATTCAAATAGCTTCCACACACTGCTGTGTCATATGGCAATGTGATTTTTATATTTATGATAAGTTGTGGGGGGGCATTTTAAAAAGTGAATGATGTAAGCTATGGTTATTAGATGATGTTTTCATCTTGTGTGGTATGTTGTGTTCAGCTGCTTTACTCTCCTCTTACAGACCACATCATTGTGAATGTGCAAAATGTCATGGGGCTTAGCGGATGTGCTCAAGAGCTCTGCTAGTGGTTAGCATGGAGCGAGAGAGAGATAGAGGGGACGCTGCTGGGCAGGGCCACTGGAGATGTTTATGTCCTTTTATAGCCATGGCTGACGCCAACACACAGGACAGAGAAGAGGATCAGCCGCATTTATCGTTTATCCGATGGAAATGAGCAGATTACAGCTGGCAGAACACAGCAAAACTATTTAGATCAGTATTGACATGTATATCATGTAGAAAACGGACATGGATAGATTTAGCCCTCTTATGTTCTGCTCTATAATTCTAAGGCTTTAATGATGGCGTTTTGGGCTTTTGCCAATTTCTAGCCAGAGTTGAGAACAAGTGGTAGAACATGTCAGAGAAAAACAAGATGATAATTGTTGTTGTCTCTTAGCCTGCGTGGGTCTGTCATGTGATAATTAAAGGTCATGGTGGCCAGTTAGCAAATTCCTGACTCATGTAAGGTCTTTGGGTACGAGATGACGAGAGTGAAGCATTCTCTGCTCAAGCTGTTTTTAGTAAGTGGCTAATATGTGCACATAACACACTTTGGACCAAATGCATCCTGGCTTTTTATAGGTGTACCCTCACTGATTAATGCCCTCTACAGCAGTGGGTCCCAACACGGGAGGCAGGGGCCCGCAGCGGGGGTCGCCAAACCTAATTTTGGAAAATGTATATACAAATAAACGTTTCAATCTCACAGGTTAAAGTATGCAGATAAAACAGCCAACAAGCTAGCGGGCCAATGGCCAAGCATCAGTGATAAGAAAACTGAATTTCTCACAAAATTGTCATTAGTGATATGATTGTTTTAAAAAAATAATGATGATAACCCAGATTTAAAAGACTGCCATTGAACTTTTTTTGTATCAATGGATGTGATCTCTTCACAGTATCTCAGCTGTGCTCAGTAAATCATACTGGTTTGAAACAAAATGATCATCACATAAAGAGCTTGCATTATGTCATTCCCATTAGACATACAAGGATAGACTGGTTTCCAGCATGATTTGTACAGATTAATAGCATATTCTGCTAAAGCCTCACACAGATCTATCATTTGGGTCCCTGGCAGAAGTAGCGCACACAGATGATTCCAAGCTCTGACATATTTGAAGGTTTTTGTTACTGTACCTCTACAGTCTACACACACACACACACACACACACACACACACACACACACACACACACACACACACACACACACACACACACACATAACATGGCAGCCCTGCTTCTATCTCCAGAGCTGGCATTAAAACCTCTGTTTGCCTTTAATCAAGAACTCTGTGTAAACCCAGCCAAGGTTTACGCATCATGCCATTGCATTGCATCTAGTTATTTATTAGGACTGACCATTAAAGAAAATAATATTATACTTATTAGACATCCAGTCAATATTTTTAAAGCACATCAGTTCTGAATAGATTTACATAAATTAAATTCAAGCAACTGTCAATAACATGTTGAAACATGAGTAACTCAAAAGATGTGGTTGTCTTGTGTTACCTTATTTTGTTTTATAGAGATACCCTTTTGTTCAAAATAATCTATTTTGATGACCAAAATATACTTCTTAATTAAACATTATTGCGATGCCACAGATGTGATTACCTTGTAGTGATGACCGGTGACTAACGGTCAACTTCAGACTAAGACACCAAAACAAAAGATGAATTAGTTGACTCAACTAAGAAAGGGTCAGCTTGTGCATATCAAATGAAAATGGAACGGTACATCTGTCAGTAGATTACCACATTTAGATTTTATTTATAGATCAAGTCCTCAGCCGTATCTAGAATTATGTGGGGGTGTATATAGAGGATTCAAATACCTGACTCTCTTCAATTATTGTCAATCAAGGGGTTTACGCTTCAGTCTATTATCAATCAAGCCGTTTAACACTTATTAGTGTCACTTCTTAATTATTGAGTTACAATCTTTTAAAGGGTTTAGTCTAACACAGGCATTTATTACGGATAAATGGTTCATTACTATAACCATTAGCTGCTCTTCCCTGAGGGGGCTGATGAGAGGTGTGTTAGTGCTGGCAGTGTAAAGGTTTCATCAAGGCGAGCCTCAGCACATGCTGGAATGCTTGATCTGAGAGCAGTTAGCCTGTGCTAGCATCAGTTGCTAACCCTTCTTTTTCCTGTATGTTTGTCTCAGGCCCAGGTGAGGACGGAGAAGCCCGTCCCCACAGCGCTGAGTGAAAGCATTCCAAAGTTTTACTTCCCAAAGGGACGGCCGCAAGCCAACATCAACATCGACACCCTCATTACCAAAATTGAGAAAACATTTTCCCAATTCCCAAATGAAAGGGCCACCATTGAGGACATGGGGCAGGTCGCCAAGGTGAGAATGTGATGTGAAGCATCGAGGTGAAGCTGCCACCCAGGAAATGATTCCCATTAGTGCCATTTACAAATGTTTGCTGATTTTCAAACCTCTTCCAAAAATATTATCCATGTCTCCCTGAGGAATGTGAGCAATGGCCCTGAGGGGAACCTGAGTGAAGAGATAAATGACAGCTAGGTTTCCTGAGGGTCTTTAAGTGCTGCAACACTACCGCCAGCCCACCCTACAGAGTCATTGTTGCTGTTCTATTCTGCATGACAATCACATGTGTAAAGGAAATGCAGTGTTTTTCCCATCTCTCCTCTCTATAGCCACTCCACACACTGTATCTGATCTGCTTACTTGTCTCCCCAGGCCTGTGAGTGTCCTTTCTACTGGAAAATGCCATTGTTCTGCTTGGCTGGAGGCGACAGGACCGGCTTCGTGTCCGTTCACAAGTTCGTGGCTATGTGGAGAAAGTAAGACAATGGCTCTTCTTATTCTCACTGATACTCCCAGCCAAACAGCTCGTACAATCTCCTCGAAACAAAGATGACCGCTCACTGAAATGACAGACGTGGCATGCAGCTCTCTGACATCTGCTTTCATTTCTAAACAGATATCATTGATTACAAAGGCCTCGTAAACACTCAGAAGGGAATAGTTGCTGGGCATATACAGTTTTTTTTTTTTTTTTAAATGAAAACATCTATTCAGTGTCTTTCTGTGTGAAATTGTAAAGGGTACCATAGGGCTTTTGTAATGGCGTCTGTGCTCTTAGTTGAATGCTGTTGTGTGCAATAGGCATGCTCTTGTATTAATGTGCGAGCCTAGAGGGCTGATAGACCTGGCCTTTGACTTGAGCTCATGACTGAGCCATTCTTAGATGAGAGGCCACAGGCATTATTTCCCCCGCAACACTTGACGCTTATAATCACCAGGCAGCGATTCAGAATCCTAATTTCAGAATGTATTATACCTGCGCTTGCACTTTTGGGGGGAAACATTTCAAACTTGTGCTCTTGAAAGAATGATAAAAAAGAATAGAGCGAACATAAGGGAGTAGCCTTGCAACCATCTGTTCTCTCTTTTCTCCTCCAGGACTCTGCAGACCTGTCACGACGACGCTACTAAATTTGTGCACCTCTTGGCCAAGCCTGGCTGTAATTACCTGGAACAAGACGACTTTATTCCATTCCTGCAGGTACTGGCGGCAGCTCACCCAGGTGGAGGGCTGGACTTGGCAGTGCTGGGTGGCATAACTGGATTTGCGTGGGTGGTGGGAACTGGACTTCATTTAAGGCCTGTCCTAATGAAGTAGTGCTTTTTCATATGGCGGATAACTAATTCAGGGAAGCTACTGTAGGTCAGTGGAGGGGGAGATACTGAAAGAAGACCCCATCAGTGTAGGATTCAAGCTCAGCAGAAAAGAACCAAAGAGGGATGGACATGGTTCTTATTTAAAGGTCCCCTATTATACTGTTTTTCATTACTTTATTCTAGGTCTCAGATATATACAAAACATGTCTCTGAAGTGTTTGGCTCGAAATACCAAACAGATCATTGTAGCATCCCATAATCCCCTCTGTTTCAGCCCTGTTTCAAAAGTGCTGATTCTCTGTCTGTGTCTTTAGATGAAAATAAGGAGCCACTCCCCACGCCCGTCTGAGAGATATTTGGTTAAAAAGAACACAATGGTGCTCTAGGAGGAGATTCAGGTGATACGGTGGGGGGGGGGGGGGGGTTACCTTGGTTGGTGATTGGCTAATGGTTACACAAGCCAAAAAATCGTTATGACATCATAAAGTGGCCAAAATCTGATCAGCTCATTTTCAGACAGGTTTTTTATATAAATGGATCAGGACAAAAAGTGAGAGAATCTTTTTTCCTGAAACTTTCAGAATCTCTGAAAGGGGACACATGTTGATGTATAGAAGACATGCAAAAGGGGATTTTGCATAATAGGTGACCTTTAAAACAAATTAAAGCAACAAATAAATCCTAGAAATGACATAGATTTATCAAATGTATTTCTAAGCATAGTCTAATTGACTGTTGGTCGGCCTTACCATGTGAACCTGCTGTGCTGGCTGTTTGTCTTCTCATTCCCCCTGACAAGCTGTTGGTGCTCCACACCAGCCCCACCCGACACCTGATTCATTTTCATGCTGGCAGGGGGGGGGGGGGGGGGGGGCTGACTGAACAGCCGTTAGCATACCAGCAGAGATGCCTTGTGGCACACGCCGTTTAATTTGTAACCCTCCGCCCGGCGAATGGCCTGTGACTGTTTTGATGAATGAAAGGCGGATTGCAGTGGAGTAGATTTGACTGTCCCCGCCTGTTTCCTGTGCGCTGTGATTTATGTGTTTCTCTATGATTTAATTTCTCACACTAAGAGTCAAAGAGGCACGACGGCTGCCCTGAAATAAGGCCTTTTAATTTCATTGCCGCCTTCGCATTTATGTCAACAACTCTTTCCCCCAGCAGAGTAAATGGAAGGGGGTAGAATAAAAAAAAAAAGACGTGGGGGGAGTTTCATGGGAAAAAAATATAGCTACAGTTTATTTGAAATGCAGCACACCCCCTGTGACTTCATGGCATGAGGAAGGTGAAGAGCAGTCTCCAGAAAACGCCTTTCTCTGGCCTTCTCATCGGTTTGCTGTCAGAGCCAAAAGACTTAAGCACATCCCAAAAGCGGTTGACCCGGTGTTTTCTGACTTCAAATAGTTATTTAAATGTGATGACCTCTTCCAACAAGGCCTGCAGCTTTTTCTTTACGTGGCAAAATGTATAAAGCATATGCGCTGAGTGATGTAGATGGACACTGACAACTTTGAATGTTTGAATAAGCAGGCATTTAAAAGCCTATTCTGAATGTCATGTGTTCTGAGCAACAAAAAAGAAAGGCACATGTGGTTTGCCATTTGACTCGTTTCTGAAAGTAACTGCAGATTTTGACTGAACTTGTGTATTTGTTTTTGTTGTAAGCACAGCATGTCATTGATTTGTTCTTTTGTTCACGGTTTGTTAGTTTTGAGGGGTTTGTTATGGAGCTGAGTCAGACGTGCAGGACAGACAAAGAGAGCTGACTTTACTCTATGGTTTTCAGGATGTGGTGAACACACACGCAGGCCTGGCCTTTCTGAAGGAGGCACCGGACTTTCACTCACGATACATCACAACGGTATGCTAACACGACTCAAATAACAGCACATTACTATTGTAAGATTGCAAAAATGCCTCAAAATGTTTTTTCTGGTGAAATATTTAGTTGTTAACACAGTCTACTGTTTTTCAGGTGATTCAGAGGATATTCTACAATGTGAATCGTTCATGGACCGGAAGAATAACATGTTGTGAGCTCAGGAAAAGTAACTTACTTCAGGTACAAGACTACAAAACCAAACCAATGTTTTATCTCTGGTACTATAATCTACTTTCTGTGTTACTAGGTGTATCTGATTAAAAAATATATAAATGTTTAAATCATAATTAAATTAAAAAAAATGTAAAGGTAGCATTCAAGTTATTGATTAAAAACATTTATCTTCAAATTCACACGTTTTCATTGTGGTAATCATGTACGTTTTTTTATATTAATTATTTTTGGTTGTATTGTCCATTTTTTATATCTGGTATGATAACAATATTCTCACCAGAATGGTAGCCTAATCTGTTCTTGTTTTTATTTATTATTTAAACCAATTTATTTTAGGTAAAACTAAGGCAAGGCAAGGCAAGGGTGTAAGGGTGTCTTTCTAGTTGCACCTGAAAACAATTTTGCATGTGTGATTACCCCACGTGTAGAAGGTAATAAATGAACAACGCAGCCTGTCTGTAAACTATAATGGATATTTACAATAGACACATTGGCAAATTGTACCGGTAGATTGACCATCTATAAAACAAAAACCTATCATTGACATTTTGACTTTTCGTTTGTCCCAGAATCTGGCGCTGCTGGAGCAGGAGGACGACGTGAACCAGCTGACAGACTTCTTCTCTTATGAACATTTCTACGTTATCTACTGCAAGTTCTGGGAGTTGGACACCGACCACGACCTCTACATAGACCAGAAAGACCTGGCCCAGCACAATGACCAAGGTTCACCTCTCTTTAAAGGCTCCTATTCTACTCTCTTCAAACAATATATTATAGGTCTCGGATATATACAAAACATGTCTCTGAAGTGTTTTGGCTCAAAACACCAAACCGATCGTGCATTGTAGCATCCCATAAACCCCTCTGTTTCAGCCCTGTTTCAAAAGTGCTGATTCTGTGTCTGTAGCTTTAAATGCAAATGAACTGCCCCTCCCCATATAGCTCTGCGAGATGATTGGTTAAAAAGAACACAATGGTGCTCTAGGAGGAGATTCAGGTGATAAGGTGGGCGGGTGTTACCTTGGTTGGTGATTGGCTAATGGTTGCACAAGCCAAAAAAACATTGTGACATCACAAAGTAGCCAAATCTGATCAGACAGGTTTTTATATAAATGGATCAGGACAAAAAGTGAGCGAATCTTTTTTTCCTGAGACTTTCAGAATCTCTTTACACAGAAGGGACACATATTTATGTATAAAAGACATGAACAAGTGGATTTTGCATAATAGGGGACCTTTAAGGAGACGCAGCAGTCTAGTCTCAGTTGGTTTCAGATCAACTGGATGTCTGTACTCCCACACACAGTTCAAACAACAAAGGTGCTGAAACCTTGTCAGAACACAGCTTTTCTCTCACTTCCCATGCATTTGTTGGCACTGTCAGAAGGTTAAACTTTCATGTACAAATAAAAAGCTTTAGTGTTATTGTCTGGGTCTACTGCTCACACACAAACACACACTGTGAGAAATAGACTTCTCTTTGGCGCTTCTCCACACACACACTCCACACCACATGTTCTTAGTTGATGGTCTGTGAGTGAGGCAGGGGAAATGAGACACAAGATCAATAAGAGAGCAGCATTTATACTCTGCCTCGAATGACGCCATGTCTGGAACAATTTCTACGACTACATGGCCAAACGATGACCAGAGGATTTATAGAGTTGTCAAGATACAAAAAATAAGAGCTTAGACTAGCCACTCTGGATTTACAGTCTGTGAGAATGGATGACATGTGTTGTGAATAAGATGTACATTAACTGAGAGCGCTGTGAGTGAAAGGTTTTTATTTCCAACAGCCTGGATTTTAAATGATCTCTTTGCTGTGTTTTTCCAGCCCTTTCCCAGAAGATGATTGAGAGGATATTCTCAGGGACAGTCACAAGGTACGTGGAGATTTTAATGGGAGTTTTTTTTTAAAGATGCCAATTACAAGTTGTGAGCAAATCATTTTAATTTGAGAAACAACACTCTTTAGGTGGCATTAGTAACAGTTTGTTTTTTATTTCCTTCAGAGACCGAAAGGTGTACAAGGAGGGGCGGCTGAGTTACGCTGATTTTGTCTGGTTCCTCATCTCTGAGGAGGACAAGAAGACCGACACCAGGTGTGTAGACCAAGTCTGTACACGTTTAGAATTTAGAATTTGCTTTCATTTCATTTTCTGCGATTCCAAATTCTGGCTGAGATTCTGTAAGATTTAGTTTTGGTTTTACAGTAGGTGTTGTTTTTGTTATGGCCAGGTTTAATGACACACATGTATGTCATTAAATATACATAGAAAACACATGCTTAAAGGTAGGGTAGGTAAGTTTGAGAAACCGGCTCGAGATACACTTTTTGTTATATTCCATGGAATGCTCTTAACATCCCGATAGCAATGAATATCTTAAGTGCTTTGACAAAAAATCCATTAAAAAATGTCATCTGTGGAAACGGTAATACTGTAAAAAGCACGACCAATCATCTGAGCCGGCCCGGCTAAAATAACTGGATGGCCTACCTGCCTGTCAGCCTTCCAGCTGTGCACAAACTTATCTCGTGCCTTCATTGGTCATGTGCGCGTTCGTGTGTGTTGGAGGAGGGGCTCTGTAAGGAAGTAGCAGATTTCTTTCGGCTGTGTATTTTCAAATTCTAGCGATCTCGAGCCGGTTTCTCCAAAATTACCTACCCCACCTTTAAATATACATAGAAAACACATGCTTAAACATCTTTTATAGGAATAGTCATAATGTTTACATCTTTTAGATTTTCTACCACAGGAAAATGACCCCAGTTGGATTAAATTAGACCGAGTGAATAGCTTGGTTATTGGCATTTGATCTCCAATACTTAAATGATGTCCTTGTTTTTTTTTATTGTATTTGACTCGACATAGACATTATTTATCAGGCATTAAACATTATACATTCAACAAGTGTCATCAAAACAGTCATCTGTCTGAATATGCTGAAAATAACTAATGTGTGTGTGTGAGTGTACGTAGCCATTTTTTGTTGGGATTAAGGTTCCACCTTTTTCCGGCTCAGAACATTCGCCCCAAAAAGGCACGTGTCTGTTATTGATATACATAATTGCTAAATAACTGAAACTTAAATCAATTGGGTCAATTATAAAAAAAAATTACCAGGTTTATATCATTTCAGTTATGTTTTTCTTATAGGAAATTATTTTTATTAAGTTTTAATTAACGACAATATTTTTCACTGCCTATTTTTGTTTTGTTTATGAAAATACCCCTCATGAAGACTCACACCCACACTGATTGCATCTCTTGTTTCTTTAAAACCTTTCTGTCTTTTCTTACAGCACCTTTCTGCTTATTTACCCCTCCCCCCTCTCAGTATAGAGTACTGGTTCCGCTGTATGGACCTGGACGGGGACGGGGTGCTCAGCATGTACGAGCTGGAGTACTTCTACGAGGATCAGTGCCAGAAGCTGGAGACCATGGCCATCGAGCCTCTCCCCTTCGAGGACTGCCTCTGCCAAATGCTGGACCTCGTCAAGCCGGAAGTGGAAGGTCAGACCTTTTCTCACGTTTATACACAAGTTCACACACACACACCGGAAAGTCAGACAGCGGGGAGAGAGGCAGACGCACGCACACATTGATCCTGAGCTGAGGGAGGGGGAACAGATGAGACTGATGCCAGCTGTCGGTGTCATCCACACTGTCAACAAATGCCCGCCAGCACTTAGCTCAGAAGACACTAGTCCCCGGTGAAGTATGCATGTTTAGTATTGATAGCCGCAGCAGGAATGTGCCCCTTACTCGACCTGCTGCTACTGCAACTGTGTGTTATAGCATGTAATACGAGACGCAACAACTTATTTTTGAGGATGGTATTTCCCTCCACAGTTATGCCTCCTCCCGACATGAACCGTTTTAAGAGTTTTAAAGTCTGTTAAAATGTCTCATTAAATGTGGTATTCTTAGAAGATCTTTGCTCTTCAGTACAGGCGTACAGTTAGATTAGTTGTAGATGGATATATTACACTGATGACCAGTTAACAGCAGATCAGATGAGTCTAGAGGAGTTTTCATAAACAACCCAGTCTAAAATGCCACTGTCAGGAAATACAGAACTTTCAGAAGCAGAACCAGGGACTTTTTTTAGGGCTCCAAAGATATTCAAATCACGGCCATTCATTTCAGGCATGACATAGAATATATATTTTGGGTTGAAAGTTTAATTTAAGAATCAATCGCCTTTTGAATTAGTATGAGCTAGCATCAGCCTCCAGGCTCGCTGTGGAAGTTACATTGAAATCTTAAAGCCTTTTAAACAGCTGCATGAGAGGTTAGGCTGGCTAACAACATGTTCATCCAGATAAAAAAATGTTTGAATACACGGTCATTTGTTTTGTATCATTGAATCCAAACATTTTAAGGTTTTCAAATCTGAAAAGCTGCTTCCTTTCTGTTTTTACATCTTTAAGAAATAGGATTTGTATTGTATAAACAATTTTACAACTTGACAGTAAACTCTTACAACTTGTCACACACATTTATTTATTATTTAACATGTTAGAGACCAGATGAGGCAGGTCATTCGAATACCATTGACAAATTCATGGAAATAAAAGAAAATATTGGCAACAGTTTTAGCTTGAAGTAGTGTGGCCCAGCTGTTTTGTAGTTTAATCAGTAGACAAGAGATCACACTCATAATCCCTGAGACACTTCTGTATAACTCTCAGGCCCATTTTGAAAAGCTAGAGTGAATGGCAACGTCAGACTAAAACCTTGTACTGAGGCATCCTAAATACTTTTATAATCCCTGTGCCATAAATCCTCTGCCGCTGTCTAAAGTGATCTTTTATCCCGTCCAGGTAAGATCACTCTGCGGGACCTGAAGAGGTGCAAGTTGTCCCACATCTTCTTCGACACGTTCTTCAACATCGAGAAGTACCTGGACCACGAGCAGAAGGACCCGTTCTCTGTGATCAGGGTAAGGATGTCAGACGATGCGAGACAGAAACAACTTGTTCTTCTGTCAGAGGTCGAGGGGATCACGTTTCTTGTGGTGTTTTTTCAGGAGATGGAGACAGAGAGCCAGGAGTTCTCCGACTGGGAGAAGTACGCTGCGGAGGAGTACGACATCCTGGTGGCCGAGGAGGCCGCCAACGATCAGTGCAACGACGCGTAAGTCCAGGGCTGGATTCATTAAACCACTAAAACTGTCCTTTATTTTCTATGTAATTCTTTTACTTTGACACTAACTCATAACCCCTAATAAAAGCTATTCATTATAACTTGAAATTCGACTAATCAAACTTTTTGATTTTCCTCGTCTTCCAGCAGCAGATATATTTTTTATTTTTTAGTACATTTTGACCAATGACTATTATTTCAACCCTATTTATATACAATAGTATATAGCATTGTTCATTTAACATGTCAATTACTTATAACATATTGAGTTTAATGCATGGATTTATAATCTTTTTTAGAAACTGGTGGATGGATGTTTTTGTCTGTCTGCGGTTAATAGGAGTTTGTTCATGGTTTGATGTATTTTATGGCTTTACAAAGCATTCCCAAGTATATTTCTTCAGAAGTTTTATAAATGAGTCCCTGAATATTGTTACATATTGTAATAACAAAAATGTATTGTTATTATGAGGGCTCACAGTATATGCAGAACACAAATAGCCTCATTTTATGGCAGAACTTTCAACATCACACGGCAGGAAATGCAGAGTTTTAATTGATTGTACATTTCTTTAGATGGTCTATTGTGCAGTGAGACAGTGAGGGTCAGGTCAGAGGTCAGGCCTTGTGTCCCGCAGCAGAGACCCTCAGAGAGTCAGTGGTAGATGAGGCTGTTGACAGGTATGTTGTGTGGTTTTAGGAACACCACCAACTTCTAAAGACAGGCAGCTAACCGGAGCAGGTAAGACCTCAGGTCAGCAGCAGAGACTTCACTGTCCCCCTCCTCTTCCTCTCTGTGAGTCCAGTCCTAAACCCACTCCTGGCTCCCCTATCCCCCTCCCGTCCGATCTGATGCTGACAGCAGGTAGTCCTTCTGTCAGGCGGCACTGTATCGTGTGTGTGTGTGGCCATGTCTCAGAGCTGGGAGTGTGTTTTGGAACCAGACGGTTTCTGTTTTTAAACTTCCACTTCTGAGGAAGAACTGTACACCATCTCTGTCCGTACCGTCATGTGTTGCTCCTTTGTTCTCTCCAGTTCAAAATCTCCTGTCTGTTTTAAGGAATTACACTTATTCGCTTTCTTGCTAAAAGTAAGAAGAACAGATCGACACCACTCTTGTATGAGTATAGTTCAAATGAAGCTGCTAGTTATATTAGCTTAGCATAAGAAAGACCATAGTATGAGCCAATGGGATGGTTGTAATTACACGGTTGGCCACTATGAATATTGGCACAATATTGCATAGAGGCATCTAGTATTTCTGCTATGCTCCTGTAAGCAGCTACTGGTTATTTTTTCTTAACTCTCAGCAGGAAAGCAAATTAGCTTTTCCAAATGTAAACAGTTTGAGTGTTATAATTGAGAACATTGACTTTGTCTGAATGATCCCTGATCTTTTCCTCTATGTTTCTGTTTAGGTATGAAAATCCTCTGAGCCCTTTAGGGCAGCACATCTCCACTGAGCTGGGTCTGACAAAGAGACACTTCTTTCAGATTCCCAGTCCACACTGCAACCTGGACGAATATGAATATGAAGATGACTTTGAGTGATCCTGTAGTGTTTTCTCACCTGCCGAGTGCCGTGCGCTCCAGGAAACAGCCCAACCTGCAGTGGATGAATCTCATCAAGACAGATTCACAGGTTCAGGACAAACTTCAATAAACAGGAAGTGAACAGAGCACTGGTGGGGTCAGATGTGCTGGGAAAAATGGACACAGTATCACACATTTGGACAGGAAATATGATCAGAGCAGATGGTGGTTGCTCAAATTACCGAATGTTTTAAATATGTTCACCAGCCTCGCTTACAGAAGTCATCACAGCTGACTTTGTGGTGTAACAAGCGGCACGTTTAGACCTCTGCACACACACACACACGTGGACACAGGAAAAGTTGTGTAATGCTTTGTATAAAAAATATCTGGGGCGAGTGTTATCTCATCTGAAAATCAGTATCGTGTTATTCATGAGCTAAATCACATTCTGATTGGTTGATTCGGGATTTGAACTAATTATCATCTGAAGTCATTGGCTAGTGTTACATTCCAGTGATCATAATGGAAGCTTTTCTACAAGACTGTAAATTCATGAATGGGTGTTTGTTGAAATGAGGAGATGCCAAACAAACCACCGTCAAGCCTGCTGCACACAGTTCACACTGCCAAACACACACACACACACACACAGTATTTTGTACAGGTCTGCACTCATTATTACATATATTTACTGTATTTGTGAGATGGGGTTATTATTAAATTATTAGAGAAGAGTTTATAAATACCTGTAAATATTTATTTGGTGCTTGCTGTGTTGTAAATGATTCGGGAAATTGTTTTAGAGACTTTTTTCTATGTTACCAAGTACTTCATTTTTATGTACTTTGACAGAACAAAAGGAACCAATATTAAAATGTTTTGCTTTTCTTTAAATTAATAATAAAGCCTTTTAATGGAAAAGTAAATACATGGACTGTGCTTTTTCATTTAAAGCATCTAGTACAGACTGTTTTTGATATGCTCTATACATATAAATGTCTGTTAGATTAAAATTGCAGCTGCTCAGTCATGTTATTTTAGACTAAACTAAATACAGATGTTGACCCTCTTGGGAAATGACTTCATGGGTGTAAAGTGGGACAAGCTGTAAGGCAGTAATACAAATTAACAATTTAAATATATGGAGAAATGTACCAGATTGACTTTTTTTATTTAAATTAATAACTGTAATACATAAGGAATGTTTGGCAAACCTTAACAAGGAGTTATAATAAAGTGGCAGGCATGACAATAAAGCAACATTCTTACAATACTGAGTAATATCATAATATTCATGTTTTGGATCTCAGTGTGATCCAAATGTCACTCGTAACATTCAGGTAAATTATGTATTTAGGGAAAAATGCTTAAAAAATACTCATTCACTTGGTCCTCAAATGAAAGTGGTCTGTGAATAAAAAACACTTAACTTAAATAATTTGAGACATTATTGGATAAACAAAGATAAATATAGTGTTATTTTATATATTTAACAAACCCCTTGAAAAATACTGAAGTCCTTCTGACTGCATGAGCCTGTATGTGTTGCCCTAAGCCCATTTTATGAGAAATGTATAAATGTGCCTATTTTGAATAGGCTCTGTAATAAAACTAAATCAACAGTGAAAGTGCATTTGTCTGCTGTGGATAAATACATATGTGTTGCTCCAATCAGTGTTTCCAGCAGCCGGAGGGGACATGTGATTCAAAGTCAAATACAATTCCCATGTCTTTACAATGTAGAAACATGTGATTTAGTGCAATGTGTCTTATTTATGTGTAACAATCCTGTGCAAAATGTGGATTTATGGCACAATAATAGAATATATCAGCTTCTCTCTGCACAATTAATAAATTC
This sequence comes from Trematomus bernacchii, assembly GCF_902827165.1. Taxonomy (NCBI): domain Eukaryota; kingdom Metazoa; phylum Chordata; class Actinopteri; order Perciformes; family Nototheniidae; genus Trematomus; species Trematomus bernacchii. The sequence goes on along the minus strand of NW_022987588.1, from coordinate 3,842,420 downwards.
CTATTGGCTGAAGTGTTTTCGTGGGATTTGTTGATACAAAAAACAATCTGGATGTAGCAGACGTGTCCTTATATTGAACATATTGTACTGTATTTAAACAAACCTGTATTAACAGGACTGTAGAGGGGGATGGGTTGCCGGTATTTCCTCACATAATTACAGAGACAGAATAAAGGAAAGCCCCCTTGAAATGTTTGAGGTCTTATCCTCCAACAAACTAACTGTTACAGTTCAACTTCCACAGTGTGGTCGTCCGCCTCGTTGAGGATGCTGAGGACAGTTCCCTGGATGTTGGATCTCTTTGCAGGAGGCTCCACGGGGATGGAAAAGGGATCCGTGTCTGCTGTCTTTTCCTGATGGCTGAGGAGTTACAGGAGGTCACAGTTATTAGTATGAGCATGGTGGAGGAGATCTAATGTGTCACTGGTTTAGACATAATCAATTCACCTTGGACTGAAGCTGGACTTTCTAACCTTAGCTACTTTGGAGTCAGAAGGGCTCAACGGGAATCCTTAAGGAATAAGAAAAAGACAAACATGATGTAGCTGGCTGCATTAAAGGTCCCCTATTATACTGTTTCTCATCAATATATTATAGGTCTCAGATATATACAAACATGTCTCTGAAGTGTTTGGCTCCAAACACCAAACAGATCATGCATTGTAGCATCCCATAAACCCCTCTGTTTCAGCCCTGTTTCAAAAGTGCTGATTCTCTGTCTTTTACGTTACACAAGCCAAAAAAATCGTTATGACATCATAAAGTGGCCAAAATCTGATCAGCTCATTTTCAGACAGGCTTATATAATACATGGATCAGGACCTTTATATATACAGTCTATGATCAGGGCACATGTTTATGTGCAAAAGACATGAAAAGGTGCATTTTGCATAATAGGTGACCTTTAAGAACACAACACTTATGTGCTTGATTTGACAATTAGTTCTAGCACCTTCTAGTTTTAGTTTGGAGCGACTGGGCAGGTACTTCCTGTCAGAGCTAACGTACGACGCGGCATCCTCCCCTTCAGCTGCAGCCAGCAGGGAGGCTCGATAGTAGAGGAGCGGCTGCCAGCTCTCCTCCCTGAGGTCAATAACCTTCTCGGCTGTGTGCTTCTGCAGGTAGGAGAACCTGCACAGACAGCAACAAAACTTTCAGAGAGCCACTTTTAAAAACATGTTCGTAAGCCTGTATGTTTTTCGCGCGGCACTTACACTGTTTTCTTGTCTGGTTTGAGCAGTTTGCTGGAGAACTCACTGAGGATGGGCAGGTAGGAGAGGTACGGCGGAGTAGGTGTTTCTGCCGTCTGACTGAACTCGCTGAACACAAACTCTATGCCGTTCCTGCAAATACAAAACTCACAATTAAGGCAGAAGAAAAAGTGAAAACAATAGTCTAGGTAATGCGACAGAGCCCCAGCTAACCTGTGGATCATGACGACACACTCACGAAACTTGAACTGGTCCCCCAAGCTGAGGGCGAAGCGCCGGGCGAGCTCTCTGATGCTGGTGAAGGTCTGGACCCCCGGGTGAGCCCCCCCGCTCTCCTGCTCACGCTTCAGACGGACCAACAGCTGAGGAAAGAGGACAAACAGGAATATTCCCATTTAAATTCAGCATCCCAGACAGACCTAGACAGCAGCATACAAAATGTCACAACAGAACAGAAAAAAAACAGCAAATGAATCCTAACAATCAATGAGCACAGTTACAGGACATGTGCATATTTGTATTTCCTCTACCTGCTGCAAGCAGAGCACCAGAGTGCGAGCGCTCTCTATCTTATCCATCTGTCTGGTCCGGCACATCGTCTCCTTGATGATGTCTCCAAACTCGTTGTAGTACTGGAACAAACAGGGAGAAGTTAGCTATGTAGCACATACTTAGCACGACTCCTGACTTTTCCTTGTGTTTTAATTTTAATTTTGTTTTTTATATATATCTGTTGTAACTTATTGTCGTTTATTGTGATTGTAGTAATGTGTTTTTATTACATGTACAGCACTTTGGCTCGACCAAAAATCGCTTTTAAATGTGCTATATAAATAAAACCTGATTTGATTTGATTTGATACTTGTATTAAAGGAAGGGTTTTATTTATTTATTTTTTATTGTGCCAAGAGTTTAATTATTAGATCAAAACCTGATGATGCCAGACTGTACATTTTAAGCTACAGCCAAAAGCTGCTTAGCTTAACTTGGGAAACAGTTAACCTGACTCTGTTGGAAGGTAATAACATGTATCTACCTGCACTTCTAAAGGCCTGTAATTAAAATTGAGTATGTTGTTTGTATAATATATTCAAAACTACAGTGTTAAAAACACAAGTGGCTGTTTTATGACGGCTTGTTTCTTCTTGATCATTTGAAGATCTTGGGTGACTACCCAGTCTACCCCGATCTTAAAATGATCACATGCGAACAGATGTGGGTTTTTATCACCTTTGGAGTGAGCCAGACTAGCTCTTTCCAGTCATTATGCTAAGCTAACCAACGGTTGGGTATAGCTTCATATTATTACAGACATGAGAGGGGTATCAATCTAACTTTTGGCAGGAAAGCTGATTAGCCTTTTTTCCAAATTGTCCATCTTTTTAAGCTTCACCTTCATGTAGTAAATGAAGACCTCAGCTGCCATGCTCATCTCCAGAACTCGATGCACTATGAGTTTGCAGAAGGCTGCCAGCATATTTCTGCGTTTGTGTAGCTCCTCCAGCCTCTCCTCCTCAGAGTTCCCACTGACTGAGGAAGCCAGATGGAGATGAAGCGTGCGGTTGGATGTGAAGTGGTCGAGGGTGAGAGAAGGGGAAGAGAGTGATTAATCATAACAAATCATATAACAGAAACTAAGAGAACAAAGCAGAGTGTTTTAGTAAGTTTGAGGACAATGGCTTTAGCAGGTGGAAATCAAAGATAACATAAGACTAGAGTTATGGTTGTGACACCATGTGGCTTCAATCTTTCACAAGGGTAATAAAATAGGCTCAGAGGTGAGCCAGAGTTAATGGAATTTTCTCACGGAAAGAGATTGCCCTGATTTTATGATTTAACTCGGGGCCCTTACCCTCCGAGTGATCTCTGATCCAGCAGCTAATAGAAAACACTGCCTATATAACAAAACCCTTACCAGGCAAATCCAATAAAACAATAGCTTTTTATTACATGTTCGAAAAACAATAATCCTGTATTGTATTTGTTTAACATTTAAGAGATTCCCACCAGGACCGCTATTGACTTCTCTGGACGATCCCACATTTGGATGCAATATGTCTCGGAAAGTAAAGCTATTGTAAAGATAATAAAATGTTTTAGTGACAGTCAGCCATCAATGGATTTATAGGTTTCACCTGCAGGACTTTACAAAGAAAACATTACGTATTTCCAACATGTCAATCTTGTTTGACTCATTTCAGATCAGACGGGAACACACTGCTGTCATCAATTTACAAGCAGCATGGCTTTGAAAACAAAGTATAACATCCTTTACTACAAATTAGTACAGCCAGTTTCAAAGTGAGGATATTAACAGGGTTTCCTTTGTAATTGAGGATCACTTGTTAGGTCAGGTGGTAAAATCAGACCCAGTTTACAGTCAGCAGGCAGCTCAGCAGTCAGCTATCAGGCCTGATGTGTGGCCGTGCATTTCAGATCTGCATGTCTGTACCCAGAGAACAGCTGCACTGAATCACAGCTTCAGAGGGAAGGAGGCTGAGCTCCACAGAGTGAGAGTGCCATCTGCTGAGTAAACTCTGCACTGTGTTTCTGCTGGGGGTCCCGCACACTCCTGGGTGCATGATCATCACACACACACCTATAGGAAGGCAGCTGTTCGGATGTGTGGAGTCGGACCTGCAGGATTTGTGACTCCTAAGTGCATAACAGAGCGTGTCTAAAGCTTGTTTTAGCCGTGAGGATTTTCAGCTTATGCTACTTTACACTTCTACTCTATTAGGGAAATATTGTATATTTTTCTTCACTACATCAGATTGCTATTTTACTTTTCCAAAAATGATATATTGTTTAAATTAAACCAGTTGTTTCCAAAACTTTTGTGGCCCTTAACAAAAATAGTGTGTGTTACTTTTCAGATGTGTAAACCTCTAAACTTTTCACATAGTTTATATTTTATATAACTGTTCAATGCTAAAAAAAGGTCAACTTATTATTTGTTTATCCACAGAAAAAGAGCCTAATGAGCTTGTTGAATTGTATTTGGTTCTATTAATATGCAGATATTTATGCTTGTTCGTACAAGTCTTGAAATTAACTGTAGGTGAGCACAGAGGAACACAGTTAAGCTGATTCATTTGAGAAACAGCCTCAGCACATAATCATCCTGCACAGTGACGATGAAACATCTAGTTTCAGCAATAAAGAAATGATGTAATATAAACACTTCATGTAATCATGTAGATGTCTCACCCCCGCTCTGGCTCTCACAGTCTGGTCCAGTGAAGACGTGCATGCACACGAAGGTGGAGAGCGCCCTCTGCAGTTTGGGACTGGGGGTGTAGAGCAGAGGCCCGAAGCAGCTGGGGTCCCACACCTGCAGCTGGAAGGAGTGAGCCGTCAGAACGTCACAGACTCCCAGGAAGGCCTGACATGGAAAATAGAGAGGATGTTAGACGAGAAAAAAAGAAAAAGTAAAATGTGCCATGATTTTTTAAAACATCAGTTGACCTGCTGCTGCACCCTGGGGTCAGAGTGGGAGAGACAGTGGTGACCTCGCTCACAGAAGAGACGCAGCTGGAGCCTCTGGGCCACGGCCTTCTCCTGAGACACACCCACACACACACACCCACACACACACACACACACACACACACACACACACACACACACACACACACACACACACACACACACACACACACACACACACACACACACACACCACACACACACACACACACACACACACACACACACACACACACACACACACACACACACACACACACACACACACACACACACACACACACACACAGATTCAAACACGTCACATTATCTTGCCTACAGATAATTTGATGATTTCACAAGACCATATTTACGGATAGTTTTTTATGTACAGACACACACACAGGGCTTACAAACAAGGCATATTGATAGGTGACAAAAGTGCAGCATTTTCCTGCAAATATGTGCATTTCTTTTAAAAAGAAAATTCATTTGATATGGGCCTCTCGAAATACAGTCTTACTTTAAAGCTCTTTCTGTTGCTTAACATATTAACACACATTATACCATTTCATCAAGTCTCTGTATAATTTTGTTTCACAATCTACTGAATATTGTATTAATTAATCTGTTAATTGTGTGGATGGTAGAATTTCAGCAATTAGAGCCTGAGCCTAAGATTACATCTTAAAATGTATTTTTCTGTATTTTTCCGTTTTTTATTTTAGTAGTACAATTTTGCTTTAAGGATGACCGAACTGCTTCATGTTTATCATATACAGTTGCTGATCAGTCAGTCAACTGTTTCTGTATCCACATTTCTTATTGTACTAGTTCTAAATTCATTAATATTGCACTAGTTAAAACATCAGCCCGAGTGCAACAGATGTAACTCACTCTGGAGGTTAATGTGTCGGTACTGGTGCTGAGGGACCAGATCATGCAGGAAGAGAGACACTGCAGTACCTCCAGCAGCACCTTCAGACATATAAAGAAGAGAGAAAGAGACACAAGACAGATTGTGGATAAATCAATCCATAACACTTGTACAAACTTGACTTTAAAGAAGCAGAGCAGGTACCTCAGGCGGTGCTCCTCCCTCACTGCTCTCCACTGACAGGAGAGGAGACAACAGCTCAAACAGGTTCCACCTGAGGAGGTTGTGACAGCTTACAAAACACAGAGAAACACAGAATGAACAGCAAATAAATACACATCACTGGCAAAATGCTGTCAGCTCAAACTGCTCTCAAACCTTACTTGTGGAAAGCTCTGAGTTTCTTCAGTTTGGCTAAAATGTCTCCAGTTTTCTCCTCATCGGCAGAGAAACTGTCACCCTACAACAGAGGAATAGCAAATAATAAGTAATCGTGTCAAGTAAGGCGTTTAATTATAAGCATACAACCGGTTTGGTACCTTTTAGAATAAAAAACATAGCTATGTCTACTATAATACGGCTTGAAGAGGTACACATGTGCAATAATCTCTACCAAAAAGAAAAAATAGAGAAAAATATGAAAAATGTTGAAGTATTTGTAACTTTCTTCGGATCCCAAAAGGGGTTCCTGAAATGTAGTGTTCTTCAAACGATCTGGACTGCTAATAGGATTATGACAGACATTAAGTCTCAATCCATTCATCACCATCTCTTTGTCCCTACAGTGTGACAGTCCCCCTCACCTTCAGTGCGTCCCCCAGCAGTGCTGTCAGCTGATCCACCCAGCTCTGCACCACAGAGTCTCTGGCGTCTCGGGCTGTGGCGCTGGAGGCCGTCCCCCCCCCACTCAGACTGAGGGACGTACGGGCAGCCGCCTCCAGAACAGAGGGACCAGCGTGGTGCTCCAAAACTGTTTCCATCTCTGCCGTCAGAGCCGATACTGCCTGAGGACGAGGAGGAATTAACTAATCATATTGATAACAGCGGGTTGGGAAAGTTCTTAAAATATCACACTAAGGCTCCAATACTTGGTTTCAACAAGTATTGGAACTGTGTCATCCCATTCATTTGTCATAAATGCTCCCTGTGATGTGTGTGTGAGTTGAAAGCCTGTGATGCAGACCTGTGTGTTGTCAGAGTCAGGACACTCAGGGAGGAAGAACTGAGGAATCTTCATCAGGGAGGCCACACAGTCACTACTCTCTGAAAACTTCACAAACAATATCATAATGTAATCCACAGAATATAGTTAGTATTATATTAGGTATTACAAAATAAATACCTTGGATAGTAACTTTGGAAGCACCACGAGGAAGTGATCAGTGAGCTTGGTACAGTCATCATTCTGGATTTTCCTTTCCTTAGCATTCATTACCTGAAACATTAAGTCCAACACACCAGTTTATTCAAATATAATTTATTTTGGAGCATGTTTCAGTGGCTTACATTACACATTAGTGACGCTACAGTTATCAGTAGCACCACCAAGTATATTTACTAAAGTACTGTTCTTAGGTACAATTTTTGTATGTAAACTGTTTTAATACTTTCCTGATCATAAAAAAGGGAAAAGCTCTCCTACTGACCTTCTTTGCTCCACTCCTTCCTGCCAGTGATGGTCCCTCTGCAGCCTGACGCACCGACGCTACCAAGATCTCAACGAGCACAGTTTGTTGTGCACAAGTGAGGCCTGCAGACACACACACACACACACCACACACACACACGATGATGACTGCTGTAGACCTCATGCATGTGACACTATCCACTGTCTAAGATATTTAAAGATCATTCTGCCAACAACTACACACATCCCTCTTACCTGGACCTTGTGAGGAGGGGTCCTGCAGCAGTATGGATGTGAGAGTGGGCCAGTCCTTCAGCAGGGCGGCACCAACGTCCCACAGACTGTCCACCAGGTAAACCACATGTTTGTGCAGCTGAAGACAAAAGAGACGTTTTACTCCTTCCAATTTCTTAAGTAAAAACCACAGCCCTGAATTTAAACAGGCAGAATATGTTCACCTCAGACTCCTGGTAGAACTGCAGCAGAGCCTTCAGTCTGGATGTGTGTTGTTTATGTACCTCCACCTTATGTATTTCATCCTCAGTGTCAGATGTAGGGCCTGCAGTGTTGAGAAGCCTGGACGAGACCAATAACATCCGGACACACTTTAAATAACAGTTTTTTAAATCTGTGTTAGTTCTTTGTAGGGATGGAGGTGACCGTACCGTGAGAAGAGCAGCTCGCCTGCAGCGGCCGCCAGGGGGCGCTGTGAGGAGTAAACTAACTGGAGCAGCTGCTGGTAGTCTTCTGGACTGAGAGCATCATCTGATGTTCTGAGGAGACAGGAGTAGTTTGATGCAAATACAAATAGTAGGAAAACTTTAAAGATGATGGGATAATAATTATGAGAACAACAGACTCACCTGGAGATGAGGAGCAGCAGCTTCATGGTCTGCACTGCCACCTCGTTGTCTTTATCCAGAGTCATGGAGATCAACCGGTCCTGGAACACAAACAATGTTACATGAGTGTACACACATATACAAATATTAATTAAAATGTTTGTTTCTGCCTTGGTTACCACAATCCCTTAACGCAACTTTAAGCAGAATAGCTTACCTTGAAGCGGCTGGTGAACAGGTCCAGTTTAGGGAGGAGCTGAGGATCTACATATAAACCCTGCAGACCTAACACACACTTGAGACGCACATCTGGAATCTGAAACATGATGAAAATGTCAGAGCAGAGACAGTTTAAAAAAAGAAAAATGTACTAACAGAGACTTGAGTAATGCTGTGACAACTTGCTGTGACTACTGGTTTCATAGCAAAGACAACAGACAGTCAAAGATCTATTATTCCCAAAGATATCTCTGTTATATCTTCTGATCACATCATAACACATCATATGTTTCCTGTTGATTACCTTGTCGTGCATCATCCAGCCCATGTATTTGAGGTAGCTATCGTTGAGAAAAGCAGAACTGTAGAGCTTCATCCACAAACCCAACTCCTCCATACAGATAGAGCGGATTTCTGGAAGCACGTCGCTGCACAGACACACGTGCTCAATAAGATAAGGCACTTTGAAACCACGCTGAAACCAACCATGTCAGAGAAACACTTACCGATATCTTTTCAGGAAAACTCCTTTAAAGAGGATGTCCATCATGCTCTCTATCTCCGCCCTCTTCCCCTGCAGCTTGAGGAGCAGGAGCACAGGCACACAATGAGGCAGACATTACTTATAGAGCAAATATAACATCCTCAACTAGATACAAAGTGTCTCACCTCTGTGACTTTCTTCTCTATTCTCTCGTGTTGCACGTTGCTTCTCTGCCTTGTCTTCCTCTTCTGCACCTCGTACAGTTTCTGACTGTTTTCAATGCCGACGCTCAGGCTCAAAGCCACGGCAACCAGAGAGCTCAGCAGCTTCACCGCTTCTCAGGGACATCCGAACCAAGAAGCTCATATTAGTTTATTGAATGGATTTATGTATCTGTTTGTGTGTGTTTTCTATTTCATTACCTGCTAGTGTGCAGGTGTGTCTGAAAGCCCGCACTAAAGAGTCTGACAGCTCTGTGAGTAGTGAGATGAGGGTGTTCATCAGGTAGCTGTCGAAAATGACGCTGTGCTGACACTGAGAAACCAGCACCGACATAAAGTCGCAGAACTCAGAGAAGAACCAGCGGCCCTCCGGTCCAGACTGTATCAGAGGATAGTCCACATTATCCTAAAGAGAGAGGAGGGAGGGAAATAAAAGAGAGTAAAGACCGTGAAGGGCAGACATTATTTAGTTCATCAGGTTAGAGAAGATACTCACAGAGTACTGAGCAGGGCAGAGGAATTGTGTTCTTTCAGCGCAAAGGTGTTCATAATAAAGATCGGATAAAAACGGGTACAAAAGAGACTAAAATACAGAAGTCTTAAGTAGCATTACTGTTAACCTAAAGACAGGAGAGAAAACTATTGGATGGATCACCACAAATAAAATCCTCACCTGCCTCTTAGAGCTTCTGTAGTCAGGGTGATGGGTACGTTTATTTCAAATATGATTGTATTTAATATAGGAAATCCAATTAGGTGACATGTTGATCACTGTTCTAAAACTGATTGAAGAAACAGTGGGGCGATTACATAATGAATGAGACGCTCTGATACAGAAAGGTCAGAGCAGTAAATGTCAGGACAAATCCATAAAGCAGGAGGTTCTACTGACTGTGTCCAGGGGCCATGTGACTGTGAGGATCCACGGGAAGGCCAGGAACTTCTTATACTGCAGACCAGAAACCTGAAGCACACACAGGCAGACTGTTTCAGACCAAGGGGTTGAAACAGATGAAAACACAGGAGGAAACACAGATTGAAGACCTTTTACCTCGTCCAGCTCCTCCACCATCTTACTCCTGAGCTCACTGTCCTCTCCGCTCTGACACATCTCGGCTGTGACCACACCTGGAGAGACAGGGGGGAAACATACACCTTAGGTTGTGTATCCTTCATATGTGTGTGTGTGTGTGTGTGTGTGTGTGTGTGTGTGTGTGTGTGTGTGTGTGTGTGTGTGTGTGTGTGTGTGTGTGTGTGTGTGTGTGTGTGTGTGTGTGTGTGTGCTTGCCTTTGCATCCCGAGCATTGGATGTAGAAGCTGATGAGATCGAGGAGGGAAGTGTCTCTGTCCTTCTGGTAAGCCTCTATCCAATCATCAATCACCGTCTGCTCAGACAACACAAGAGTCAGATTGTGTTTTTACTGTTTATTAATTTGTATAATTTGTATATTCAAGTCTTTTAATAATTCGGGTAAGTTCATTGTTTTTAGTTATTTTTGAAAAAAACTCTCTGCTGAAACCAACAATAAGTCTTTATTATAGATCAAAGGTGAACCAAAACATTTGTATTTGTATTTTACCATGAGTAAAAGAGTTCCCAGGCCAAGACAGGAAGCATAACAAATAACAAATACTTTTTGTATATTGAAGTTGTATAGGTAAAAATAACTTTATAAATAAAGAAAGAAAGTAAACAGACATAGTACTAATGTTTTGTGCATGTTTCTTGCATTACATCTGAGATAAATAGTGTTGACCTTCAAATGTATTAGTTTATTCCAAACATCCCAATTATTATAAAACAAAACATGTACACTTTACACAGTGTTTGTAGCGCATGATGGAAAGGAGCAGGGAGAAGAAAATATGATATTACTAACACAATAAGATTTAAATAAGACAGTCTAGAGCAGAAGCCAATGTTCCATGTGAGAGTAATCTGGTCTCACCTGCATGGCGCCCCGGCCCATGGTGAGCACCTGGAACAGGGTGACAGCCTCCACGTGTTCGCTGCCTCCTGCTCTGCTGCTGCCACTGGCTTTAGCACGTTTGCGCTTGACATTCTCTGAGCCTGTGTGTGCTTTCTTTCTCCGTCTCTGCGGGTACAAAATAAAGCAGTAATCATATGAGTTATTATAAACAAGCCAAATGCAAATATCTGAATGACAAACTCCTCTGTGTAAGCACTGTTCTTTGAAGAGTCAAGATCCAAATTCAAGAGTCAGTCAGACTCCAGGCGGTTCACTCCTCCAGCTGGGCACTAATGAGCCTTCTCACTGTAATAGCTTTCCTCATATTGTCATACTGCTCTTCTACCATTATTCGTCTCCTGAACAGTTGCTCTCAGACCTTAGACCCTGCTTGTTTAATGATGAACAGAGAAACACCTACCGCACTCTTTTGTCTGTTCTCATTCCCCGACTCATCCTCTGATTGATTGACAGCTGCGGAGGAGTTCGCCTCATCATGAGAGTTCTTCCTGGGAAGTCAAAACATTCATTTCTAATGACTTGAATAGAAAATCTAATTCTTGTTTATAGTTATGTTTCTTATGTATCTGCTATAGCTACTTTGATTTTCATGAAACATGATCAACTTATTAAATATAATGACTTTTTATGTTTGAAATGCCCCACATACTGTTAAACACTAATAACATGCTTACAAATCATTGCTAGTGGAGAAAACAAAAAACTATAAAAGTTATCATCTTTGTGGACCTTGAAGGCTCCATATTTTAATTCTGAAAAAAGAGTTTGGTTATACTTTTTATACTTGAATTACAATTTGAAGAAGAGGAAATGTTATTCCCCCACTTTAGAGAATACAAAAAAACCTCTTACCTCTGCTTTGAGGCCCTGGTTGCAGCTGAAGCTGTGGTCTCTGGTATCATCTCCTTCTCAGATCTTTACACAGAGTTCAGGTGTGTGACTCTCCATCTGGAAATACAGTGGTGATGAAGTAGCGTACAGACAGAAGTTATTTCAGACAGTTTGCTCAACCCAAATCATGGAAACGTTATCAATACGAAACCTTTACCTGTATATAAACAGAAGGTTGCCATACTTATATATCTGGTCAATTATTAACATTTGGAGGGGTTGCAGGGTGTCTACAATGTATGCATGCCGAAAATATACATTGCATGCCCCTCTCCACAGGGAGGAGCTCACAGGGGATTTAAAAGAGTTGCTTAAAGACACTACGGGAGAGAAGCTGCTTTGAGCCCTTGAGGTCATCATAGACAACTTCAAAACACAGTCTGCCATCCTGCGACCCTGCTACATTACACATATTTTATTTGAAAACTAAAACATAAGTTATGATTTACTGAAGCAGCCCTGTTGTGTGTAGCCTACATTGTAACAGAGGTGAGTAACGGATAAACACAGACAGGTCGGTCGCATATCCTCAGTTTTTCAAACTTACCCTCTTCACATTGATTCATCCTTCCTTGATGGTATTTAAAATGCAAACGATGTCATATTAAAACATTTAAAACATTTTCCACCACGAATATCGTCCTTATTTCCACCAAGCTCTCACAGTCAAGTTGTCGAACAGCCTAACAGCATTCTGATTGGCTGGAAAATGAAATCGAACGTATGTGGTTGGTTGTTCTGACGTGTCAGTCAGACTTTAGTCCCTCCCCTGGAGGTTTGGTTTTCTACATATCTCAGCACTGTAAACATCTGTAGCACGCATCAGACATGAGGTAATCTGCAGACAGGAGTCATTATTTACAAAAAATAGAGAAAGGCCCTTTTTGTTTCATTTCTGCTGTTATTCGAGTGGAAACATATGTTACTGTAGCCCAGTATGTGCCGTATATTGTACTTTATCAGACTTTTTATTGTTAATTCAGAACGGAACTGTCTGGTATTTCCTGATTTAATATTTTTTGAAAGAATTGAACAGCAGGAGGCGCCATTTACTTAAAATAGGTGAAGAGTAATCCTAAAAATAACAATTATTGTTACTATTGTTTGGCACACATTTAAAACTACATTATATATATTGAAAGAAAACAAGAAATGTTTGTCAGGAAAGGTACAGAAAGAAATAACATATTTTAAAATATTTAACTAAAAATATTTACATTAGAAACTACACAAAAAAAGCAGACCAGAAAAACTAACCAAGAAATACATGCAAACACATCCCCCTATTGCATTACATTTTATTATTCCACTTTAGGTTAAAAAAAAGAAGTAATTGTAACAGTAGTGCAAGAAGGGATTCAACAAGCTTACATTCATTTTCAAACAACTGACTCATCATAGTGACTAAAATGGATCACATTCAAGAGAACGATTAAAAAAAACCTATATGATTTGTAAATGAAGTACAGTAGGCTATCCAATCCCACATGAATCAGTTTAGCACCTTTTCACAGTCATAACAACATCAGTTCATTCAGAAGCTCCTGGAGAGATCTGTAGCATCACAACGTCAGGATTCACAGACACAGAGGCATCCTTCAGGGGAGTCAGGACAGGAACTGGGACACGAAGGTCACGGCCTGGTGAAGGTCTTCTGTCAGTTCCTCCGGTAGCGTCAACACCAACGATGTTAAACTTTGAGTAAGTTCTAATATCCTACACAGAGAACAGAATATGGTTGTTATTAGAAAGTTGCTGCATTGCTCTGTGAAGTGTCATCACTTACATATGATGAGTTCAAAGGCTTAATTTGTCATGTGCACAATAGCTACAACATAGTTTAGGCAATTAAAATCTTTGTCATAGGCTATTCCAACAGTGCAACATCCAAAATACATGTAAAGAAAAATACATAACAAAATAGACATACTGGTGCAGGTAAGTTGCAGGCGTAAGAACAACACATACATATAAAATAAAATAAGATTAAACAGAATGTAAAATACAGTAGAATAAATACTGTAATAATATATGGAGATGTGGAATAACAAGTGTAGAGTTGAACATTGTATTATATTGGCTGTGGGATAAAACTGTCCCTCCCTGAGTCATATATATTGTTTTATTTATTTCTGTTTTACATGTATATAGTTAACTTGTATGACTTCTAATGGCTTAAGTAGTATATTGCATTGTTGAAGGAACTTTCGACTGTGGATTTGCATTGCCAACAGCGGCACTGTAGCTGTTGTGAATATGGCAATAAAGTCTTAAATATTGCATCTTGGATTTTACTCACCAGTTGATGTAGTGCGCAGCCAGCTGAGGTTCGTGCCGCGAGCCTTCCTCCACCAACAGAGACTGTTTCATCTGTTTGAAGTTCGCCTCAATGTCTTTCTTTATTTCAGAGAAAGCCTGAATTCCTCTGAAAGAGCTGAGGACTAGCTGCAAAAGAACAACAACAAATAGCACAACACTTTTAGTGGAATGCATAACAGGAAAAACTGGGGGGAAATAAAAGATTTATTCTACATACATATATAACCGAGAGCTGGTGGGCAATGTATTTATGACTTCCAAGGTGTCTGATATCTTCCTCCAGCTGTTGACTCAGCACTAGGAGCTGGTTCAGTTTGGCGATGTGGAAGAAGTATTCTATAAAAGAAACAAAGGCTAACGTTGGCAACATATGTGGTTTACAAATACAGGTGTAGTGGTGTAATGAGAGAGTATCATTTTTATCGTTTCAACTGCAAGGTATATGTGAACATAAAAGGGACGAGAGAACATACATTTTCACCTTGATAACAACCAGCGATGGCGAAAAAGTTAGTTCCTCTACTTAAAAAATAGCAATACCACTGTGAAAAATATGACATTCTATGTATAATCAGCTTCTTCCTTATATTACCGTCCATTGGCGGCCTCTCCAGCATGTCCACAGGGCTGCCTTGAATGAGAAACACCTCAACACGAGGGAACATCACTGACAGACCCACCATGTCCAGGTAGTCCTGAGGAAACACAAGAACCTCCTGATTTCTGGTACAACATTTCACAGTTACGTTGAATCGCATTCTTTTAACGTTATTATGGAAGTATGTCAACGTGGTATTTCAAGGCATTCCAAAAATGTCCTGTTTTATATTGACAATGTGAATTAGATGATACCTCCAGCTGTGGCATAGGCTTTGGTAGATGTTCAAGGCACTGCAGCATCTGGTCCAGAATCTCTGATCCTTGAGCCTGGAAAGTGTCTGACTCCTCTGGACTGCAGCCTTGTCCTAACTGCTCCTGGAACTGTGACATAAATAATATGAAAAATAAATGTAATGCCACAGACTAAAAGGAGGATTGTCTATACAGGATGTTTTGAAATGCATATGAACAGTAGGGCAGACATGACAATAGACTTTAAATAGTTTGTAAAGTGCATGTTGGTACATAATCATGCTAAAGCTAGCAATGACGTCAAGTCAAATGCTATGTTTGAATGCTTTCAGAGATTTGATACAGGATAGACTCATAAGCACATGACCCATTTGTAAATAGATACGGGTTTAATGCCTTGTGTATTGGTTGCAGGGTTATTTATAAGGATAAACCCCTTGAGATGAGCAATCTGGCATTCAAAGGGGACATAACGTACAATACAGACAAAGGAAAGACAAGGAAATACAAAGGAACAAGCAACAATTACAATAAATATACAATAATTGAAAATGCATTGTAGGTATAACAGAGCTTAATTTGAACCAAAGTTAATAGATTCAGATGCTTGACTTTTACTTGACAATTAGTCAAAACATTATAAAACTATTGAGAAAGTGGAGGATATAAAAGTAATATTTATCAGCAGTGTGGAAACAATGCATTCATTCTCCAGTGATGTACCTGCTGCATCTGAGCCCTGACGAGGAGGTCCAGCTGCCCGCAGAGACACAGCATCTCCAGGCCCACCTGCTCTGGACTCAGATGGACCGGCATCAGGGGTCTCTTCACCTGTAGCTCCACTGACCACACAGCAGATACATCACAAGTCTGTCACATTTCCTCCCTTTTTCCTTTACTGTTTTATCAATAGACACAAATTCCCAGGGGGCACCACCCCCATTTATCAATGTGTGTGTCACTGTCCTACAGGTCCCAGGGAGGCTGGAGATAAGGACTTTAGGGGAGTGGTCAGTGTGTTGAAATGAGACAGAGCCTGCACTCTTTCAAGATGCAAAGACAACACAAGTAATATGACAACATAACACTGCTGAAACCTGGAATAAAAGGAGTGTGTGATGCTGGGACTTACCTCTGAAAGCTTCATGATAACCGCACGGCTGACAGAGCGGCTCCGTTGTGCTCACTGCCATTTCTGACTTCAACCGGCTGTGAATACCTCAATATTCTCCTAAATGTACCCAGAAGCCATAAGAAGCTCGTAAAAGCTAAGTTAACAGCCTAGTTGAGATGTAGAGAATAATAGATACGGGTCTATTTATCTTATGGCATCTTGACGGAAGTATCTACAGTATCGCAAGGGGTGCGTTCGCGACTCTAACGTTCATCAGGGTGAATGAAAGCCGATGTTGTTTCTTCATCCGTAATTCATCGTTTTCCTGCAGGTGTCGATGCTCACACACAGCTGCGATGCAAAGAATACATCCTTTATACCCGGAGGATCCATGAAAATAATAACAGACAATGCCCACGCCCTTTGCAACAACAGCCGTGCAGTAACAGACCGTGATTTGCAGTTTTGAACGCCCCTTCAGCCCCCTCCACACACACAGAGCCTTTCTGCATGATGTCATGCTTTAAGGATGGAGACCACAGCATCACTTGGTGAGGATGCAGAGCTGTTCTTTACAGGACTAGAGCCACGATCAATGTTACTGAACCAGGAAGAGAATCAAAATGAGCACAAAGATACTCAAAACGAATACAAAGAGCACAAGAAACACACTTTAAAGAAACTGTGAAGTCTGTGTCTTGCTCCTAGAGAGAAGGTGGGGCCCTTAGCACATCTGTGCCCAGGGGTCCCATTGTCTCATAATATGGCCATGACTCAAGTCATGTACTGTACTTACTTTAAAGGTCCCCCATTATACTGTTTTTCATCAATATATAATAAGTCTCAGATATATACAAATATGTTTCTGAAGTTTTTGGCTCGAAATACCAAACAGATCATTGCAGCATAATAATCCCCTCTGTTTCTAAAGTGCTCTGTCTGTTACTTTAGATGAAAATAAGGAGCCACTCCCAACGCCCCTCTGAGAGATATTTGGTTACAAAGAACACTCTAGTAGGAGATGCAGGTGCTAAGGTGTGGTGGGGGGGGTTACCTTGGTTGGATATTGGCTAATGGTTACACAAGCCAAAAAAACGTTATGACATAAAGTGGCCAAAATCTGATCAGCTCATTTTCAGACAAGTTTTTATATAAATGGATCAGGACAAAGAGTGAGCGAATTTTTTTTCCTGAAACTTTCAGAATCTCTTCACACAGAGGGGACACATGTTTATGTATAAAAGACATGAAAAAGTGCATTTTGCATAATAGGTGACCTTTAAATACCAAATATAATGAAAGGGAAATACTTCAGTCAACAGCATCTTTGTCAGGGTTGCACCTAATTCTTGTTATTTTCATTATTGATTGATCCACCTATTATTTTTTGGGATAGTGTAGATAAATATTTAAAACCTAACAATGAGGAACCAAGAAGTATTGGGCATGTTTACTGTAATATTACCTGTATTTGCTAATCAATGTTTGCTTTCTGCCGATATATTTAATGATTCAATTGTTTGATATAATAAAGGTGGAAGTAAAAGTGGAATGTACTTACATGGAGCAGTGCTGAAAGTGCTTTTATATTTAAACCTGATGGAGTTCAAGCTTGGTGAAGATCGAGTATTTTAAAGTGAAAAGTGTAATTCTACATCAGTTTTACGTTTTGATAATCTATGTACATTTTTTGCCAATAGTGCCATATCACTGTTACTTTGACTCCAGTAAATGATCTGAATATTTAAGTATTTGCCAGTGGAAGATCTTCAAAGCACAAACCAACTCTGGGCTTGGTTTATTAAATAGCAAAGTCAGACAGGAAGTCTCCATTCTTCAACCAGGACTCAAAATGGGTCTTAATAAAATACAACTGGCTTATAAAGTTTGTCACAGTTTTACAGTATCCAAAGGGAAAGTTTGAAATAAAAATGCAGAGGTCTCGACAAAGTAAAGGCAAGAAAACATTTAAATAGTGCGCTAAGGAATATATCTCCTGATACTATAATAATATCAGTCTGGCGTTATAAAAAAGAAAGAAAAAAGAATGAAGTCAATTCTATAGCAAAAATCTAACTCACCTGATTCCTTATAACACTTAAATTTACAATAATATACATATTTTTGTAAACAACCTTAATTTCAATAGATAATCTTGTTTACAAGTGCATCTGGAGAAAAAATAACATTTATATCCTTTTGCATCAAATGCCCCCCCTTGTCCATGATTTTCCTCAATGGCAAATCTTGTTGTGAGCTTCTATCAAGAATAAAGACTGTGGTCCACAGCTGTACAAATTAAATGTTCCATAACAGCAATTATACACAAGGTCAATAGTCCAATGGCTGAAGCAGAGAAGACACATGCTGGATTTTGACATCTTGGGACCACAGTTGTTACTCTCCGTTTGGACCCGTCATCGGTCTCAAACGGGACTCCGGTTGGACTCCAGTAGTCTGATTTATTCTTGTTTCTACTGACGAGTGCCGGGGGGTAGAGCGAGGTTGGCCATCAGCTCGTGAACAGAAGCAAATATCGTACACTCACCTGAGAGAAAGATAGAAAATACCCAGTGTTAATGACAAGCAATGACATTTAGTGTCAGGTGTAGATGACACTGAATATTCAGTTGATATTAGTTTCAGTTTAGTAAAATGATAAAAAAAATTCAGTGTGAAAGTCTCACCCTGTCTGGCGGGGTGCAGTTCGTTGAACCTCTTAAGGATATTAGAGACCATGAGGGCCGCGGCCCCCGAGGAGCTGTGCTGTCTGGGGATGTCGGCCTGCTGAGTGAGGCCCGTGGCCATGTCGTACACAATGGGGACGATGATGCTCAGGGGCTCCTGGGGCACCGGGATACGCTGAGTCAGCTGCAACTGCAAGGCACAACAGACACAGGGTCAGGTTGCTTCAAATGATGCTACACAAGTATAGGTGTGTGCTTGCTGCGGAGAGATGAGAGTGAGGCTCTGCTGAGACTTACAAAGAAGAGCATCTTTGACTTGAGCACCACAGCGATGGTCCCAGGAGGGGCGATGGGGGGAGCACTGGGAGGGATGGTGAGACAGAACTGCACATTCCACTTCAGCTGTGAAGCCTGGTCAGGGAACTGCAGAGAAATCATATTCATATTTATAACACCTTTCAAACACAGAGAGAATTCTTATTTTTTTTTTATGTAAGGCCAAATTTTAGCATTTAGCATATTCATAACATCTTTTACTTTCTGTGTAAAGATGAAGTAGCAATTGTGTTGTTGTTTTCTCTATCGATCAAAATACACCCAAACTGAAAAGGTTCATATACAATCATGATTCAATACATGCTACTATGTCTCTTAAATAAGAAACAGCTACCCACCAGTTCCATCTTCATGATGCGCACACAGTCTCTCAGGATGTTGGTGGGCGCCCCCAGCAGCTTTGTGAAGGCATTCAGAGTGTTGTATTTGAAGGGAGGACCAGCAACCTAGAAAGTTGAATCAATGGAATAACAACAACATGAGTGCAGGGCAGGCATGACTTCCAAAGTGTCCTTAATGTAGTGCATCACGGGTCGGAATTGTGTGTTGATTTTAAATGAAGCACTAAACTACTACTACGTCTTACATGTAAGAACATTTTCTGCTCATGCTTACCCTTGTCTCGAAGAACTTCTCCAGGACCTGAAGCTCCTCCTGGGTCCAGGGACCTGCGTTTTCTGGAGTGACTTTGAGCTGCAGTGTCTGGTAGTTCTTTGGGTTGAGAGCCACGCGGCACTTG
This sequence comes from Trematomus bernacchii, assembly GCF_902827165.1. Classification (NCBI taxonomy): domain Eukaryota; kingdom Metazoa; phylum Chordata; class Actinopteri; order Perciformes; family Nototheniidae; genus Trematomus; species Trematomus bernacchii. The sequence goes on along the minus strand of NW_022987588.1, from coordinate 3,822,542 downwards.
AGTACCTCCGTCTTGAACATGATCACCCCCGGCTCATTAGAGTTCACAATAGATAACTGGAGGAGAATTGGTAGAGAAGGGGACGTTAGAACAGTCAGTTAGTTAGTGTAACAAATAAACACAAGACTTGTCTCTCCAAATGAGTGCAATTCTTACGGTGGCTTCCTGCTGGATGATCCTCTGTAGGTGCCGTCTCATGATAACTGAACCCAGAAAACGCTCAAGAGGGGAGCAGAGGTAGCTACCAGCCAGGCCGGGCACCAGGCAGGGAGTGGGTGAGGGGAGCAGAAGCACATGCAAGGCATTGTGGGTGAGGATGGTAGGAATGGAAGCAGCCCAGGGGCGCTGAGGTAGCTTGCGGGGTGGAGGCATACTGGAAGGCATAACCTGTGAACCTAAAACAAAGAGGGAGAGGGAAAGCGATGTTTTAGAGAAAAATTTCAATATTTTCAATAGTGCTTTATTTATTTATGGTAAAGTCTTAACCTATAGCGTGTTTTACCATAAAAACAAAATACAGAAGTGCCAAATTATTTGGAAAGGATCACCTTGTTTTGTTACATTATTTTTCCACCAGAGATGACAGGTCACTTTTTCAAATGTTAAATATCTTGGTCGCAATTATTTATCTGTTTGTACTTTATTACATTCCTTTCTTTATAACAACTCAATAAACAACAATGAGTCATTTCTTTTGAAATAATGACAGATAGGGACAATTGTATACTGACCAAAAAATGTTTACCCTTTTTGGATTAATTTTTCTTGAACAATTCTAGTTAAATGTATTTAAAAAAATCTAAAAGGGATTAGTATCAAGATGATTTAATAGGCGCATTCACACCGCAGTACTTTTCCCACAAAGGTTCATGAGAACTTAGTTCATCAGAACTCTTTAGTTCTCATGAACTAAGTACAGATCGCGTTCACACCGGAATAAGTTCCTGGGGGAAGGATTAGGCAAATGAAGCTGCTGACGTCACTTCTTCTGCTTTGGGTTTACTGGCAGGCCACAAACAACTTCACGGCGTATACTGCCACCCGAAGTCCCCGGCCGGAAGTCCCCGGAGTTGGGGACTGGCTTCAGCCTTCCGAGTAAATCGCCAGAACGCCGACACCTCCTCATCACTCCACCGCTCTCATGTTTTCTTTTGTGTTGCCATAAGTTAGTCTCTCTGCATTTGTGCGATGGGCTAATGCTAATGCTAATAATGCTAATGCGAGGATAATAAAATGGCGGCTTCACAAAACCTTTTGGGAGTTTTACGGGGCGTGGTTTGCATTCCGCCCAGCCAATCAGACATAGGAACCTTTTTCTCCCACGAAAGTACCTGCTCTCTAGCAGGGACGGAAAAGGGGGTAAAAAAGGTTCTGATGAACTAATTTTAGTTCCGGCTCTTTTTGGTGTGAACGCGACATTTCAGAACTATATCGGAACTAAAGTGGGAAAAGTACTGCGGCGTGAACGCGCCAATTTAATCCATTATCAGTTGGGATGTATAAGTTATGCGAGACAACACTGAAAGAAGCACTACTTACTGGTCCCGGCTCGCGGAGAATGAGGATCGGGGATAGGCGAGTGCAGCGATGGGTTACCAGGGGACATGCCAGGGATCCTTGCCCCAGGAGAAGGCCCTGAGACCTGGGGTGAGCCTGGCCACTGGCCCCTATGGCTGGGAGACACCATGGCATATGGAGAGCTGGGGTCCAGAGCACCTAGGTTGAATAAGAGACAGCCATCAGCAACAGAATAACACTAATACAAAACAATTAACACTGTTAAATGTATACACCACTGTGTGCCCACTAAATACTGCCCATTTTTCATTGGATGTCATTTTCAGCCCGTGCCAGAAGACCAGAATTACCACCAGGCCAGAATTTAGGGCCATCCTGCTGCTTACCGTGAGGACTGGCAAAGCTGGTTGGGCCCATGGCAATGCCCAGAGAAGACGGAGAGGGGGTGGGCCCGAAAGGAGAGGGAGCCCGCAGAGCTCCACTAGGGGAGCCAGAGGCATGGATGTTCCCTGCACACACACACACATACATACCAAAGGACTCATCAGACTCTGAGCTTGACAAGTTCTCATCACACACACACACACACACACTCGCACACTCATGAACACACATGCTAAAGCAGGGCGGGCCGTAGTCTCTGGCTGGCGGGCTGAGATGGAGGAATGGAAGGAGCAGGGCAAAATGCATGCTTCATTTCCTCTCGGCTGTGAGGCGTGTGTGTGTTGCATGAGAAACACAACTGATATCATGGTTTTGCAAAATTGAAAATGGGCACACATGGTCGCTCTTCCTCGTTTTCTGTTGCATTCACACAATGTGTTCTTGCAACAAATCAGCAGATAGTTTGAGGGCCGCAATGGGACATGTTCATAAAACAAACATTTGTATGGGGGCATGAAAAGCTCAGATGACACACACAACAGCAGACATCAGTCACTCACACACACATGGACAAGAACCGAGCTTGCTGCTACTGTACCTGGCGACTGGGTGGGCATCATGGATGGCGAGGGGGTTACGTTAGCATGGTAATTTGGTGGTGGTGAAGTGAGAGGAGGATAGACTCCTCCCGCACCCCCTCTCATTGTTTGCGGCTGCTGTTGAGCTTGCAACTGATTCATCAGGGTGTCCATCACGTCAACACCCACCGGCGAGGGGGGGTTGTCATCTTCATTAACAGAGCGCCGGCGAGCATCCTGATTACTGTCTACAAACATGTTTAGGAATGTCTAGACAGAGGAAAGAAGAGAAAGACAACATTCTATGTAAAAAGCTGGGTAAAAGTCAATTGTTAATCATAAACAGTATATATCTGCATACTTCACTTTTGGAATCAAGTAGTTTTCTTTAGGTCAGCTGATTAGAAAAACACTCTTACAGTTCTGCTACCCAAAGCACCTCTAAAGCTAACTTATTAACACTTAATGGTTATGCAATTGACTTTTTAGGTGCTCGTACACATATCTTTTTAACAGAGCCAGGATGACCTTTTCCCCTGTTTATGTTAAGCTAATTAGCTGCTGGCAGAAGCTTCATATTTACTGTACATACATGCCTCTAAGTCTTGTATACCTTGAGTCCAGGTGCAGGGTAAAAGCCCTCTACAATCTTAGTGTTGTCAAAAAGACTGTAGGCTCCGTCTCTGATGGCGACCACACCGCGGCTGCGGCAGTAGATGTCGATGCAGTACATGTTTCTGAAGGCCAGGCGGATGTGTGTGGGTGACTGGGGTAAGATGGAGAAGCACTGGTAGGCAGTGTTGGTGCGCTGGGTCAGGCCCAGCATGGGCACGGTTGGAAGCTTGTTGATTGCGTTCAGAGGGGCCTGTGTGTCAGAGAGAACCTGAGGAAGATGATAAATAGATAATGTTACTCAGGACATTACACAGAACACTAAAGTGAAATTAAACAGTATGTGATTAGAGAAATAGAGGATACGTCGTTTTTGCAATTATTTGAGGCACATAAAGATTATGAACAAAACAGAATACAATACATTTTAGGAAGAGAGAATAACGTTGTGATGTCAGCTAAAATATTGATATGAGACCTGTTTATAAGGTATTTCCTAACACAAAGATTAAGTGAACTAATTTAAGAGTAACCTTAGAGGCCTCTTGATATTATAACTTGATCCAGATCCAACAAGTGGACATTTATTTGTTGTGGATGCAGTCTGACATCTGTGTACCTGCAGAAGCTGCATCACGTTAGGACTCTTGTTGAACATCTCTTGGAGCTGATGGAGGATGATATTGTGGCAGTTGGAGCAGCCAGAGTTCGGCCCCACGGTGCCCAGGGCGAGGTGGAACCGCTGGCTGTTGGAGTTCCACTGGATGGTGACGGAGCTGCCCTTGGTGGTGCCGTAACACAGCACCAGCTTACGGTAGTTGTACAGCCGCACCTCTGAAAACAGGCTCATAAGAGATGGCATCTCTGGAGGGAAGCAGTGAAGAGTGTGTAGCTGTATTAGATCAGTGTGTTTCTTTTGCAAAGCATCAAAGACACAACCTTGTGGGTGACATGACGAGTGCAAGACTTAACTAACTCTAGCTCTAACCATCTGCAGAATTCAACAACATCTTTAAAACTTACAAAAGTACATCTGATCGCTCTGGGTTTTTCTTCTCAGATTAGTTTACTTTGAAAATACATAATTCAGTGTACATTCATACACATGTACCAAAATGATGTAAAGTAACATACCAACTGAATTAAGATGAATTGCAATCTTTGTTTAACACATGACCGTGCACGTACCTGGTAGTGCTCGAGAGAAGGTGAGGACACACTGGTAGAGCTCGCTGATGGCGTTCCAGTCATTGAGGAACATCTCCACCACCTTGCGCCCGCCCACCGGCTCCGACAGAGGGTTTTCGTAGGTCAGATACACGTGCCGCGTGGAGGCTAATAAGAGGGGACAGATGGGTTTGTTTAAACACCGGGCAGTGTTGTAAACTTCGAGTGTGGAGCCTGGAACAATCTGTTTACGATGCGTACCTTGCTCCTTGCTGTGCGTGCTGTTGAGAGGGCAGTTGGCCAGCATCAGTTCAGCCACCCAGGTTCGGTTGTTCCTGCCCTGCAGTCTGAAGGTGCAGTCCAGCAGAGAGCGGTCTAAAGCTTTCCTGGTCTCTTCTTCTACACCTTTACAGGGAGGAATCCTGCAGGACAAACAAATATGCTGTATGATCACAATGTTTGTTGCAATGTTTATTATACTGTGAATATAAATTGGATTCATGTGTGTTTAAAAGCATGAATGCTTGTGACTGTGTGTATTACTTTATTAGACGTATTGCGTGACTGCTGCCATCTCCCTCCACTTGGACACCTTGGTTTGGGATTTCCATGTTGGACAGCTAGTCAAGAGACAGACAGAAGGACATTTAGCATTGGCCAAAAATATTTTTGCCATGCTTGATGTTGTTCCAACACATCTATGCCTGGTATGAATGATTAGAAATGTCTGGGCACTGGGACTTACCTCTGCTTTGAGGCCAATGAAAGGCATGTTGGTGTCGCACATCGCTACAAGGTGAGCCAGCTCTTTGTTGAAGGCACACATTTCTCCAGACCGCTTAGGCTTCTTTGGCTCCGGCTCCCCCTGGTCCCCAGATACCTATGGAGCAACAGAGACAAAGCAAATGTGTTTAATTTATTCCTTAGCAATGTCTTTTCTCACATTCACAAAAGGTACACATGTTCACAAGGGGACGCTGACCAGTACAGGGAAAAGCTGAATTTATATTTGGTTGTATATTGTGGTGATGCAGACTACATATGTATCAACTGAGGCAACCCAAAAGAAAATATATTTTCTTATCAAGAATAATTGAGGGTGGGCATTGAATGCGTTTACTTTTCCCAGCACATTTCAAACTGTGTAGTTTAATCTTGAAGACAAGATCAATGAAAACCGATACAAAATGCTGTATGTCAACAAACAGAGATGAATGTTTTCTACTTTAGTGCTGCCTACCTTTCTCTTAGAGCCAGGTCGGACCACTCTCCCCGTTGTGTCCTGGACGAGGTGTTCTAGGTTGGGTTTAAAATGCTGCAGGAGCTGTGCACACATGGGCCCGTCATCTCCTTCCAACTGAGACACGGACAGGAACGAGTACTTGTACTGCAACGCTGTGGGACTGCTGGGCACTTCATGCATGTCCACCACCTACAAAAAAAAAGAGAATGAGTAGGATTAGAACGAATTGGAAGGATCAACAATGGAGAATAAGAAGGTGGACACTAAAGTCAATTCAAATATTTAATATGGATTTTTGGTTTTAGAAATAGATTTGTTCAGGAACTCACAATGTAGTACTGCGGAAGACGTGTGAGCTTAATGAAGAGTCTGTGTTTGGACAGGTTGCCTATGGGGTGAGAAGCCGAGTTGGACAGGTGAAGAATATCAGTGCACACGGTGGGAAGGTGTTTCACAGACTGTCGAGAACGCTGCTCCCCCAACCAGAACCTTGACAGAGAGAAAGAAAGATTCGATGTCTCAATAAAATCCATGATGTGAAAAAGTTCCGAATTCATAGCTCCGGCTGTTTACTAGTGCAAGACTCTGGAAATTCAGATCCCCGTCATCCTTCTCAACAACCATCTTGCCACCTTCTTTGCCAAGTGTTGCTATTGACAGCAATAAGTGCATTTTGACAAGCTAGTGGCAGGCGTTGACTGCGAACTGCCAATGCTATACTTTACACTGTCAGCTGTGAATATACGTGTCGTGTTTATAGCTATTTAAAAATGGAGGAGGTGGTCTCACTTGAGTTGTTGAAGCCAAGATATGATGCGCTTCATGTCATCGTTAATGGTCTTTTCAATGTCATCCAGCATAGACTGATCTAGAGAGAGAACACATAGGGTTATTTATTGCACAGAGTGGAGCATACAAAACAATACAAGGGAACAAAGACCTATGAACTAACATTACAAAAACATTGTGATTTGCTATTACTTACCTAATCCATACAGCATGGGTTGGAAGACGCCAGAGTGCAGGTCTACAAAAATGTGTAAACACTCTGAACGACCACAGGGCTCCAGTATCGGAATAACGAGTGTGGGTAAAGCGGTCTCGATGAATGCTGAAATAAACAAACAAACTTCAACATCTCTTTTGTAGATGACTCAAAAACCATTGTTACAGTACATTAACTGACAGAACGCACATGGAGGATGCATGAGAGAGCACACCTCTATGAGCTAATGGGAATTTTGAATGTGCAATTCATCATAATTAAGACCAAGAAAATGATCCCATTCGATTTTATTGTCAGGGGTAAAAGCAAACGTTCAACTGCTGTCAGTGGTATCACATGGCTGCAACTGCTGTTGAGGACAACACTGGTTTCTTTTGCTTAATATATACCTAAACATGTGTTTAACTGAGTAAATACATACAGTTGTCACCAGGATTGCTGGTCTTCAGAATGGCCTTCAGTTCCTGTAGCTTCTGATTGGACCTTGCATGCACACTGTCAATCAAAAGCTTCTCCACTGAGAGATGGTCAATCTAAAAAAAGCAGTTAAGAAGGCATACATTATTTAATTGTAAGATAATTGTACATTAAGCCACACTGCACCTTTCTGAGAACATATATCCGACTTACCCTCAAAGCTCTCTCCATTAATCTGGAGTCACAGGCAGGGAGAGGGGGCTCATGAGATATTTGCAATGGCTTAGATCCATCTGATTCGTCAATCTTGATATTGACTTTATGTACTGAGGCTGTACCCGTTTTCCTACCCAAAACCTGTTGGCTGAAGAAACGAAAAAGGCATAAATTAATCATTCAATTTGGGTATTTTGGAAGAACACAGTGTCCAGGGAAATGTAGAAGGTCTTACTTCCAGACAGTGAGCGTGAGGTATTTTGCAGGCACATATCGTTCCTCCTGCACCAGGTCACCCCATCGCTCTCTGATCAGCATCATAGTCTGAGAGTGGAGCACCTCTAGCTGCAGTGACAGACAGAAGGAGTCTGGAAACAATGCAGTTAAAGGAAACAGTGTGGGGAAATGTCAAGTCTAGGTGAATAGAGATAAAAAGAAAAACTACTACACACATCCTTCTATTAAAATTCAAAACACACTCACAGACATATCCTCAAGACACGAAAAAAGGGGCATTTGTGCCCGACACAGACTGCTCTTTGACACGGTGAGCTGCACGGCTGGCGTCGGTGGGGGGAGGCTGAGCAGAGATGTACTGATTAGCATTGTGATTAGCATTGTGATTAGCTCATTCGAGCTCATCTCGCATGCTTGATTAGGGTCTTTGATATTAGCATGAATGCAAACAAGCTGTTGATTCTCTCTATGTTTCACCACAGACTGAAGCGTGATAAGACCGTGACTTTCTGATCAGAGGAGATCCTCTCCTTTCTTTATGTATGGTTTACAACAGAATGGTCAATGACACAATTAAGAGTTCCTGACAACACTAATGATAGATGATTGTTTTTTTACTTTAAACTAATGCTATAGATGTTTTTTGAAAATAAATAGGTTGGAGCATCTTATACATAGAATACATCTGGAAAAGGCTTTGGATCTTGATTTATTATGCGAAAATGTTTTTAACTGTCATTTTTCTTTGTTTAATTAAAATATTTTTTAAATCTATTTTATGCCTCACTGTATTTATATATTTAATTTTATAATCTACTCAATCTCGTGTTTTTTTTATCCTCATGTTTTAGCTATCATACATTATTGTGCAAACATTGTTTCATATTTCATATCGCCACAAAAATTCAAAAGACACTTCTTCAATTTAGCTCTGATTCACAAAACAGTGAACACATTTCCTAATACTGAATTAACAGATGTTACATCTCCATAAGGAATTCATTACAACACACATGAATTGACATGGTGATTGTAGTGAGAACAGTGCCCTTCCCTTGTAAATAACTCAAAGCAGTTGTATGAGATTTTTTTTTAAAGGTTGTTAAGAAGGATGTAGCCGAGTTTCTCATTGAAATGCCGAAAGTGTCTGCTTGCCCAGTCAATACTCTATATGCCCAGACACACACACACACACACACACACACACACACACCCGCCCTACTGCAGTAGTTCACATCAGACTGGGACTAAAGCCAAATTTGTTTGTGCAGGCCACAGACAAATTGCATAGACGAAGAAAGGATACGCAAGCAGTTGTACATGTCCTGCAGAGGTTTTTCATCCGCACACAGGCGCGCCTGGACCAACTCGTGGATGAAGTTCACCTGCAGACTGTGGACCAAGGTTCGGCCATCTGTCAATTGCGAGGGGGGGATGGGAAGACAGGCGGGAGGAGCGTTGGAAGGGGTTGACAGACAAACCAATTAAGAGTAAATGGGAAAGGGAAACCCATTAGCAATGAAGTATATTGTCAATCAGCATGTCAATGGTACACTGTGGTGTGGAGTGGAGATGGAGAAGCTGATGCCTTACCTCCAGTTTCCTTGTCCTCCACAAGAATCTCCAACTTCAGCAGCCTCCATGGAATATCTGGGTCATCTCCCATCACTGTCAAAGTGGCTTCAAACTCTCCTTCCACTCGAAACTTTACACGCCCATTAGCTACACAAAAACACACACAAGAAATCATAAAAATAAGATATTGTTATAGACAAAATGTCCTTAGAGAAGCTGTTAATGTAGGTATAGGAATAGCTATCAGAAAAAAATCCATAGTGGCTTTACAAACGCTGCTTACCAACTGTGAGGTTTGCTAGCTGAGGTGGTAAGTCTGTAGTGACAAGGCGGTGCCGTAAAATCTGATTAAGTTGACTCAGGGTGGTCTGCTTCTCAACCTTTGTGATGGGGTCTGGAGGAATGATCTTATCCTACAAAAATGGACACAGAGTCAATTGTGAGGCATACATAGAGTGAAATATCCCAACATCAATCATATACATTTGCAGTCTTGCATGGTTTAATACACAGTTTTAACAGACTTACTCGTATACATGTGGGCAAGCGTGGATACGACCCTGTGGTGAGGACATCAATGGCAAAGGGGATGGCAAAGCTGGGTAAACGAGCATGTACCAGGGCATCTCTGGCCAGCGATGCCAGCCTATCAGCTGTATCTACGAACAGGATGGTCTGCTGATCCAAAAAGCTGGAGATCATCTATTAGCACAAGAAGCAAGAGTGAGCTTTGAGATGTTCTGATGGTACCAAGTAACTTTGTTGTGTATTATCAACATCTACCTAAAAAGGAAGTCAAATTAACATACCGAGCACTTCTCAACTTTCCCTGCATTGCTTGCCCACTTCACCAGGGCTAGCAGACGCACAAATAGCTGCCTGGTACGACTGGCAAACTGGACAATCTCAATTTTTCTGAGAAGGAAACAGTGGGTAAGAAATTAAACACAGTGTAATACAACAGCTTAACAGAATAGGTAGTTAAAGGAGTGAATTGATAAAGACATTCTGGATAACAACATTTAAAGTAACATACCTCTCCATGTCCGTTTTTCTTGGAAGCCTGAATACAAAATAGATTACAACGTTTTATTACTGACATTGTCATCAAAGTAGAGCAACAGCATAGCTTATAACATGCCATAACTCAGTGGGTTTGTGGTATGAGTATGACACGATAACATTAAATGAAAATGTTGAGATTTTCAGTTAGGAGGCGAGGATAAACTGTCTTTGGGACAGCAGATGGGTGTCTCCCATATGCCCCACAGAAACACTTACTTTAAATATCAAATCCATTAGTTATAACTTCAGGATATTAATACAAATGATGTGTTGCAGTGATGTAAAGTAATTAATTACATTTACTCAAGTACTGTACTTAAGTACAATTTTAGTATTTGTATTTGTTGCTACTTTGCACTGTTACCCCATTACAAATCAGTAAATGGTGTACTTTTACTCCACTACATCTATGTAATACCTAGTTACATTGCAGATTTAGATTAATGATGTGAAATACAATCAAGAATAAAATACTTTATTTAAACCTGGAGTAAAATGAACAAGCTACCCTGCAGCACACAACGTGATTACAATGTGCTGCACCTTTACCAGCTTTGACACCACTTACATGCATCAATAATTATAATCAAAACATGTAATATATTATTCTGAGATGGCCCAATCTGTATAATGAGTAATTTTGGCACATGAAATAGATGTTGATGCTAATATTTTGTTTACTTTTACTTAAGTAACATTTTGATTGCAGGTCTTACACTTTGGTAGATCTACTTTTGCTTAAGTACATGACCTGAGTACTTCTTCCACCTCTGAGGTGTTGTTTACCGGTACGTCCCATCACATATGTGGGCTATCCACTTTGTTAGGGCATAACATTAGGGCTATTAATTACATCTTGATGAGTCGGTTAGCTTTTGGCGTTATTATAGTGACTGGAGGAAGATCATTCTCTAAGTTTACAGGTGTTAGCTGATTAGCCCGCCGGTAAGTTAGCTTTGAGGCCTACGATGCTAACATGTTACTTACAGTTCTGACAGCAGGGTGATTTCATGGTAGGTCCTCTGGAGGAGAAATTCAATGAGCAGGCTCAGTCGGACCCCCTGTGTGGCCGGTGTCCCGGGTGGAGGTGGCTGTGGACCCGAGACAACCGGACCTCCGAGTGGGACGAGCTGCCCGTCTGACCCAATCTGCACCGGAGCCATTTTACAATGACGCTAGGGCTAACTGTTTGTTAGCGATGCACACCCAGCGGAAAACTATCGAGCTGTAGTAGCTTACTTCTTGTGAAAATATTTCTCTTCGCTATCTCACAACATCTCTGTCCCGAGACGAGTTTCTCGGCATGGACTTGGTTTCCTTGTATGGCACGAAACTCAACAAATGCACCAAATTTGGTAACTCATTACGGAGAAGGCTCAACGCCGCTCTGCCGCCATCTTTGCTGTCGGGAACGCTTAGCAATGCATAGGTCCGGTGGGAAAGAAAACCAAGACAGGAGCCCTGAGGAGTGAGAGTCATGAATGTGTCCCCATTAGCGTGTCTCACACTGGGTTACTGGTTCCCAGGCCGAACAATTTGTTTAAGGCCAGGTTTACAATGCCAGAGAAGTGCTTGGGTGTTAACGGTCTTAGATTAGATTGATGGCCAAATATCCATTAACGTAGGCTATTAAAATCTGTTGGCCTGGGAACAGATGACCAGTGGTGGAAGAAGTAGCCCAGATACTTAAACATTTTACAAAAGGAAATGTAGCAATACCTCAGTGTAGAAAAAGTAAAGGCATCATAATACACTTAAAGCAGCAACATTTAGTATTCCAGTGCAGTTATACAGACCATGTGTGTATTACTTAATTAAGTGCATATCCTGCTGTGACACTATCCTTCATGGATCATATCTGTATAACTGAAAGTGCATTATATCGACCAAGTGTGTATTTCATTAATTAAGTGTGTCAGTCAGTAATGTTTCAGACTCATGTCGTTAAAGGGCTCCTATTCTTCCCAAGGCCCACACAACCTTGTTGACTTACGTGGGTAGGGGAGTATTGTGCATTTTGTAAAGATGAGGCATAAAACACTAGGAGTTGAAGCAAAGATTGACAAACAATATAAACATGTATTAAACTGTCTTCAAGAGGCATGTTCTGAAATCAAAGATAAGTGAGATGCAAAGGTGTTATCCTCCTTCAATGCTGTTTATGCATTTAATTAGCCCTGTAAGTGCCAGCTGAGTGTGTACTGAAGCTGCGAGAAAATAGAGTAACCTTAAACATTGTAACAATGTCTGAAAAAATGCCCTGTGAATAACCCCTTTGTCCAATCCCTCGTATTTTTGATTGATTGTATAGATTATTTATCGTGCATTAATTAAGAATTTGGTGTCAAGGATGTGTTGGACCACTGGATGACCACGAGCCATAACCATATTTCAATCACTACTGCCCCTTGGCTCAAGACCCGCATTGACCCCCTAAACTGAGAGGATTTTGACAATGTGAACTACAAATAAAGTGCAACATCAACTGAACTAAAAAGGCCATTGAGTGGGTCATGTGGAAGTGTAATGTACTCCATTTGCAAACAATAGGAGAAATTGGGCTAATAATGGCCCAGTAGTTCTTTGTTATGTTCCAGGTCTGTTGATGTGTGGTTTATAAATTGTTCAATAAAATAGAATTTTGAATACTTTTATAGACTATATCCAACAGTTCATTTTTACCTATCTGTCTCAAAACAATCTTCAGGTGCCCTCATGAACACTGTAACAGATTGTGCTTGATCAAATCATTTTCACTCTTATACTGGTAGGTTTTATTAGTCTGTCTGCAAATTAACTGTAAACATTTCAAAATTCAGAGACTTAAGAATAAATGTAGGAAGTAGGCCTAACTTGGGTGGTATTTTTGCACAGAGGTAAACAGTCAAACCATTTAGGAAAGGGAATAAAGCAATATTCTTAGTTTTCTATCAATCACATCCTCTCTAATAAATGCTGAAATGCAGTGGTGTATTGTAACTAAGTACATGCACTCAAGTAAGAAATGTACTTTATTTGAGTATGTTCATATGTATACTGCTTTATGCTTTTACGTCACTAGATTCTGTGGGAAAATGTACTTTTTACTCTCCTACTACTTTTTTAACAAATGTAGTCACTTGATACTTTGCAGATTTAGGTTATTAATACAAACAATTATTCGACACACATTATAATAAATAATTATAAGTTAAGCTACCCGGTATTATAATAAGTACTTAAAATAAATCCTACCTTTACCAAGTTCAACTTTGAAGTGATTTTTTTTATTCAAATAGCCTACTTTTTTTGCTTTACTACATTTTGAATGCAGGACTTTTACTTCACTTGTTACACTGTATTGCTACTTTTACTTAAGTAACTAATCTGAGTACTTCCTCCACCTCTGCTGAAATGTCTGTTTGTGGTACATTTGAATTAGCTGATTTAGACTTTTATAAAAACATGACATCTTCATGTATGACCACCCCGTGCGATAGGAGGCGATATAGTCAAGTGCGTCAGTTTGCTCAGTTTTTTCTCTTGGTTTTAATGAAAATACGGATTGCACATCCATACTGGAGTCGGAGTCACACATCAGAATTGAGAGAGGTTTTATGCCCTTTCCATTCAGCGGGTGTTGTGTTTGCTGCGCTGCACTCCGTTGTGGTGCAAACTAGCTCATAGACAAAGCTGACTATTGGAGTTCACACAGTCGTCTGGCCTGTTTTTACTGAACGGCATTTGTGTACGACTGCGCTTCCGCCATGTTGAACGGATTCAAGTTGTGAGTGACTGCTGGGACCGAAGTGACAAGCCCCAGAAATCGGACTAGATAGAGTTAGGGGGCTGTTACCGCGCCGGTGACGCAGGAAAAACACCCAGAAGCAGAGGAAAAAACGTAGGAATTAGATCTTTCTAGTAACAGGTTTTGGGTCCTGCGAAACTGTCACTCATATAGACCACGTTTATGTAATATACGACGACACCATCGTTCAAGGCTGGACGTAGCCCGTGAATAGAGGGGGAAGTCATATCAAATTCCTGGTGAGTTGTTAGCTAACTGGCTCGGTGCGCTGGCTGGTGATTGTTAGCTGGCTAGTATTAGCGTCAGCTGGTGGTGGATGCAAGGTAACATTACTGCATTTTAGCGGCTTGTGTTATTCAGATGCTGTTGGTTTAACCTCTCTTAACTATTCCTTATTGAATCTTTCACAATGTCAACACGATTAAACTGCAATTCATGGTCAACAGTACGTGTAGTCTGATTAGCTCACTCCGCTGCATTCACTGATGCCAAGCTAGCGCTAGCTAACGTTACCCGCAAAACGGTCACTGTCTACAGACTGAGGAGGAACATTTCCTTCTAACGCCTAATGTTTACAAATTGTTCATATTTGATTATCCTCCAATCATATCTGTTATATGTTTCGTTAATAGCAGATTTATCAAAACCACAATGATGTTAACATTTTGTATCCTTTTGGCTTCCAAGATTTCATTTTCAGTTTGTTTTAGCCAAGTTATAACTTGGCGTTAGACGATACGGTTCAGAACACTCTACATTTCAGGAAATAGACGACTCCCCTGTCACTAACATATTTAACGTTTTTTAAGACAACCAGCTAGCTTAACTTGAGTTGAACGCTGAAATTGTTATGAAGTGGTGTTAAACATAATCTCGGGGGGTTCATTTTATAAAGGGGATAACTATTTAGCTAGTTGTCGAGTCATATCAGCAAGCCGCTTGTCAAAATAGGAACGTTAGCCAAATGCACCTTCGGGTATTTACCCGAATGTAAGCTAACGGCTAGCTAACGCTAGAACTGTTTATCTAGATTGCTGCTCGTTAGCATGCTAACACTACCGATGCTCATTGTAAATGGCGTAACATGGAACATGGTTGGTCAACAATAACGCCGGGGAAAGTAAATGTAGATCGATACCGATTAAGGTTATTCACCAAACTATCTGTGTGCTAGATCGTGCATTATGTAGCAAAGGTTTGCTGGGAAAGTTTAATGTCAGGCCCGGTCGAATAGTGAGGCCTGCGTGTCTCAGCGGGCTTTGGTCGACAAGGCCGTCAATGCTCTGCTGTCTGGGCGGATCGCCTTGCAAGCTAACCTAACGTTAGTACCGCAGCTAGCTAGCAGCAGGCGTTAACTAACTAAACCACCAGCTGTTAACGGTTGTTGTGGGCGCTAGTTTGTATCGATAGTTACGTAATGTCCCCGTGTACTTTATAAGTACCTGGGCTGGTAAATATTGAAGATATTATAAGGTAACACACATCCTGTTACATGATCGATTTCTCCGTCCATAAAATATGTTTATAACGCTAACGTTAACGTTTCAAAGCCGGTTCAGTGCGAAAGGCCGCAGTTATACCTAGCTTAGCGCTTATTTTAATGGTGGCTGGTTGTTATCGTGTGTGTGTCACTTTGTTTGACACTGTTGATAAAACAGAACGCCCTAACCCAATCCCCCCATTAGTAGATCGTTGGCTTCTGAGTGGTTTCACTGATAGTAGCTTTCAATTTATGATATGACATGTACTCAGGAAACCAGCACACTCGCCAGATTGTGCTTATAGTAATTGCAGTAATGTGATGTACTGTTCGTAATGACAGCTGCAACCCAAATAGCCGATGCTGAAGCAGATGCCTCTGGCCACCTGTAAAATAGGAAATAAGCTAGTTTCACTACCCTTAAAGAAGGCATACAGTAACAACAGTTAAACGCATTTAACCATTCGTGTCTTGTGAAAAATTAATGGCTACTCGCAAAGTAGATTTATGTTTAGGCTTTAGTACACCTATGTTGGCTTGTAAAGCACACATTTGAAGGCAGACTGTGACTGTTGAAAGCTATTATTTATATATGTTTGTATAATGTGCTTCAAACAATCATGACTTCCATTGTAATTTGATAAACCTGATAACTATTGAGGTTTTAGGGCAGACTATTCATTAATCGTGGCCTTTTTAAATGCGAGTGAAATTGAGACCATAATGACTCGTAAACCTGTGTCCTTTAGAACTTGTAAAAGTTCCATCTTATATTACCTTATACATAGTATGATTATCTTCTTCACCAAAGCTTTCTGTTTTTTAAACAGCATAGAGGATCTATTGAACATTTTCTATATTATCTAAAAGCCATTAAGTCATGTTCCTTTTTCTTTATGATGCCCTGCACCCTATCGATCTTGATCACAGGAATAGCTGGAAGAGGGTTCTGACTTAATTGGCAGTCTGAAAACTGATATAATCCTATTCCACTTCGAATTGTACTATACATTTAAAAACACATTGACTCTAAAACTGCATATAGCCAAAGTGTTCATTTTAATGACAGGAAGGCTGAAAGGTGTGGTGTTGAATGTGCTGCTGATATGGAGGCATGTGTGATAATGTATTGGTCTCAAAAGTAATCATCGTCAATTATTATATCTCTTTATACTCAGGGCTTATTTAAATCGCTAACTATTCTCTCTTATCTCTTATTTCTGCACCTTTTTGGACGGTGCGTGAAAAATGATCTCTTAATCAATTTGTATTTGAAGGTTAACTTTTAATGAAAGCTGAAATATGAATCATTTGGATTGAAATGCAGGATGAAGCTACCTTAAAAAGGATATTTATCTATGGTATTTGTTGTCGATCAGACAGTCAAGTGCTACATTTGCCGGCTGCATCATGTTTTACTGATTGTCATACTGATATGTAAAGGGAGATTCCAGTGTCATACAAGCTGAGTCTTCTTTTTCCTTGTTTTGACCATGGTTCCGTTTTACTTAACATTGCTGAGGTCTGGGGCAGACACAATGTAGAGAGAGCTTTTTCTTCACCCTTATGCAATATCTTCCTTGTTACATTCATGCCAATAAAGAGGTATGACGATATGACACAAATGTCCTCTGGCTTTAATCGAACTGTGGCAGTGGTAGTTATTTGGAATGTTCCTTAACCAGTTCATGGGGAGTCCTGATCAAGCAAGTCATAAATACAAAGATAAACACTTTTAAAAATTGATATAAAGGCAAAGATATTAACCAAACTTTCTGAGGTAACATCTTAGAGTTGACAGATCAACATCCAGGCTTAACCTCCCAGTTTAGGAATATTTCTCACATTACAAGTCTATCCTTGAAGACATATGCGCTTAGTAATCAGGCCGAATAGCCAGGTTTTTTACTGTCTGATTGCTCGGGGCTCTTGTCCCATTGGACTGTGTCATGTATCAATGTCACCATGTTCCCACATCTAGTTAATGTTAACGCATTGTTATTACAATTGATAAAAATAATGTCCAAAAACAACAAAATAAGATCCTGTTCGTACTAAACAAAAATCATAATGACAACCAATCACTAATGATTAAGTCAGTGGTATTTTCACTTTCACTTCACAATCCATCATGGTGGCCCTATCGCCACCATACACACCTGAGGCTAATGTTCATGTCTACCCATGCTCACATTTGAGACGGTGCTTTAGACTGGTGGGACTTGAAATGGATTCAGGCATGCTGTAAAAGTAGGAAGAGGTATTTGTTCATAGCAAGTGTTAGGACCTGTGATAGCATGATGCACATAAATTGAAAGTGAAAAGGAAACATGGCATTTGTAGGATAGGATTACTTTTGGGGCCGTTTTTTGGGGTTTGACATTTATTATGCTATTTATTATTGTAAGGCTAGATGGGCTGGTAGCAGCACTGCCTAATGCAGCTTCTTCTCCTGGTTTGAAGCTTATTTGTGATGATTTTTTAAAAGCTAGCAGGTGTGGGATACTTATCTCAAACTGTCAGCAATGGGTCGGCAACAAATCATTAATGGTTAGTGCTGGATATTCTGAATCTAATTTAAATCGGTGATCTGTGTCAGCCATTTAAAGCCTGGCTGAAACATCCTTATTCATAAAACATCTGCATGGTAACCAAAACCCAGAACTACCAAGCAGAGCACAGCCCAGTTCAGAACAAGTAGATTATGTTTATGGTCAATTTAGCAGAACAAGATTATGATTTTTAGTTTTAATGTATTACAGGTAACTTAACCAACCTGCTGATAATATTGACCTGTACCCCTCTACCCTTTTCCCCAGGTTATGCAATGGTCTCAGCGGCACATCCAGACCTCCAGGTGCTTGTGTCCCTCTCTCGTGCGTTCGGGCTCTCTTCCCTCTGCTCTACAGCTGAGGTGGCTGTGATTTCCCTCCTGGCCAGCGCTCCGTAAGAGGCCAAGATTGCCAAGATCTGCCCGGTGGCGAGCATGACGGCCACCACGCGTGGCTCTCCGGTGGGGGGCAATGACAGTCAGGGCCAGGGCCAGGGCCAGGCACCTGATGCTCAGAGCCAACCCCCACTGCCACAGAACCAGGTGAGCAACATCTTCCCAGCTAATACTCAACATAAGAGTGTACAGCTTTGTTTTGAATGACTGTGCATTACACTTGCTTTTGACGGCAGACACATGTATATTTAACCTGAGAAGGGACAAAGTGAGTTGTGATATCTCCCTTTTTAGTAAGTCCAGACACTGCAGCACCGCTTTTTTAACAGATATATCGCTCGTACCTAAACCACACACAGATGCCCAAGGGGACGAAAAGGGAGGGGAGGAGGGAGCGGAAAAGAGGGAGAAAGAGAGTGAAGGAGAGGCATCAATGAACAGAGCCTCCTGAGTGATGGATAAAGGATGTGTGTGTGTCTGTGTGAGTGTGCATGTGCAGTCCTGTGTTGGTTGGAGATGAGCTGTGGTGAGACGTGAGAGGCAAGCTGCCTATGTAGGTCAGCCAAGCAGAAGGAGCCTTCACCACACACCCCCACATTTCATATTTCTCAGTTATGCGTCTCCCTCCACTGTGTGTATCCCTCTTTTACTCTCACACACAGCTGCTCACACCACCACTGATGTTCATACACAGTCCTTAGATTAGAAATGAAATAAAGACAGGAATGGTCACATCCGGTGCTTAGATTCACATTCATGGATACACATTGTTGTTTTTGCTTCTCAAACACTCTTCCTTCCAAAAAAATTCTGTTCGACAGCACCGTAACAGATACACCCACATGCTAACACATCCATGTCAGTCCTCAGTTTTTGTGTCCTCTGGGTAGAGGAGGATGACAAGAGCATTTGCTGTGTCTGCCGTATACTACGAGTATAATGACTTGAATGGCTTTGTTTAGAGACCTTTCAGGAGAAACACCTGCTTCTTTATGCCTACATGCATATACACTTAGTGACCTGAACAATAGAAACCCTACCCCCATACAAGAAGTGGGCCTTGGCTTTCCATTGGAACATGGCCCCATGGAAACAGGTAGTTAACTTTCACTTTTGACTTGGAGGTCAAAAAGTCCATCAAACTGATAATGGTGAGATGGAGGTGTTTTGTTGTGTTGCAACAGATTTGGAATTTTGTTATGCAAAAAAAAAAGCCATTTGTAAGAACATAATTATTATTCTATATAATTAAATTATATAGAATAATGATTATCTAATCATTATTCTATATAATTTAATTATATAGAATAATGATTATCTAATCATTATTCTATATAATTAAATTATATAGAATAATGATTATCTAATCATTATTCTATATAATTTAATTATATAGAATAATGATTATGTTCTTACAAATGGCTTTTTTTTGACTGGTGCATTGAGCTTAGGGCTCAGTCGATAGTTAATGTCAGGCCCATTTCTGACTCTTTTGTTTGTTGGTCCGGAGATACCAATGATCAAAAATGCCCCATTGTGCTCCTTTAAAACTTTACAGATTGCAGAGGCTTGTTAGCCAGTAACCAGTTGAGCACATACATTAGATAAATGGCAGCCTGCAGTTTCATATCATTTGACTGATGATATGAGAGTGTCAGTGAGCCTGCAGGTAAAGCTGCTTCTTCTTAAAGTATAATTTTCAGCGTTTCCACAAAGCTCTGAAATGATTAGACATTTGTCATCATCCATTTGTTTATAGAAACAAATCGAAACAAATCTCCTCAAGGTTGCATGTGGTTGAATGGTCTAATACACATGGCATGTTACCATGACATCAAGCCAGGATATATAAAATAATGATAACGATCCAATTCACAGTGGAGTTGCATTATGTTAGATGCTGTAACAATTCCATATGCTGGTGAATTCTCTTTTTAGAAAAGCACAGAAGCATACAGATAAACATTATACATCAACTTAAATACATGCAAGTAAAATAGTGAAAATTACACATATGACATTTTAAATATCAACCTAAAAAACAAAAACAATAAATATATATATATATATATATATATATATATATAAAAAAAGTACATACATAGACATACCCATTTATTGAAAATAAACTAAATCTGTTTTAAAATAAATGCACTAGAATTTTATAACAAGGGTATTTAAGAAATAGCAGTAATACACATACATTCAGTCATTCACATCCCTCCCAACCTCTTGCCTTTATGGTTTTCTTTATTTTCCGGTGTTTGATGAAAATGACAGCTAATGTGACCTCGCCCTCGATCATCAGAGTAGACATATAGTCTTCGTTATTCATGAATAACAACAAAAAGCGCCATGATACGAAACTCTTCCATTCTCAAGGCTGATATCAGACCGCTGTGACGTTGCGGTAATGATGCTTCCGCTGTAACCCGCTACGAATGGGTTCATCTCTAATGACTTTGATTGACTGTCATTTTTCCAGACATCATCTCCTAACTCATCTAATGAGAACTCTCCAGTGAGCCCACCAGAGGAGCAAGGCCAGGGGGACGGACCCCCTCAGCTGGAAGAGGAGGAGCCCGCCTTCCCTCACACTGACCTAGCCAAGCTGGATGATATGATCAACAGGTATTTACCCACATGCTAACACACAAGCTGCATCTTCTGTCACTCCTAACTCTGCCCTAGATACAGCCAGAATGTGGACTATTGCTCTACAGCCATATTAATTGATAACGCAAAAGGGTCACTTTATTAAAGGTGGGGTAGGTCATTCACTTCAGAAACACTTTTTGTTATATTCCATGGAATGCTCTTAACATCCCGATAGCAATGAATATATGAAATGCTTTGACAATAAATACATAAAAAAATGTCATCTGTGGAAGCCATGGCGCTGTAAAAAGCACGACCAATCATTTTCACCGGCCCGGCTAAAATAACTGGATGGCCTACCTGCCTGTCAGCCTTCCATCTCGTGCCCTCATCGCTGGCTGTGGTCATGTGCGCGTTCGTGTGTGTTGGAGGAGGGGCTCTGTAAGGAAGTCTGAAGGAAGGGGCAGATTCTTTTCCGGTTGTGTATTTTCAAATTCTAGCGCACTCGAGCTGGTTTCTCCATTCTTACCTACCCTACCTTTTTAAGAGAGTTTCAATACAGATTTTGTGGAACTTCCTAATGTAATGTATTACATCGCCACTGTATTCTTACCAATTTTGTGATCATTAGCAGTAGATGCTTACAATGCCCACTTTTGAATCAACAGTTTATGAGTTAAAACATTTTTATATCAAGTTCAATACAATGTGCTGCATCTTCTCATTTATTACTTAAGTGAGTTTGAATGTCTTTGTTGATTCACCTTTATTTCCTCTCAGGCCTCGTTGGGTCGTTCCAGTTTTGCCAAAAGGAGAGTTAGAAGTCCTCTTGGAAGCTGCTATTGACCTGAGTAAAAAAGGTAAGAATAAACGGAATGTTCTTTTGTGTCTGTTTAGATGATTTGTGGCATTTACATTGTATTGCCTGAGCTTTAAAGCAAGTCAAAGGCTAACCATGAAGTGCAAACTATAATTAATTACATATTTAATGTATGTGTATAGAATCGGGCCACTAATTGTTATGATTTTTGAATCAAAACAATGTTGTTCAAAAATGTTTTATTCAAGTGTCAAAACAATTTTAAGTGAGTAACAAGTCACCACACATGTTAAGAGTCCATGGGTGTTTTCAAGTAGGGGTTTAGTCAAATAAAACAAAGATATGTAATTGAAATGATATAAAACAGAAGTTCAACAAATGTTAGAAACTGGAACGAACAGATGTTTTACACTCTGTGCATTGTATGGTTTGAAATGAGGGATGTGTTTCCTTGCAGGAATGGATGTAAAGTGTGAGGCGTGTCAGAGGTTTTTCCGAGATGGTCTGACCATCTCCTTCACAAAGATCCTGACTGATGAGGCCGTCAGTGGCTGGAAGTTTGAGATACATGTGAGTGTTTATTGTTGATTTATATTTTGGTACATGAAAAAATAGCTTTTTCAAAGACTCCATGGTAACAATCCAGCCTCTTATTATAATCTTTCAAAAATAAATAATAAAAAAATCCACAATACACATAACAAACTGAACAAAAACACGAGTGCTGTTTTGGGAATTTGACCCCTTTTTCAATTACCACAGCGCACGGCGTAGATTAAATGTTAGGTAGCAAAGGTTTTATTAAGTTGACAAAAATCTATATTATTATGACTCGGCACAGCCAACTCGGCTTAATTTATTCTTTGAAATGTTTGCCCTTTTCATTAGATGCATGTATTGTTCAGACCTGGGTCTTGCCCGTAAATTGAGTTTTCTGTTTGTTTCTCAACGAGCTGAGGAAAGAGGCAACGCCGGCTGTGATCAATGATGTTTTTGTTAGAAGGAGCTGAGGCTGGCTGTTGTTTTGTATTAAGACTAAAGATTGATCTCTTGGAGCTTTTCATGATAAACCAGTGAGACCGACAGACATGTAAAGGAGCACAAATGTCTCCGTCTCCCTTCAGAAGGAATTCAGTTTTCACATCAAAAATATTGTAGATTCCACTAATGCATACAATTTGAGTAAAACATATGACATGAAGTATAGTATTGGTAGTTGCTATAGCTAGGCTGGCTTGAATGCAGGGTAACCAGGCAGAAGCCATGAATAATATAGTATTTATCATATTTCCAGGTACAGTGTATTAATATAATGGGATCATATAAAGGCTAAATACATTTTGTTACCCTCTGTCTTTTGTTGTCTAATGCCATTGTTTCTTTATTCTTTTTTACAAACAACCCTTTCCTCACAGAGGTGTATCATCAATAACACACACCGTTTGGTGGAGCTGTGTGTAGCCAAGCTCTCTCAGGACTGGTTCCCTCTACTGGAGCTGCTGGCCATGGCCACCAACCCTCACTGCAAGTTCCACATCTACAACGGCACGCGGCCCTCTGAGACCGTCCCCGCCGGAGCACAGCTGGCCGACGACGAGCTCTTCGCCCGACCACCTGACCCTCGCTCTCCCAAGGTGAGTCACCACTGCAACAGTTGACTAAACATGAACATTGTACCTTTTTAATGTAATGTTTAACAAGTTTTATTAGGCTTTCTTTTTCTCTCAACTGGCCTGGTTTAACCTTGCTGAAAATTACCTTATGTCTGACATGCTGTGATCCCATGACAGTTTCAACAGTAATTCAGCATGATATTACTTATCATATTTATTTCTGTTATATTATGAGTATTAAGTGCATACAATTTTATTTTTGCAGTTTTGTGCAGTAAACAGGCTATGTTTAGCCTCCAGCCTGATGATGATCACAATCTATAAGCTGTAGTGGAAATGCGCTATAAGGGTGCCTTCACACCTTACCTCTAGCGTTAACCGTATGTCAAGCCTTCAGTCTGTATAACTTCATGTTTACTACTTGTGGTTTGTTGGGAAAAAGTCAGTGTGACCACCCCATGAGCCACAGGTGTGAAAGCAGCCTTAATGCTTGGGGCAAATTAGATAATATAAAGAGAAGGTGGCTACACCAGAGAATAGGAATTGAACAGTGAAAAGTGATGAATACAGTGTGGGCACGGGGTCAGTGTGAACAGCACTGCAGCCTGTCTGCCTCTGTTGGCTGGGGGCCCAGTACTACTAAGGGTTCCACTGGAACTATTAAGAAAGATTCTGCTAGTGTCTTATTTTTCTTATCTTTAAGTTATTTATTGGCTAACAGATATTAAATGTCTCATCTCTCCTAATCCTGTCTAATACTTGCTTGCTTTGCATCTCTTGGTCAAATTAGACTCAAGGAGATAATAATGCACACAATTATTGTTCTTCAACCTTGTGATTTTTAGTTTTAGGGGAACACAATCAAGACATCAGTGCATTTTTTGTTACGGATGTCCCTTTTAGTTGAAATTGAGAACTATTTTTATGTACTCTCTCTTACTGAACAGACCAACTTATTTAGTCAACTTCTTTAATGTGTATTCCCTCATTTGTTGTCCACAGGGCTGGTTGGTGGACTTAATAAACAAATTTGGCACGTTAAACGGGTTTCAAATGTTGCACGATCGCTTCATGAGCGGCCAAGCACTGAACGTCCAGATCATCGCTGCACTTATCAAGTAAGGCAGTTGTTTAACGAAAGCAATATTCTACAACATGCTGCTTGTATGTGCTATCAGTGTACTGTTGATGTTTGTGTGAGCTGATTTTGTGGTTTCTGCATTACAGGCCTTTTGGCCAGTGTTACGAGTTCCTCACATTGCACACGGTAAAGAAGTACTTCCTTCCAGTCATCGAGATGGTTCCCCAGTTTCTAGAGAATCTCACAGATGAGGAGCTGAAGAAAGAGGCGAAGAATGAAGCCAAAAACGACGCACTGTCCATGATAATCAAGTCTCTGAAGAATCTGGCTTCTCGTGTACCGGGGCAGGAGGAGACCGTGAAGAATTTAGAGATTTTTAGATTAAAAATGATTCTTAGGTGAGTATCAAAAGATAATGTCCTTATGCTTTTTGTTGAAATGTAAGAGCAATTGCCACCATACACATTTAATCTCATTGATAAAAAAACAAACACATTTCTTATCCACAGGTTATTGCAAATTTCTTCTTTTAACGGCAAAATGAATGCACTAAATGAAGTCAACAAGGTGATCTCCAGTGTGTCCTACTACACTCATCGACATAACCCTGAGGAGGAAGAGTGGCTGACTGCAGAGCGCATGGCGGTAAGCGCTGCTCTTCACATTTTGTGCCGTGTGCATCAATTATTCATCTTTATCTAAAATCCACTTCTCCTCTCTGTGTGGTCATGTCCTGCGTCAGGAGTGGATCCAGCAGAACCACATCCTGTCCATCGTGCTGAGGGACAGTTTGCACCAGCCGCAGTACGTGGAGAAACTGGAGAAGATCCTTCGCTTCGTTATCAAAGAAAAAGCTCTTACAATGCAGGATCTGGACAACATCTGGGCGGCACAGGTACACTGCAACTCACAGTATTTTTTTACATGATTTGAATGGTAAAGAATGACTTGCATTTATAAGTGCTTTTGTAGTCCTATAACCACTCAAAGCACTCTTCCTCTACATTTTGACATTATGTTCCTTTCATTATATAGTCAGAGTATGTAGATTTTTAATATTGAGAGTCTGTATTTTAGTTTCATCAATAAGGGTTAATACAGCCTTCAACAAATGCCCTGTTCTTCATGACTTCAGTACGTGGTTCTGTAGTTGTGTGCTTCACTGTACGGACAAACTGTATATTCTTGTCGTTTTCTTATATGTTAAATTAAAATAGCCTGGAGCGATTTAGTTTATTATTGTTTTATTTGAATCAACACAGGAGCACCTGTTGCTTGTCAGTCATGCTTCTCCATCATTATCACTTTTTTTCTTAATAGTGGAGAGCAACAAACCTCAGTCACATTTTCTTGCCCACTTTCTAGCCTCCTGCCTTTCCTCCTTCTCCCGCTACTGAGCATTTAGCTGAATCACTACAATTTGTTCTAATGAGCATGACGGTACAGGTTGAGTCATCATGGTGTGAACACGACACAGCAAGGTGCATGGAGAGAGGAAATAGACTGAAGAGCTCTACATTCCACTTGTAGTTTAAAGAAGGATTTAATTGTAAGAGCAACCCTTTTCAGCATATGCTTTTATCAGGATCAGATGAGACCTTTTTCAAATCACAATAAATGTGTTCTCCATACTTAAAATGTAGCTGCGTTTTGACCACTTTACACATAGAGTAAATCAATATTACATTTGCTTTCAAAAGAACATCCAATCATAGGACGTGGTACTGCATTCCTGTGACTTAACCACAACTGTAGTTGTTCCTCCCTAACAATAGTTGGAAACAGAAAGTACAGGATCTGTTGGTCCCCATTGCAACTGCAGCATATCCCTGCCACCGCCGAGACGTCCGGTGGTGGACGTTGGAAGTATTTTTGTTAACCCAACCGTCGGGTTGTTGTATATCTGCAGGCTGGTAAGCATGAGGCCATTGTGAAGAACGTCCATGACCTCCTGGCCAAGCTGGCATGGGACTTCTCACCCGAGCAGCTCGATCACCTTTTTGACTGCTTCAAGGTGAGTAAGAGTTGTAGTAATCAGTCACTACATTTTGGATTACAAAGGGTGGTTTGTACACTGTATAATGTATCTGAAATAACCTTTATTTGGTTGTTCCTCTTGTGCAGGCAAGCTGGACCAATGCCAGCAAGAAGCAGCGCGAAAAGTTGCTGGAACTAATCCGGCGCTTGGCCGAGGATGATAAGGATGGGGTGATGGCCCACAAGGTCCTCAACCTGCTGTGGAACCTGGCCCACAGCGATGATGTGCCTGTAGACATCATGGACCAGGCTCTTAGTGCTCACATCAAAATATTAGATTACAGTTGCTCACAGGTACGTGTCAGTGAACATGTTTACAGGGAAATGGCATGCCAAATGACAGATTAAGCTCAGAATACTAAGGATGTTTGATTTCCACTCACAGGATAGAGATACACAGAAGATTCAGTGGATAGATCGTTTCATAGAGGAGCTACGAACCAATGACAAATGGGTGATCCCTGCCCTGAAGCAAATCAGAGAAATCTGTAGCCTCTTTGGAGAAGCCCCTCAAAACCTCAGGTAAGGTCATAGTAAAAATCGAATTGATATGTCTGGAACATGTACTGGAGGATTATTATGTCGGCAAGTATAAAGTGTTTATTTAAGTTACAAATTCTGAATTATTAGTATTTATTATGCATGAACACCCACAAGAAAAGCAACACAACTAATTTTCACATTCACCTTATTTTGTCTAGCTGACATTCTTGGCATTTTGGTCACATTTGCACAAGTTCTGAGGCCTGTCCACTTTTTCTGCTGAGTGCCCCACAGAGTAAATAGCCTTGCAGTTTAGGCTCGTTTTATTGCAGGACAACATCAGAATGCATCACCACAGTACCCTTATTAACCAACAGGGCTGGGCGATACACCCAACATGTATTCGTTTGTTATACTATTAAATATACAAATTTTGATTTTGACTGTCGGTATGTTCTTAAAACATGTCTCACTGTGTGTGTGTCCTTAATACAGGAAGTACAGGTGTTTTTATTTTTATTTGGTTGTGGACAAAGCATACTCACCTTTATATTACTACACTGAAAGGAGCTGAACGTTTTCCTTAAATTGTTGTCTTTGTTATAATCTTACAATGTTAACCCTCCAGCACATCCACAAATCAAAATGCCCACTTCTGTTTACAGCTGACTAGCTAGTTTCTGTCTAGTCTGGTAGCTAGCTTGTCATATCAATGTTCAGTAAATATTAAATATAGCTCTTGTTTACATTAATATTTTTTAAATCTAAAGCCTTTTTCACAGCAGACATTTTGACTTGTCATAATAGGAAAAGCAAAGATGTAACAAATGACATTAAAGGGACAGTTCACCGGCCTTCTCTTGAATATAATGGAACAAGATAAATGTATATTTTTATTATTCTCTTTCTACCGAACTACACCAGTGGGCAGGAGCATTTCGGTAACGGGTGGATGGGTGCTTCCCTCGGTGGTGAATTGGCATGCGGGTGTTGAGCGGTAGAAAGAGAACATGAATAATTTCATCCTATATGAAAAAATATGTCAAATGTATTTTTTTGGGGTGTCGAGCACCACAATTTGTTTGCCGTCTTGTTCCATTTTTTTTCAAGAGAAGGCAGACATCTTACGGTTGATATCTTCAACATTCAGATACTCACACTAAAACAGTCTGTTTTTTTATTTTGGGGTTAACTTTCCCATATTATAACACATTCAAATATGTACATTTGTCTTTTCCTGCTCTGACAACATTTCTTTAATGAAAAAGGCCTATCTGTTACATATGCTAAGTTTAGCATATTTAAAAAAGTGTTCTGCCAGTAAATCATGTTTTATAAAGACGTTTTTAGGGAGTATTATATTTAACATTACTATGGAACATTTGTAAAAGAATTGTAATATTTATATGAAATCATATTGTTCAGTATTATCAAAAATTGTTCTGATTTGAAATAGTGCCCTTTTCTAGTCAGAAAACATGTAGTATACATGCCTGTTGTTTTTCAGAAAGAAAATGCCAATTAACATACAAACGAACTTAGTGGGGTAAGTTGAGTGCTAATTCCAGGGTTCTACCTATTTCTGTTTCACGTCAAGTCTAACTTTCTCTTTGACATATTCATGATATAAACATAAATATACTTTATAAAATGTAAATCTGTCATGAATCTGCTTAAGCTATTCTTTCTTGGGTTTCATCTCAAATGACTGATTCCTCATTCAACCCCCTGTTCAAAGTCCTGCATATGTTGAGTTCATTAAAACAAGAGACAGGATACATAACTACTAAAAAGCAGGCAATAAGGAGGCTGCGCCCTAGTGTTTTAGTCAATACATCATTATTGAATGCTGAATGACTTATTTCTAACAAACTTATTAGCATATTGTAAACACAACAATTTAAGATTTCGAGAAAGTCAGTTTGATATACTGTTTGTCTTTTAATTCAACTAATCAGATAACAAAGTAATTGAAGTGTAAATCAACTAAGACTTTTGTTAATTGAGGACAGCCTGAACAATTAGTCCACCTCTTGTTCATCATCTTTTATAAATGCCCTTTGTTGGATTTCTTTGGTGCAGTTTCTCAGTACTGAACACAAGCTGTAGTGCATACACAGAATCATCATTTAGTCACGACAGTTACCAACTAAATGAAATGTCCTTTGAGATGGAGCCCCGTTCTTCCTGATGCCAGCTCCTTTCAGCACAAATCACTCAATGCAAATAATATCAGGGGTATTTCATGCCTTGAACCCACTCAAATGTATGCTTACATTCTTTACCTGCATTTGATATGCAGATACAAATCATTTACCTAAAGAATTGTAGTAACACTAGCATGCATATTTGATAATTGTTCCTTGAGTCAGCGTAATCTAGCCGCTGCTGATTAACTGCAATCATGATGTAACTGCAGAATGTAACAAATCTAAGCCAGCTCGTTTTTATAAACAATGATTTGGCATTGGTTATTCAAACTGATGATAATGTGTTGTAGATTCCCATTTGGCTCGTTTTAGTATGATTGCTATCTAAACTGTGAATCATAGATTTTAGGGTTATTTCATTTTTCTTGAGTTTAGCTTTCAATCCAAAAGATGTGGAAAACAAGGCAGGAAATGGCCTATATTGATATGACTTCTTCTGCTGGTTATTCTATGATGCACACACATATACCCAAATACACCAAAAGCTGCTTTCTTTATGTCCCTGATAAAAACAAATGAGAAATCAGTCATGCTATGTTTTCTTAAAAATTGTAGTACTCAAGTACGTTTTGTCAGATTTATTCTCACTTTATTTGAGTTAAGTCTTCCTTGCCTTCGCTGTGAATTATATTTTGGTCGCCCTAATAACCTCCACTCCTCCCACTGTTTTCTCTTTAGTCAAACCCAGAGAAGTCCTCATGTGTTTTACCGCCACGACCTGATCAACCAGCTGCAGCATAACCACGCTCTGGTCACCCTGGTGGCTGAGAACCTCTCGGCCTACATGGAGACCATGAGGCAGTTCTCCAAAGGTACATGGTCTGGCCAGAAAGTGCACCCTGTGTTTCTTGAAAATGTAGTTTTTACTATGTACAGCAGTTGTTTCAGGGATGTGCCATCTGACTGGTTGTATGTGTGCTTTTACAGAAGAGCAGGCTGAGTTTGACCCCCAGACGGTCAGACCAGGAAGCCGCTACAGCCATGTCCAGGAAGTACAGGAACGACTCAACTTCCTTAGGTATAACATCACATCTGACTTATAAATACATCAATATAGTATACCAGTAGCTTAGACCTGCTTATTTATCTTTTGTCAGAATCTGGGGATATATTCAAGCCTAAGAAAAGTATATGATACAGTAAAAACCTGGCTATAGTGATCACATCTGTCCAGTCATCACAACTTTTTTAGTTTTTATGTAGTAAAGTAAAACATACATAAATAGAATTATCAGTTTATTTTTATTTTTATGAAGAAACCCCTAAAAGAACACTCGAAGAAGACTACTTGATTACAATAAGATAATTATGAGAACAGCATTTTTTTTATTGAAATGATAATCCCATGCTCTGCCATACAAGCAGTTGATCGCTGTAACTGTGATCACTATCAGCGTTTCCTTTACACGGTTTGATGTAGGCGTATTAGGTCACACTCACACAACCTATAGGAGCTGCACAATAAATCAACAGTTGTGTCTTTTAGCTATTGAGCCACTCAATTGAAGTAGCTTGTTCAACAGTGGGTAATTAGCGAAGAGCAATGGTACCCAGTGACTTAACCCCCACCAGGCCCGAACTACATGACCTTCACAAGAACGTTAACTGACCTTAAAGCCACAAGTGTCTGCCCCTATTGATTATCTTGTTCTTTCTCTAGGTTCCTGCTAAAAGATGGCCAGCTGTGGCTGTGCGCCCCTCAGGCCAAGCAGATCTGGAAGTGTCTGGCTGAGAATGCGGTGTTCCTCTGTGACCGGGAGGCCTGCTTCAAATGGTACAGTATGATTTGATGTCTTTTTGCCTTTTGGCTTGATTGAATTCCTTTTACATTTGTCATTCAACCGGCATCTGTTTTATTGCTGCCACTGAATAGGTACTCAAAGCTGATGGGTGATGAACCAGACCTGGACCCAGACATCAATAAGGACTTCTTTGAGAACAATGTCCTGCAGTTGGACCCATCTTTGCTGACGGAGAACGGCATGAAGTGCTTTGAGAGGTTCTTCAAGGCTGTCAACTGCAGGGAGGGCAAGCTGGTGGCGAAACGCAGGGCCTACATGATGGACGACCTGGAACTAATAGGCTTGGACTACCTCTGGAGGGTGAGGAGATTTTTTTACAACAGGCACACACCGAAAATATGTTTGTTATCGCTGAGGGAGGCAGATGGATGACAGGGAATTCAGCCTATTTATATCAATTTTTAACTGGCTTAAAGAATGCTTGATGTACCTTTTTCAAAAGTACATACTCCACCTAATATTCCATCTCTCTCAAAACATTTGCTAAGTTGCTTCATGCATCTGCCTCAAGCCTTATGGCACTTGTGTCAGGCAGAACATGGAGCTGAGTGCTCTTGAAGACTTCTCCTGGATCCATTGTGGCTTGGATTGTAACTCATTTGTACGTTGCTTTGGCAGGGCTCGACATTATAAATGGCCCACTAGCCCGGAAGCCCTATTTAGATACAGCATAACGTACTTTCCACTTGCCCGCTCGGGCCACTACAAATATTGCTTTAAAAAAAAAAGATTGTCCTGTGGTATTGGTATTTTGAAAAGCAATTTTGTTAAATTGTTTCATTTATTAATGCTACAACATAGCGTTTCGTAAGGCGGTTGTCGTTGTTGGGTGAAAAGCAAACAGCTGTTTGCTGCAGAGCGGGAGCACGCTCGTTCACTACAGACTTTCTCGCCACCTAACCATTCGCCAAAATGTTTTTAATACCAGCGGTAACCGTCCAAGGGCCGGGCAAAAAAACAATCTTCAAATAAAAGAATGTCACCGGAGGAGTTAAAGGAGTATGAGAAGAAGAGTGAGAGAAAGTTTCAGCCACACTGGCTTGATCGATGGAGTTGGCTTCAATATGATGCCAATATAAACAAGGTCTTTAGTCGGCTCTGTACATCAATATATTCGCTATAGGGAAATGTCCCAGCAGTTTAGGATAATGAAGGTTCTAATCTATTACATAGCCATTACATTTCTAACTCCTAATGACAGGAAGGCAGAAAGCGCATTATACAAATAATAATATAGGCTACTCATAATAATGATAATAGCAGACATTTTTTAACAATGATCACAATATAATTATTTTAATAAACCAAATATGAACAATTGAGGAAAATGAGGAAGAACTGATGATTCAAATGTTGTAGTAATGTAGTTTGTGCATAAATTACTATTGCAACAAATGTGTTAATGTGTTTACTACTACTCTACACTTTTCACTGTGGCCTTGAAGTCAGAATGTTATGAACAAAAGAGGAGTTGTGGGCACAGTAGAAACAGTTACGATGCTTTGACTTGCACTACGCACATGCTTTTTGAGATCCTCTCTTCCCCTAAAGCCAATACTGAAATGTTTCGCCACTATATTGCAAGAGAAAAAACAGCAGTCCTCTAGTGTGTTGCACCTTGCCCCCACTTGTATTGTGTCTCCTCTTTACTTTACAGACATTAAAGCATGGAAGCCGGACTCTGAGAATAATTTAATTTTTTTGAAATGTTCCCTTCTCTTCCAGGTGGTCATTCAAGGAAGTGATGACATAGCCAGCCGAGCTATAGACCTGCTCAAAGAGATCTATACCAACCTCGGACCAAAACTACAAGTCAATCAGGTACATTGACTTTTCTATTTTAGTGAGAGTGGGGTTTGTTCTTTCTAATTTCCTGTCAAGGTTCATCCATTAACAAAGGCCCTAAGCAGGTGTCGATTTAAATCATTTAAAATGACTTGTTTTGTTACCTGTCTTCATTGTTCTACCCGTTTCCTCTCCCTTTAGGTTGAAATTCATGAAGATTTCATCCAGTCCTGCTTTGACCGTCTGAAGGCCTCCTACGACACCCTGTGTGTGTTAGATGGAGACAAAGATAGCATCAACTGTGCCCGTCAGGAGGCTATTCGCATGGTGCGAGTCCTTACTGTGCTCAAAGAGTACATCAATGAGTGCGACAGTGACTACCACGAGGAGAGGACTATACTGCCTATGTCAAGGTACAGTCACAATGACGACACGCTTTATTACATTTGCACAAGAGGTTATATTGTTCACCTTTTTTGTTGTGGCAGGGTTACGGCGAAACTACTGTTCTAATTTTCATAAAACTTGTTGGAAGGGTGTAGCATTGGTCTATGAGGAACCCATAACAATTTGGAGTATCACTCGCCAATTCATTTCTAATGCTCCTTGCTTTTGCTCTCTTGAAAATACACAGCGTTTAATTGTCTCAGTTCATATCAGGATTTATACAAAAGAAAAATATGGATTTAATAATTTCCTGAATTTTCTGCTTTTACTAAATCTTCTGCTTTAGTCCTTATTTGTTGCTGCCCGTTATAAAAAATGTTTTACCGCCGTCTCAGGCTTGTTGCACACAAATACGCGCACCTGTATTAATCGGGCTGCACTAAAACTTTTTTCCCCCCACTTTTCTCTTGCAGAGCTTTCCGTGGGAAACATATCACACTGATCGTCCGTTTCCCCAACCAGGGGCGCCAGGTCGATGATCTGGATATCTGGTCACACACCAACGATACCATCGGCTCGGTCCGCCGAGGCATCCTCAACAGGATCAAAGCTAATGCTGCACATACGAAGATTGAGCTTTTCATTGGCGGGGAGGTTGTTGATCCAGCTGATGACAGGAAGTTGATTGGTCAGCTCAATTTGAAGGACAAAACGGTGAGAATATTAGACTGTTGTTGTTTTTTTGATGCATCAGAAAACACAGTTCAACTGATGTCATTTGTTCTGTCAGTTCTTTATATCTATTTCATTAGTGCTAACTCATTATCATTGTTTATTTATAGCTGATCACGGCCAAGCTGACCCAGGTGAGTGCCAACATGCCTTCGAGCCCAGACAGCTCTTCTGATTCATCAACTGGCTCTCCTGGTAACCACGGCAACCACTTCAGCGACGGGCCCAACCCTGAGGTGGAGAGCTGTCTTCCTGGTGTGGTGAGTTTAACCTGGGCTGATTTCCAAGTGCTTGACATGTGTCACAATAATAAGGGCTGCGTGAGGATTTAATTGAAGTGGCAATGCATTGTAAACAGCAGAACTCTTGACACCCTCTGCCCTGTTCCACAGATCATGTCGCTGCATCTGCGCTACATCTCCTTCCTGTGGCAGGTGGCTGATCTGGGCTGCAACCTCAACATGCCACTGCTCAGAGATGGAGCTCGGGTTCTCATGAAACTCATGCCTCCAGGTATACATTCACCAATAATACACAGCCACTTTACTTAATGTAAACATACATTGGCTCATTGGTCATTTTTCTGTTTCCTTAGACAACAATACCGTGGAGAATCTGCGAGCTGTGTGTCTGGACCACGCCAAGCTCGGGGAGAACAGCCTCAGTCCTTCACTGGACTCGCGCTTCTTCGGCCCCTCACCCTCACAAGTGCTATACCTCATTGAGGTGGGTCTCAGTGTGTTTGTAATACATTCTCAGTTGGCCATTGTGTGACAAAATATGTTAATTAGTAGTGGTTAAAATTCTATTCACTGCAGTTTATCAATGTGCCAAATTTGAGAGTTTTTACTCCTACTCCACCTAAATGTACTACTGTCCCATGCCAGCCTACTTATAAGAAGGTTCACACTGTTTTGCCCATGTTGCAGGTTGTTTATGCTTTGCTGATGCCAGCCAGTGCCACTCTGGGCGAGGACGCCAGCGACTTCCAGTACAACTTCTTGAAGAGCGGTGGGCTGCCCCTGGTGTTGAGCATGCTCACCAGAAACAACTTCCTCCCATCGGCGGACATGGAAACACGCCGTGGCGCTTACCTCAATGCGCTCAAGATCGCCAAGCTCCTCCTCACTGCTGTAGGCTTCGGGCATGTGAAGGCTGTGGCTGAGGCCTGCCAGCCCAACGCAGAGGGAAATATTCCCGTCTCTCCGGTTAGTCCACAAAGACAATTGTCACAGACACATACCTGCTTGACAGGTATTGTACTGCCGTATCTGGCATGTTTTCGTCTTTTTTCACAACCTGCTTTGTATTCTCCACAGATTAATCAGGCCACTCACGACCAGGCTCTGGTCCTCCAGAGCGCCCTGCAAAACATCCCAAACCCTGCCTCAGAATGCATGCTGCGCAATGTAGCCATCCGCCTCGCCCAGCAGATCTCTGATGAGGTAACAGAAAATGTAAGTAAACGGATAGAGGATTTTAATATAACAGAAAACAGTGAATTAGTCATTTTTTTTTTTACGAGAATCCTTCTTCAGGGTTCTTACGGTCATTAAAAACCTGGAAAAGTCATGGAAATTCAAAATGATAATTCCAGGCCCTGGAAAAGTTATGGAAAACAATATTTTTGGAAAAGTCATGGAAATGTAACTAAAGTTGCATCAAATATAATTTATATTTTATCTAATCGCCGAAATAGTAATACTATAATGATAATAAATACTGTATAGTAATGAAACGTAAAATGGCATTTAACTGACGAGGTATTTTGCTGGTGAGAGATTTTAGTTGCTTTAGCCTGTAGGAGCTAGTAAGCCTATTTGATTTGTTTTAGATAGGCACAACAAGTTTCATATGCAGACCTTATTTTCCTGTTCCATGTTAAAATAAACCATTTTCAGTGATACCGCTGAGAAAGAGTAATTTTTTTTGGTCATGGAAAATTAGGTAAAGGTCATGGAAAAGTCATTGAAAATCATTGGTGAAAAAGTGTATGAACCCTGCTTCTTGTGTTGGTGCTGTCTGTAATAATGGCTTCTATGGGACTACTTTTTTTCACCAGAATTTCTTCCAGGCATCAAAGTACATCCCAGACATCTGTGTGATCCGAGCTGTTCAGAAAATAGTGTGGGCATCAGGCTGCGGAACAGTTCAGCTCGTCTTCAGTTCAAATGAAGAAATCAGCAAGATCTATGAAAAGGTGAGTTGCCTTTGAATGTTGCACATTTTCTTTGTAATATTCCCTTAAATATAGTCACAATGTTTTAAACAAAAAAACATAATACAAGTTCAATTAAGCTGAATAGAAGACATGAGGAGAGACGGTAATAGCTCATTCCCAAAAAGCACTAAGCTTCTAGCAAGAGACAGAGAGCTCTCAATGGCTTAGTGGACTTTCAGGGGATTAGCAATTAAACAAATTGCAATGGTCTATGTATCTTTGCCTAATATCTGTCTTTGATCCTTTTTTCTTTTTAGACAAATGCAGCTAAGGAGCCAGATGGGGAAGATGAGCAGGTGTGTTGTGAAGCCCTGGAGGTGATGACACTGTGCTTTGCCCTCATGCCCACGGCTCTGGACACCCTCAGTAAAGAGAAGGCTTGGCAGACCTTCATCATAGACTTGCTACTGCACTGCCACAGCAAGTAAGTACACCAGGAAACTTTCCAACTGAGACTGAGGCATACATTTACTGACCTTAATGGTGGAGACGTCCTTTTCTGATGGTAATGTTGTCATTTGTGTCCCACAGATCTGTGCGTCAAATGGCCCAGGAGCAGTTTTTCCTGATGGCAACTCGATGCTGTATGGGCCATCGACCCCTCCTCTTCTTTATCACCCTCCTCTTCACTGTGCTAGGGGTGAGTTGCTGTTCCCTTGGGTTTATAAAGACTATAATTTGTCCTCCCCCCTTTTTTTTAATGTATTATAATGCATGACCACAGTGCTAGACATTTAAACTGCTTACAAGATCCTAATTTTAAATGTTCCCGTGTCCAGAGTACAGCCAAGGAGCGAGCCAAACATGCTGGAGACTACTTCACTTTACTCAGACACCTTCTGAACTACGCCTACAACAGCAACATCAACCTGCCAAACGCTGAGGTGCTGCTCAACAACGAGATCGACTGGCTAAAACGGATAAGGGTAAAAGCACCTGCTCATCATATGTCTGAAGAAATACGATATATTATACGTAGTTTACGAGTATTGATGATACACAATATGTTTTATTTGCTAGGATGAGGTTAAGAGGACAGGGGAGACCGGTGTGGAGGAGACCATCCTCGAGGGCCACCTTGGGGTGACCAAAGAGCTTCTAGCCTTCCAGACACCAGAGAAGAAGTACTACATCGGCTGCGAGAAGGGAGGAGCAAACCTCATTAAGGTAAAACAAACACCTGAAATATGTACTCTTCTTATGTTTCCTTTTCTTGTAACATTACTAAGATATTTCTTTCTACCTCTTTTCTTGATTAGGAGCTGATCGACGACTTCATCTTCCCAGCATCTAACGTGTACCTGCAGTACATGAAGAGCGGGGAGTTCCCCACAGAGCAGGCCATCCCAGTGTGCAGCAGCCCCGCCTCCATCAACGCTGGCTTTGAGCTCCTCGTGGCACTGGCTGTAGGATGTGTTCGCAACCTCAAGCAAATAGTCGACACCCTGACTGACATGTACTACTTAGGTTGGTAAACAGCAGTGTGGCAATTTCACTTGAACATTGGTAAATTGCATCATGTCTGAGAGATGTTGTTTCCTTCTCTCCCCTTCCAGGTTGCGAGACACTGACAGAGTGGGAGTACTTGCCTCCGGTGGGCCCCGACCCAACAAAGGCTTTGTAGGTTTGAAGAACGCCGGGGCCACCTGTTATATGAACTCTGTCATCCAGCAGCTGTACATGATCCCTCCAATCCGCAACGGCATCCTGGCCATTGAAGGCACCGGCACTGATGTGGATGACGAGATGTCTGGGGATGAGAAGCAGGAGAATGAGGTACAGTGGAGATGCTTATTTAGGAATCTGGTCGTCACAGAATTGTTATTTATAGATCTATTCTCTTGGTTTTTCTCTCAAAGGGCAGCAGATTTATGCGTTTAGCTTTTTACATGATTTTACCCTTTCAAAAATCAATGAGTAGTTGTAATCTCAATATTGGCAAAAAAAAAAAGTTTGCTTTCTTTAATTAAGCAACTCTGATTTTTAAGTAACCAGTGAACACAAACGGTAGCCAAAAGTAATGAACAATTGTGAAAGAGTAGCGTAATATTGTTCTTCTGTCTGTTTCGTCCCAACAGAGTAACGTAGATCCTCGTGATGAGGTGTTCAGCTACCACCATCAGTTCGATGATAAACCCGCCAGTAAGTCCGAGGACAGGAAAGAGTACAACATCGGGGTACTGCGCCACCTGCAGGTCATCTTCGGACACCTGGCTGCGTCCAGGCTTCAGTACTATGTCCCCAGGGGCTTCTGGAAACAGTTCAGGTATTTCAAATACTCAGTCAAAATGCAATAGAAATGACTTGTTTAGTAGTTGCTGATCTAATTGTATTCTCTCTGTTCCATGTGGTTTAGGTTATGGGGTGAGCCAGTCAATTTGAGGGAGCAGCATGATGCTCTGGAGTTTTTCAACTCGTTGGTGGACAGTTTGGATGAAGCACTGAAAGCCCTGGGCCACCCCGCCATGCTGAGCAAGGTGCTGGGCGGGTCCTTCGCTGACCAGAAGATCTGTCAGGGATGCCCCCACAGGTGAGTGCAGTGCTATTCCCCATGAATAATAACTGAAAAATAGTTTCTAATATATTAAAACGTGATACTTTCTTGTGTTGTTGTTGCATAATGATGTTTTGTGTTGCCAGGTATGAGTGTGAGGAGTCATTTACAACACTCAATGTAGACATCAGGAACCACCAGAACCTGTTGGACTCCATGGAGCAGTACGTTAAAGGAGATCTGCTTGAAGGAGCCAATGCCTACCACTGTGAGAAGTGTAATAAGAAGGTAAGAACGGAGCTGCATGTCGTTGTTGTTGTTGTTGTTGTTGTTAAGCCCTTTTACTAGTTTGCATGGTTAAATCGATTTACTTTCTTGAAGAAAATGCCCCTCACAATTTTCAGCAGCCCCCTCAGTACTTCATTCAGCCTGGTCTAGTTCTTGGATAAAAAAAAATCCTATACAAATATTTAAGCCTATGACTATTTCCATGCAGATTTTTTATTCAATCACTTCGTTGGAGGTTTATTCAAAAAGACAGAGACGTAACCCTTTGCTCTCCTTGTCAGGTGGACACTGTGAAGCGCCTGCTGATAAAGAAGCTGCCGCCGGTCCTGGCCATCCAGCTCAAACGCTTCGACTACGACTGGGAGAGGGAGTGTGCCATCAAGTTCAATGACTACTTTGAGTTCCCCAGGGAGCTGGACATGGAGCCGTACACGGTAGCTGGTGTGGCTAAGCTAGAGGGCGATGACGTGAACCCGGAGAACCAGGTGATCCAACAGAACGAGCCCTCTGAACCCACGCCTCCCGGCAGCTCCAAGTATCGCCTGGTTGGAGTGCTGGTCCACTCAGGCCAGGCCAGTGGCGGACATTACTACTCCTACATAATCCAGAGGAACGGCGGCGACGGCGAGAAGAACCGCTGGTATAAGTTTGACGATGGTGATGTGACTGAGTGCAAGATGGACGATGAGGAGGAGATGAAGAACCAGTGCTTCGGAGGGGAATACATGGGCGAGGTGTTCGATCATATGATGAAGAGGATGTCGTACCGGAGGCAGAAGCGCTGGTGGAATGCCTACATCCTCTTCTATGAGCGTATGGACTCACTGGACAAGGACAGCGAGCTTGTCAAATACATCTCGGAGCTGACCATCTCCTCCACCAAGCCCAATCAGGTCAAGATGCCGGGTGTCATCGAGTGCAGCGTCCGCAAGCAGAACGTCCAATTCATGCACAACCGAATGCAATACAGCCTGGAATATTTCCAGTTCATTAAGAAACTTCTGACCTGTAACAGTGTCTATTTAAACCCTCCTCCAGGTATGAATCCTTCTTCCTAGCGTGCTGGTGAATGGGTTGCTTTATTCAAAACCTATTAAATGGATCATGAATGTCTTTATTGTATATTAAAAAGTTGAAAACTAAATGTAGATAGTTAACCTCATCTCAAGCCTTGGGATGTTTTAGGAGCACACGTTGCTGCCCGATAAAGGATGGTAATGAACTGAATATTTTTGCCTTATGAACCCAATCTAATTTTCCCACGCTGTGTAGCTCTGTTTTAAAAGCTTCTTTTCTTTTTACCCGTTTAGGCCCACAAGGCAGAACAATACATAAATAGGCTCCAAAGTCAATATTTTGGGATAATCAATCAACAAATTAAAATACTTGAATTATCCCAGGGGGAATTACGTTTTGTGAAAGTTGAACCGTATTAGATTAAAATGAATAGATATTTATATAAAAATAATTTGAAGTATAAATGTGCAATCAAAGACCTTGTAGCCACTGGGAGAGCGGGATGTCCTTATATATGGGAATAACAGTCCGTCTCTGTACCACAACATGTGATTAAACATAAGGGATCAACAATGTCCTTTATATGAAACATTTGACACATAAACATACAGTCATGATGATTGTACGGGCATGATGTGGGATTTGAGTACAGCAGCACAGGATAACATCACTCTCTCCAGTTATGACTGTATGCCAAAACCCCCAGAGGGATTCTTTGATCTTTTGAACGATGAACTCCTCATC
Organism: Trematomus bernacchii; assembly: GCF_902827165.1. Classification (NCBI taxonomy): domain Eukaryota; kingdom Metazoa; phylum Chordata; class Actinopteri; order Perciformes; family Nototheniidae; genus Trematomus; species Trematomus bernacchii. The sequence continues at coordinate 3,781,998 of NW_022987588.1, read as the reverse complement.
GTATCTCCATTTTAGATTTCAGCTCTCTTGAACATATAGCAGCTGTCATTATAATTCAACTACTAATCTTTGACCTGCTTCTCAAAAAATGTATTCAAAGTGTGGCATTCAGCACAGGCTGCCGAGAAATGCACTGCCTCTGCACTGCATTATTAATAAAGCCAGAACCCCTAACTGTTTCACAGGAAAATAAATATCAGAGGGCATTATGTTTACTACCTTGCATCCAGTTTAGATACTAATGTATTTTCTTCTGAAGAGATTTTTCCTTTTTCCCTACTGATCAAACACATTGACCCGGTATGTTAGTCTGAATGTATGATATATTATTTATTGATTGGCTTTAGTCGGAGATCAGTGGACTTTTTTTTGTAGTTTGCTCTTAACGCTGGAGTCTCCTGGTTGCTTTATCAACTGCCTTTTGTGTTTCATCCTAATTTAGGTTGGATTGAAACTGCATCATTTGTGATTTTCTGTCTTTTAGTGTCCCTTGCATCATTAGTCATAATATCTTGTATATGTCCCACAGTCACATCATTGCCTTTGTACTTGATGCACATTGGATTGTAATTGAAATGTCCTAATGGGCCTCGAAGCATTAACAATATTTACAGTTTTCCTGGCATTGTAACCAGGAGTTGTTATTTTATAGTCTTATAATTAGGAAACAAAAGTGTATAATACAAATTAGGCTAACATTTGAGTAAACAGCCGTAAAGCTGAAACTCTGCTCTTTAACATTATAGATGTTATTTGATTGCAAAGCCTGTGTGCTGGAGCTCAGAGCCAAAACAAGGGCAGGTGCATCAATTCCCTAGTTTTTGCACACTGCAATATCATTCGATTTATGATATGGCGTGTATCCAAGTTTTTATAATGTGCTTACCGTTAGTCTAGGGCATCATTTTTGATGATGAATTATTTCGATATATATTCTCTTTAACAATTCGGTTACATGTTCCAACCTTGAGTAATATGTTTGTCTCTGGGTGTAGCTTAATGGATTGTTGTCAGCTTATTTTATAGTACTAATGAGGATTATTGTCTCTGTTATGTTAACCATTGCTCTCTTTCTATCAGGACAAGACCACCTTCTGCCTGAGGCAGAGGAGATTGCTATGATAAGTGCTCAGCTGGCTGCTAGGTTCCTCTTCAGCACAGGTTTCCACACCAAGAAAGTGGTACGGGGTCCTGCCAGTGACTGGTAAGCTCCGTCTGCCTCTGGGTTTTTAGATTTCCTCTCCGTTTCGTCCTCTATAACTTGTCTCCCTGTCCTTTCCTTGTAGGTATGACGCCCTCTGCATCCTGCTGAGACACAGTAAGAATGTACGCTATTGGTTTGCACACAAAGTCCTGTTTGCATTCCCCAACCGGTTCTCAGAGTACCTGCTTGAGTGCCCGAGCGCTGAGGTCCGTGGTGCGTTTGCCAAGCTCATCGTCTTCATCGCTCACTTCTCCCTGCAAGACGGGCCGTGCCCCTCCCCCACCGCCTCGCCTGGACCCGCTACTCAGGTTGGTTCAGACTTCAGCTGAGATCTGTGGAAAATGGCCTTTTAATGGAGCCCTCCTTTAGCTGCTTGAATCATAGGTTTCCCGGAAGATAATTAAAGCAGTTTGCATCGCCGGTTACCACTGAGAGGCTTCTCATCCTGCACTTTTCATATTGATGTAACCCTGCTGTTTTCTTGAGTGTTGTTTTCTATGTTTGTGTATCAGGGCTGTGATAACCTCAGTCTAAGTGACCACCTGTTGAGAGCTGTACTCAACCTGCTCAGAAGAGAGGTTTCTGAACACGGCCGTCACCTGCAGCAGTACTTCAACCTCTTTGTCATGTATGCAAATCTCGGTAAGGAGCGCGCAGCATTCACAATCCTGCCATGTACATCTGTTCCTCTGGGAATGATAAAATATAAGATCATGCCAAATGTTATTAATTGTTCGGGACTTAAAGATGTTTCCCCCCTTGCAGGCCTGGCAGAAAAGACCCAGCTGTTGAAGCTGAATGTCCCTGCCACTTTCATGCTGGTCGCTCTGGACGAGGGTCCCGGCCCTCCCATTAAGTACCAGTACGCTGAGCTGGGCAAGCTCTACACTGTGGTCTCCCAGCTGGTCCGTTGTTGTGACGTCGCCGCACGCATGCAGTCCTCAATCAATGGTGAGTGTTTTACCCTTCAGCCACAGAAACATTTGAACTCATGAAAGAGAATTTGAGCCCAATGAAGAAAATATAAATATGATCTATTTGCCTCTTACTCTAAATGTCCTCCCCCTCCAGGTAACCCTCCTCTCCCTAACCCGTACGGGGACACCAACCTGACGACCCCTGTGATGCCGGTGCAGCAGCTAGTGGCAGAGATCCTGTTTGTGAGGACCAGCTACGTGAAGAAGATCATCGAGGACTGCAGCAACTCTGAGGAGACGGTGAAGCTGCTGCGCTTCAGCTGCTGGGAGAACCCTCAGTTCTCCTCCACTGTGCTCAGCGAGCTGCTCTGGCAGGTAAACGGAAACAACATCTATAATTCTGTTGGTGGCTTACTTGTTTCTGTCCACAAGACTTCAGATTGTGTGTGTGTGCTGTGCGTCTGCAGGTGGCATACTCCTACACTTATGAACTGAGGCCTTACCTGGACTTGCTGCTACAGATCCTGCTCATCGAGGACTCCTGGCAGACACACAGGTCAGACTCACTGCTCTGTGGTTCAATTAACAGTGCTGTTTGTTTTGAATGGGATCTGAATATGAATTGTATTCTTTATTCGTTTGGTTGTGTAGGATCCACAATGTGCTGAAGGGCATTCCCGACGACAGAGATGGGCTCTTTGACACCATCCAGCGCTCCAAAAACCACTACCAGAAACGAGCCTACCAGTGCATCAAGTGCATGGTGGCCCTCTTTAGCAACTGCTCCGTGGCTTACCAGATCCTACAGGTACAGTACTGACAGATGTCCTTTTAGGTTTAAGAATGTTTGGAAACCATTTCTGTCTCTCCTAAACACAAGGAATAATATGGCCAAGATTTATTGATAAAATATGTAACGTTGGCTTTTTTCTTGTTTTTTTACTTGTCAAAACACGATCATTAAAAACACAATGACTTGTGCACAACATGGAGACAGATTCAAATGATATATAAATGACTTTATAGAGCAGTGTGTTCCTCCTTCAGTCACAGGTGTACATATGTTCTAATCGGCTTGTGTTTCTTCCTCATACAGAGTAATGGTGACCTTAAACGAAAGTGGACGTGGGCAGTGGAGTGGTTAGGGGACGAGCTGGAGAGGAGACCCTACACGGGGAACCCTCAGTACACGTACAACAACTGGTCCCCCCCGGTCCAGAGCAACGAGACCTCCAATGGCTACTTCCTGGAGCGCTCGCACAGCGCACGTATGACACTCGCCAAGGCCTGTGAACTCTGTCCTGAGGAGGTAATCACATTGACATTTTAACCCTCACTCACACATGCGCACACACACACGTTCATTTACATTACCCATCAGTCTTAGGGACTGTGCTTAGGGAGCCAAACCATTACAGCTCTAGGACACTGTTTGTAGGTAAAACATGTGATGTACAGTGGAAAACATCTGGATTTCAGAACAGCTGCTTAAAGTCCATATCAGACTTTTTTGATCAAACATCAGTATAGAAGGAGGGTTTTCTGTTGCATGCAAATATGCAAATATTTGGGAAAACACCTCAGTCAGACATATCTGATGTTGCCATGGGAACATTTTAAAGGGGCAGTTTGGCAAAGGGCAATGACTATATAGATTGTTTTTGTGAAATGTTCTGTCAAGATGTTTGCCTTCTCTCCAACATAATGGAACTAGATTGCATCTGGCTTGTGGGTTTTAAAGTGCCAACCATTCAACAACAATGTCTCTTTTCAGAAATCATTACCCGGTTTCTAAAGATAGTCCACAGACCATTTTGTGAGCAGTTCCAAGTAACCTGTTCACGATTTCTGGAAAGACATTGCTAATGAGTCATTTTTGTTGCTGCTTTGAGATCTACAAGTCAAGTGCCATCTGTTTCTATTGTATACGAGAAAAGGCAGACCTCTCTTCAGCCAATTTCTCCTACACTTGGTTATCCTCACTAAAACAATGTATCTATTTTAGATTTTGGGGTAAATTGTCCATTTTTAAAAAAAGGGTGTACACTAGTGAAGGTAAAAAACAAATCCCACAGATATTGCGTATGAGCCAGAGGAGCTTAAACATCACACAACATGACCAGCTTTTATCTTTGTGTAAAGGTATATATGTATAACATTAATGGTAACATTAATAATTGATACTTTTTACGATTATTTAATTGTTTATCTATCTAATGTCATTATAAATTGATCTTGTTTGGGTTTTTTAGCCAATGCTTTTTTTTTCTCCTGAAATGTTATGGTATGATTTTATTTATTTTTTTAAAGTGACATTTATTTGATTGGACCCATTTACTAAAAGTGTTTCCAATAAGTCATTAAATGTTAAATGTCCGCCCTAAGCAACAGCCATGAATATGTTGCTATGCTGAATATCGTTTTGTCTTTTATTCATGGCTTTATGTTGACAAATGCAGTCAAGTGACACACTTCTCCTGTAATATTCCACACACAGCTCAAGTGCACTCAGGGAAGCCCAGGGAAGGTCAGTATTCCAGGCACCACAACATAAAAGAAGGAAATGAAATTGTGTTAAATAATCAGCAGAGAAACAGTTGGCCTATGTTTAGATCGCAGCACATTTCACACTTTGTTTAGCTAGAATTGCAAAATGTTAAGTTATTTGTAGCTTTAAAAGTGATCCGTGGCAGAGGCTAGAAGCATTACGCCATGTTGAGTCCTCGTAGATTTTTCCCATTTTGTCAACTTTGCTCCATTTTCTTTTTGTCCTATTTGATATGCATTTTAAAAGATAACAAATGTCACATAAAAAGTTAAAAACAGGAGACTAGCGAAAAGCTATCCAAAGTGCTAGTGATAAATGAATTAGCACTTTGAGTTGTCAACAGTTCATATCTACAGTGCATACCTGAGATGTGTGTTACTGTTTTTCTGTTCACTTCTCAAACTGTTTACAATGTTCATGCTGTGGTAGCAACACAGATTGTGACCATAGATACAAGATTGAACTAAATTGCCCTCCATCATGTTGTCCCCTCGCATAGTAAAAGAAAAGGTGCACAGGCAGCCTTTTAGTGTAACTGGCATAATAAATCCTGTTTTACAGCGGCACACAGTGAACACATCTTTGTTCTCTCGCTGCACAGTGATTCGCCAAAGCCACATCACTGGAATAGTCCTCCATCTCACTCTAGTGCTGGTTTTTGTTTTTGTACTCCTTCCCCCAAACTCAAACTGTGATGCCGCCAGCCACCTGCATCTGATTGAAAAAACTCAACTCTCAAAACTTCACATTAGTTACAACATTTTAACTGTGAGGACATCGCTGTACTGTGCTATGTTCTCCATTATGCTAATGTAGCCAGAATAATTCAACATGACTTGAACCCAACATACATTCTACTCTCTTCAGTTAGATGGGTGAAACAAAACATTTTGAACATTTGAACAACATTTGACAAAAAAACCTTTAACTCGGGGTTGTCAATCATTTTGCATTAGATGTCATCTATTACTAAATGAGCTTCATGTGAATGTGTTGATAGCCTGACAGGTTCTGTTGTTATTCCACTTAAGACTACATCACGTTATAATGTATGTTAAAGAGAAATGTAAAATACCATGAAGCGTAGATATGTGATTAACACTGAAATGATAAGGCTGGTGTTAATTGACATTAATAAGATAACATGTATGTGCAGCCTTGTCTTCAGAAAGTGGCACAGTGAGATGACCTCCACAGAGGTTTCTTTGCACTTCATGTTTTAGATATTTTTAAAAATGAATTAGCCGCAGCTCTCCAGCTGAGAGGATGCTCTCGGGTGTATAATCCACCCACACACAAAATGAAAACTCGTTTAAACATAATTTACTCGATAACAGAGCGCAGTTGGAAATGTAACTTCCCCACATAACTCAAAAGCTTCAAATTATACCCACTGTTTTTATCCAAATAAACTAGCAATTCCTGCTGTGTAAAATTCATAAAAATACAATCTTTTTTTACTTTCAAAGTGGAAATTAATTTGCGTTAACGTTTCTTTCATGTCTGCCAGGAGCCCGATGAACAGGAAGCACCTGATGATCAGGACTCTTCCCCTCCAGAGGACACGTCTCTGTACCCCCACTCTCCTGGGACCACACAGTTTCAGCAGGTAGTGTGTCAGGGAACCTTTACACCCTCATGACAGTCGGTGGCGTATGTTGTAACTGTATTCATGCATATTGTGCATGAAGTGGACGGTTTGTGTCAGTTTGTGTAGCCATGAATAAAGCCAGAAACAAGGCTTTACAGAATAGTTTGAAGCTTCACATTCAAATAATGTGCAGTTTAATATTTTTAGTTTTTGACTCTGCACAGTTAGAGTAATGACTAGGCTTCAATAATATTACACTATTTGTAGAATTACATTTCATTGATAGGATTGTTTCCAACTCTTTGGATCCAGACCTTTCTAAAAACTCCAGAGCCTCGTCAAGAAACCAACATGTATAATACAAAAAGAAAGATGTAATTATTTCCAAAATTCTGCTTTATTCCATATTTTTTAAGTTAAAGCTTTTAAGAAAACCACATTTTCCAAAAATGTCATGAACAGCTTATAAAGGCAAAATAAATGGCCAGGCCTTAGAGAATTGATCCTTGACTGTTCCTACAGTCTGAGATGTGCCCGGTCTAATTGTTACTGATAGGGCAGCTTAGTTTTTCTTCAGTCTGAGGAGAATCAGCCACCAAGTCATCGATGTAGAAAAGTCTGCAGCCTCTGCTTGGTCAGCTGTGATCCTTTAAGTCCTTTGACTTCTCCCGGATATGTCCGTTAAAAGATTAGGATCATTAAAGGATTAGGCTGGCAATACTCTTTTGTTTCTGTTACCGTCAACAAATCCTGTTAAAAGAGCGAAGCAAACAATGCATTAGTCCGTCTCCCAGGAAGCCACGAATCGACTCGGAATCAGACGTGTCCGTGATGATGGAGCAACATGTCACTCAGGGCGAAGCGTGGCGTGTTAGTGTTTAAATGTAACAACGGTGCTCTATGGCACAGCAACTAGATCAGGCATTGGATGAACGGACAATATGTGTTAGTGGGATTGGTTTGTTGTTGGTGGTCTTTAATAGGATTAGTCGGTGAGACTTAAAAATGACGCTCATTAAAGGGTTGAAGGTTACGTTTTATTCAATTCAACTTAAGTTACCAGATTTTACTTACTGTAACTTGGAAATGGTAATTAACAATGTTTTCAATTTTTGTAGTCAAGTTATTTTAGACGTTTACTGTTGCAGACATTTAATAAACTGAATGGAGTATTTATTAATGATTACCACATTATTTTGAAACCATTAAGAAACCTTTAGTAAAATCTATAAATGAAACATAAATGGAATGAGCAAACATTTAAATAATTTTGTTAATCATCTATTTGTTTATCAGTCTATCAAAATTACTTGTATAACTGTAATACAGATTTTAACTGATTATAATACGTTGTTAAACTGCTCCCTCTATATATGTAATGTTGATACAAAATAATTACTTGAGTATAGTGATGAGTCTCGTAAAGTTCTCATAGACTTATATACAATCTGACCAGTGGAGGCGCCCCCTGCTGGCCATTAGACAGACTGAAGGTTTAAGGCAGTAACACTGATCAGAAATTGTTGTCGCCACTTGTTTACAATCCACTGATTTCTGTCCCCTTTCCCCCCCCCTCCCCAGAACAACCACCCCCATGGGCAGCCGTACACCGGGCCTGCTGCTCAGCACATGAACAACCCTCAGCGCCCCGGTCCTGCCTCGGCCCCGACTCCAGGGCCCGCCCAGACCCCCCCCACCCCAGGCCCCCGGGCCCACTCCCGGCCCAGGCCCGCGAGCACAAGAAAACTGGGATAGCACCGAGGAGGTCGCCCCTGCACCTGCACCCGCACCCGCCCCCGCCTCCACCGCCCCCGCCCCCGCCCCCGCCCCAGCGCCTGCCCCGCCTAAGGAGTAACGTCCCGCCCCCCCCTGCTGTGCCTCGAGCCTCCATCGTCCCGCTCTCCTTCCTCTCATCCTCCGGTCAACAGAGCTCCTCGTCGGGCCTCTCTCTGTCTCTCTGTCTCTTTCTATCTCTGGCCTCAAGGCAGGGCAGAGCTGGTGGCCTCCTCCTCCTCTCCGGGCCACCTCTCGCCTGTGGGGGGGGGGGCGCTCTTCCCTGGCCTGGGGCTGCCTGACGGTGCGACAGGGGCCTGCTGGCGGCTGCAGAGGCGAGGGAGTGGAAAAGAGTTCTAATAAAGAAAATGTACCCAGAGCCGACGATGCTGATGCGCTTGTCTACACGACGAAAAGGTGTACATAGTATGTTAATGTTTTTGACTGTTCAGATCCCCCAGGAGCATAACTCTGTGTGGTTTGCTGTTGGGAGATGTTGCAGATATTATGAAAAACAAAAATGGATATTATAAATAAGAAAAATGCCCAAAAAAACCTGTAAGAAGACAACAACTCCTCTTTGTTTTATCACCCATGCTCAGCAGTAAAGTTTGTTCTACCATCGGACGGTTACTGGTCATTCAACTGTAGAAGGACGCATTGTTATTATCATAATTATATTATTATTCTTAAGCTCCTTGGCAACCTTATGACCCATGCCGAATCAACTCACGAGCTGTGGTTGGTTTTAGTGTGAGATCTGGAATGGTTGGGTGGACTTTTACGGTGTTTGGTTGATGTGAAAAAGCAGTGATGCAACATTGTTCTGAAACTCATTGCCTTTATTTTATTTTATTTTTTGTTTGTTCTGGTAATTAATTCAATCCTTTTTGAAGCTCTAGTTAATATGCTGTAACATTTAGCATGGCTTCTCACCAGAATAGTGTAGCCCGAGGGAAGACTTGTGATCATAACAACCTAAATCTGTTCTTAATCCACATCTCCAAAAGGGTGTTGTGACCCTTAGGTTTCTTTTTTTTTCGGTTTCTTTTTTTCTACTCATCTACCCTATCTACAATGAGGGTGATATTTTGAACCAATGTATGAATAAGTGGCTTTTCAATTGCACATTATAATCCTACAACTTCAACATTTGGCAGTCCGTTTTTGGTGGGATAGACAGCTTAGCTTTCATTTTTAGGAAATCTGAAAAACGAAATACATATGCAACAGAATCGCTGCACTGGGTTATCTGGTGTTTGATAGACTGTGGTTCACCTCCGTCTCTGCGATAGAGCCTAGTCGTAGACACACTCGTTGACCATCGGCCGCCTTTCTGCCGTGGAGCTGGTCAGGTTTGGCGACATGGATTTGTTTCGGGATGAAGTAACTAACCCTCGCGCTGTCGCTCCACGGAGAATAGGTTCCCCAGCAGGGTTCACCGTAAGAATAGCGGCTGGTTAGTCATGTTGCAACTCGAGCTAACTTGTAATTCTGTAGGAGTAAAAAGGTAAACATCAGTAAATACTGTATTTAATTGGTAACTTGAATGCATGTATCTTTTTCTTTTTTTTTTGTCTAAAACATACCAAATACTCCTGCAAATGAAAATATTCTGCCCATCGTATTATATTTAAATATTTTTGCTCTTATTTTATAGAATTTATTTTGTTGTATTTCACTAAAATAGAATTTGATTTAAGAGGAACATTTTTGTCCTTGTGTTATTTTTAAAGAAGATATTGACTGTACAGAGTTCTGCGCCCTGTTTTTTGCCGACTTTTGTTTTGGCCATGGTGTGACGTTGAATTCTGGAGCTACAGTCGCGATGTGGACTTTCACTTTGTGAGGTTTTTTGTGCACAGAAATATAACAAAAAAAGCATTGCGCCCTTAGCAAATAAAGAACATGGAATCTTGCCCGTGTCTCATTTTTCACATGTGGACAATAAACAGTGAACATCTGCCAAGCATCACAAGAGTTCATCCAGAAAGTCTGAAATGATACACACAATATCGATGTTTCTGCATCCAGCTCCAGAGGGAACATTTGTAATGTGGTGTATTAGGTAAAAAAGACAATGAGTAATAAAGCTGGGGAAGGGTGGTTAATATTCAGAGAAAAGATTCTGAACTTCTGAGATTAAAGTTGTGAATAAATGAGAAAATAAGAGAAATTGAATTTTCTTTGAGATTGTACATTCACAATTTTACCAAAAAACATGTAATTCTCTGAGCTTAAAATCAAATATATTTGGAAAAATTGAAGAGAAAGTATGTTTTGTGACTCCTTTGTAATGACCGCTTCATGTTTTAGTTTTACATGTACTATTTAGGATATGTGAGTAATTGAATACTTTTTCATTATGTACACGGAGCTAAAACTAATAGTGTCACACTCGAAGGTCCTGGTTATACAGTTAAATCAATGTCCCTGTAACAGTCTATAACAGTGAAGGTATGATTTATTGCAGAACCTTTGGATTAAGCTGCATGACTTTACCTAATGTGGCAACAAAATGTGCAATGTTTTAAATAGGGCGCCTAGCCTGTAATACAGGGCGGTTCTAGGGGGGGGGGGGGGGGTCAACGGGGTCCAGTGCCCCCGTAACACCGATGTTGGACCCCCCTGTGGCCCCCCTAAAAATGAAAAGTTAATGATTAAACGATTTATTGGCTGACGGAATGGTCAGAACCAGAGCTGGGCAGAACTAACGTTATTCGTCCTTCTAGTCGGACCCATTAGAGCGGTGCACTCACTTTCACTGTCCGGCTGAAGCACGCGAAAGAAAAACAAACACTTTTAATCTCGGATCAGAGGCTGTTGTATCCAAGCAAGATTGAAACCTACGTTTCGAGACACTACCACGAGAATTGAAGGTGAGTTAAACTTGTATCCGTTTAATTGTTACAAGGTAAGACTTTAGGTCAGTAAGTGTTGTTGACTAACGTTAGTTAACGTGGGCGACGTAATCAGCGACAGCAAACCTGTTGCTTTCATGAAAAGGCTCAAACGTTACTTGTGAGCTTTGCAATAATGTTTGGAAAGCTTTTAGCGTGATTATACATTCGTCTTTGTGCTATATAGTTGTGAAATGTAACTAGCGGTTATACATTTATATTCTGCGTTGCTGAAGTGTTGTCCTCCCCGTTGTGTTTGCTCTATAGTTCTTCAAAATGAAACGAAAAAAGGATATGTCCTTTTTCGCGGCAGACAGTAACACAGACACAGCAGGAAGTGCAGATTGCCACAGAGAGAGAGAGAGCCTGAGGACTTCTCAGGAGAGACTGATCTTGAAAGTGAGGGTTCAGAGCAGGGAGAGAAAGATGAAGGGTCGCAGAGTGAGACTGAGGAAAGATGTGCATCCACAAGTGCTGGAACATCAGGTTTGTGATTTTGAAATACAAATGGGCCTGCTTTAATCTTAGTTACAGTTCAAATGGTTTGTCTCTTGTAGGAGTGTGTGTGATACGAATTCATTACATTTTCCCTCGCGTCATACATTTATTAATATAGATATCTAATTTGTGGTTCTTCATTGCTCTGGTAAATGTGCATATATCATTTATAATTATCTGTTACAATTATAATAATAATAAACATATTTATTTGTGTTATCTTTCTCCACAGATATCAGCAAATGCAAAGAAGAGCCACCAATGCAACCAAACTTTAAATTGTTTCCAAGGACCTTGATGGGCGACCGGAGAAGGAGTTTCAAGGCAGACTGGTACAAGATTCACCCCTGGCTTGAGTACTCCAACATGTCAGACTCTGCTCATTGTTACGCCTGCAGACATTTTAGCCCTCCGAATAGCACAGACACTGAATTTGATTCACCTTCAGGTTTCAAAAAGGCTACATACAAAGAGGGGGGATTTGCAATCCATGCCAAATCTGAGCGGCACACGCAAGCAATAATTGCATGGAAAGACTATCGGAGAGCTGTGACATCTAATGCAACATTGGCAAATGTACTTAACAAAGAACATAACACACAGGTTCAAGAAAATCGGGAATATATAAAAACCATAGCCGAAGTGCTGCTACTTACTGCGACACAAAACATTGCTCAAAGCGGACACAATGAGTCAGCAGGCTCAGATAATAAAGGGAACTTCATGGCAATTCTAGAGACAATTGCTAACCATGACAAAGCTGTTAAAAAAAAGGTTGACTTCCATTCATAATGCAAAGTACACAAGCGAAATCATTCAGAATGAAGTTCTGTGTTGTCTTGCAGACATGGTTCGATCTGAAATAACAGAGGAAGTGAAAAACAGTGAAGTCTTTAGCATCATGGCAACTTAAACAAAAGAACAGATTTCTCTTGTAGTCAGGTACTACTTCAACGGTGCTATCCAGGAGAGTTTTCTCCATTTTGAGTCAGCAGAGAGGCTCGATGCAGCAGGGCTTACTGAAAAAATAATTCACATATTGGAAAGTCACGGTCTGGAATACAAAAACAACCTTGTAGGCCAAGCATATGATGGTGCTGCTGTCATGAGTGGTCAGCACTCAGGGGTCCAGGCTAAATATGCTTTTTATATTCATTGCAATGCTCACTGTCTAAATCTAGTTTTAGTAGATACTGTCAAAGCTGTCCCAGAAGCAGAGCAGTTCTTCTCCTTACTAGAAAAGCTATACGTCTTCACATCTGGGTCGTATGTCCACCCCAAATGGCTAGATATTCAAAGAGAGTTGTACGAAGGTGCACCAAGAGAACTCCAGCGATTGAGTGACACTCGATGGGCATGCCGATTTATATCTCTTCGTAACATTATGGATAGATTACCGGCCCTCAAGCGAGTACTGCAAGACATAGCCCAAGAACGCAATGGTGAGAGATCTATTGAGGCACGTGGTCTGCTGGCACAGTTGGATCTAGAATTCATTGTGCATCTTGTAACACTCCGTAAAGTGTTTGGAGAAACACAACTTCTCTCTGAGATGTTACAATCTTCATCCCTTGACCTTTCAAAAGCTGTTGACTTAGTTGGCTCTTTAGTTCAGACATTGAATGACTTCCGGCACGAGTCATTTTTTGATAACTTGTGGGATGAAGTGTTGAACATTTCTGAGCAATGTGGTACTGCAATACAGCCAGCAGCAAAACGACCAAAAACACTAAGCTCTAAACGTGTTGAAAGCTGTGTACCGACTACTGTTGGACAGAGAGAGACGGAACAAGATAAACACGGGTTTCGTACAGCCTTTTTCTACCCTGTCATTGATCAGATGCTCAGTGAGCTTAATAGGCGGTTTTCAAAGACAAACTGTGACATGATGAATAGCATCCAAGCTCTTAACCCCAAAAGTGATGCATTTCTGAAGAAGACAACTCTGTTTTCATTTGCTCAGTTGTATGATGCAAATATTGATGACTTGGGGCATGAACTACATCAGTTCAGCAGACTTTTAGATGGGAAAATAAAGACTGGCATGCGGAGACCTGATAGTACAGGTGAGCTGGTTCAGTTCATTGAGCCTTATAAAGAAGTGTTTTTTGAGCTCTTCAGACTCTGCAAAATAGCAGTCGCAATCCCATTCAGTTCTGCTTCCTGTGAGCGTAGTTTTTCTACATTGAAGCTGGTCAAAACTTTTCTCAGATCCACCATAACTGATGAGAGACTGAGCAATCTGGGTGTGCTTAGTATTGAGTCAAGGAGGTCAAAGGCTTTGAATCTTGACTTATTTGTTGATCGGTTTGCTAAAAGTCACAAAAACCACAGGATTTTGTTGCTGTAATGTGACATTTTGGGAAGGAAACTACAGCCTGGGATGCAGACACCCTTATACAGTAGAGAACTGTTAATTATATGGTGTTAGTGCAAAAAATGTACTATAACTTAAGCTGAAGCTAACTAATGTGTTTTATTTTGTGTAATAAAGTTGCTGAAACAAATACTGTCATCGGAATGATTCTGTTACTGAAACTAAAAACTGTAACTATCTGAAATAAATACCAATAACTGTAGTGCATTGTTTTCTTAATGCGCAATTACTTCATTTTGTCTTTTCGTTCTGCATTTATTGGGCCCCCTCTCAGAAAATTATAAGATGACTTTTTTTAGTGTGACAGCAAATGGTTGAAAAAAAAGAAGACGCTGACGGCCAAAATGATTAACTCAAGGTTTCCAATGGGAGATGTCACGGTGACAACTTCCATATCTTGCTAACATAAACAATGTTTTTTTTATTCTTGTTGTAAAGATGAATGGTATAATAGACCTATGCAAATACTTGTGGAGACATGAGCACAAATCTTTTTGATTTGCGGTCCAAGATCTAAGAATCAACCTGCTGCTGTTCAATTTGTGAACCGTTTCACACTGACTATACATTCATCTAAAGAGTTTATTTTGACTGCTTCCCAATGTTTTAATGGACAATTTATCCTGTACGAGCCAAATAAAGTCTTATTTCTCAGTTTCCCTGACTTGCCCTATTCTTTGATGGAACTGTAGTAACAGCTGACCTTTGATAATTTGCATGTATGCCCTTCTGAAATAAAACAGAAATCTGATTTATTTTTATTTTCAAACCAAAAACAAATGATTGTATTTGTACCTGTTAGAACGTGGTGAGAACAAAGCAAAAATACGTGGATCATATACTCAAAATAACTATTACAAGAACATGATTTTATGTCATTTTCTTTAATGTATCTGAACATTTGTCTTGTTGGAAGAATCGTATATAATATTCAATTATTCAGTGACTGCATATTTCAACATATGGGAATCTTTTTAAAGATCATTGAGTGTGGTAGTCCCTCTCCCAGGCACCAGGTGGCAGCAGAGAGCTACTGTTTTATTTAACAACCCTTGTCCCTCTGTCTGTGACGTTAACATTTCCCTGCTTGTTCTTACAAATCATTCATAATCTGCGTTCTTTAACGCCGTCTTTACCGGAGCAGTGCGGATGGCGCGTTTCCACTACACGGCCTCGCTCGGCCCCGCTCGGTATGGCTAGGCCTCGTTAGGACTGGCTCACTTTACCTACCCTGGTGCATGCCAGCAGCTTTTCTGTGGGTGTCTTTTTGTATTAACTGTTGTGTGTTTGGTTATGTTTCCCAGTAACTGTCACCAAGGCTGTAGTTGCCTTAATGCAGCTAGATGCAAAATACAGTAGCCTACGCCCCTCACCTCATTCATTCAATCAAGTCATGCATTTTCATTAAATGTTATACTTCTACATTTAAGTTATTCATTTCATGTTCATGATAAATGTGATCAGATCCAGTGAACTCTGTCTCAATAGAAGTATGACCAGTGCTCAAAAATTGGTGTCACATTTTTTTGTATTTTCATTGCAGGCATGAGCAGTCTGAAATAGCATGAACACATTTTGAAAATTCAGTTTGTATGCCAGTTCATGTTCAGCTTTGAACTACAGCTTGTTTTACAGTCACTCTCTGCACAGCCTCCTCACTAATTAGCCTATCTCTATGCCTGTGTGCGTTTCTCTGTGTGGAACTTGCTAAACAAGCATCGTTTGAAACCATTCATCTCCGCTCTCTCCAGCTGCTGTCATGGCAACCATGTATGACTGACAGAAAACAGACTGCAGTCTCTGAGCTCCAGTCGACCTGGACGCTTCAGAGCATGAACACACTCCTATGGGCAGACGAAGAGTTGTGATTTTGAGACACCAGGGCAACCATGACTGTGAGGTGAGAGGCCTGAATGCTATGTAGCTTACTGCTCACTTTTATGTGATTAACTCTGGACCATAATGCTAATCAAAACTATACATCTGTAAAATGTGTGTGTTTTATTTTTGGAGTTTGGGAGCATGTATTATTGCTCTTTTGTTTATGTGTTTTCTTGACAGGCACACAATTAAGCATCTGGCTTACCATCCAATGCGTTCTAGAAACAAACATCTGCAGCAGAAATGGGACAAGGCTTCATATGAATTACACAGGGAAAAGGTTAGGACAAATATTTGGTTTTTTTAAGTGACTAAATACCTGGCTATGAAATCCCATATTTTTAATGTTTCACCTCAAGCTTTTATTCCTATCTCAAACACCCAATTAGCCAACTCTTCTTTGGAATAATTCAGTGCTTTAAACGAGGTGTTTCTACAAAATGTAATTGTTTTTTTTCTCCCAAGGTGAGGTCAGCCAAACCAACAATAAACACAACTCCACAAGAGACCTATCGTCACCTTGTCAACAAACTGAAGACCAAAAAGGTTGCTGTTTTTCCACATGTTTTAAACTCAACTCACATGATGTCCATAGGCTCAGAACAAATGTGTTTGTGCTTAAATCATCCAATGATTAAACTATAAGATATTAATAGCCCAGTAGATATTCTGATGTTTTAACCTCAATTTAGAAAAGAAAATGGTTTCTTTTAACAATCATATATAATATCTCTAAGCTTAAAGAAGAAAGGACAATGACGAGGGAAAACAATATGCTTGAGGAAACAATTTCACGCATCATGAAGACAACTGGAAGAGTTGACAACAGGAATTATTATGAGCGAAAAAGGTAAGTTAAGGTTGGGAAAGAGCTATCAGTGTAAAAATACATAAAGAAGTCAGGCAACAAGTTGTATTGCCAATAAATAAGGTGGCCTCTGAAACCAAAACCCCAGTTGTAAAGCATATGTTTACTCTACATTGTAGCCTTGGCAAGGAGAAGCGACAGCTGGAGTTGCTCCGCATTACCAAGGAGAATCAAATGATACTGCTCCGTCTGAGTCAATGCAAGTCACACTATAATGTGAGGAGCTGGCATGACGACTGGCTCAAAACTCTCAAGGTGATGGATAGCATAGCACGTTACCCACAGGGAAGGACAAATCAAAAGGTTAGATCCAACTTACGTTCATTTATCAAGCACAGTCTGTCAGTTCTGCACTGCTCCTCTTAAACTTTATCATATGATCTTTTTGTATAGCATTATAATTGTATTTTATGTGCCAAATACCAGGGACAAGAGAAGCGCAGTGATTGTAATAAAGAACAAAAGATCAGCGCGGGTGAGTCGACAAACAGCCCTTCAAGCAAAAAGGCCAAGGGCAAAGCAGAATCTAAGGAAAAGAGAAAAGAAACCATAGAAAGAAGACTGACCCTGAACCAAATCCACCAAAGGAATCCACCAGATACAGCTGAGAATCCTGGTTCCTCTGACACCAATCAAATAACAGATCCATTGCCTCACACTGCTAAAATTCTCTCTGCCGATGGATCTAAAATGCCCAGCACTCTTCAAACCTAAAACACTCCAGCAGGAGACTTCAAGTCCTGCAGAGGAATAAAATGCCTTCTTCTACAAACTCGTGTTTTTCTGTACATTCATTATTCTCTGTTAATTCCACTTGAAATAGTATGATAGGTTATCCCATCTTATTGTCAATGTATTTTATTGTATCTTTATACAGTCTTGGGCTCTTATTGCGAACACACATTTTTACTTCTGAGCTGAACCGTTATATGGTCCAATATATTTGAATGTACTATTGACCCTGTTAACCTGTGAATGACTAATAAAAAGTCTTATAGTCTTATCTACAGAGAAACTGGACCTAGAAACTGTATGACATTCTTAAAGGGGACCTATCATGCAAAATGCACTTTTGTACGTCTTTTATACATGAATACGTGTCCCCGGTGTTCCAGGGAACTCACCAAGTGTCAGAAAACACAACCCTCTCTATTTTCCTCCATACCCAAATCTCTAAAAACGGGGCTGCAACGGATCTGATAAAAACTGATCCAGATTTGAACACGTTACTGACGTCAGGACGGTGGCGCTACGGCTATTGGGCCAACTCTCCACCTATCAGGGGAATGTGGGGTTGGGCCACGGCCGGCCATTGCCGCTCGAAAGTGCTGGAGTACATATGCCAGGCCAGTACTGTAATGGCGCGTTTCCACTACACGACCTCGCTCGGCCCCGCTCGGTATGGCTGGGCCTCGTTAGGACTGGCTCACTTTATGGCGCATTTCCATTACAGTTTAGGAACTGGGGTAGTATCTATAGTAACGCAGTGTAGGCGGAGCCGTGACGTGATCTTCAATGAGAACCCCAGAAAAACAACACAGCCGTTAGCTGTTAGCACTCAGAGCTCACAGCTCCTCATATATGTTCAGAAACTAGACAAAAGTTAAACAAGTACAAACCACAGACTGCCTGTGTCATGGTGAATACAGTCGCTGCTTTATTTATGTCTGTATAGGCCGTTGTTGTGAGTGTGGACGGTCGGAGCATATACTGCGTTAGCTTAGCCAATCTCCATTTAGAAAACACGCATTTTAAAAGGTTTTTCGCCTGCCGTCTGTCTGCAGACTTGACAAAGCATTAATTCATGGTTTTTACTAACCGGTATCAGTATGTTGTTACTTCGGCATCATTTTGAAATGTGTATTACAATTAAATCACGGTCAAATATGTCCATCTTGTTGTAGCCCCCTTGCCAGCGATTCTCTCTCTAGTTTAGCATACTCAGCCTGACTCAGCCTCGTTGTCTCTGGCCCTAGACCCGCGATTTTATGAGGCCAGAAAAACTGTGAATTAGGACCCGCCGGCCGGTACTAGGCCAAGTGGAAACGCAACCAAAGACGGGCCGCTGACGTCACAGCCCTCTTAAACCGTGCTCCGCGCTGTAGTGGAAACGCGCCATATGGCCCTAGACCCACGATATTATGAGGCCAGAAAAACTGTGAATTAGGACCCGCCGGCCGGTACTAGGCCAAGTGGAAACGCAACCAAAGACGGGCCGCTGACGTCACAGCCCTCTTAAACCGTGCTCCGCGCTGTAGTGGAAACGCTCCAGCAGAACAATAGCAGGGATGTCTGGGCTGGGATGAAGGCTATCACTGGCTTCAAAGGGAGAGACAGACAGACTGTGGGCACCCTGGAGAGGGCCAACGAGCTGAACACCTTCTTCAATAGGTTTAGCTCTCCGCCCGCTGCTGTCTCCTCCACCTCCACTTCTCACCTCACCTCCTCCTCTCAGCCTGGCGTCAGCATCCCCCCTCTGCTCACCACCTACACTTCACACCTCTCCTCCACCACCCAGCCTGGCTTCTGCACCCCCCCTCTGCTCACATTGCCGCTGACCCCCCCCCCCCCCCCCCCCCCCACCCTCTGCTCATCTTGCCTCAGACCCCCCCCCCCCTCTATCCCCCCTACCATCAAGCCCCCCCCCCGCTTCACTGTGAGCACAGGACAGGTCCAGAGACAGATGGAAAAACTCCACCAAGGCAAGGCTGCTGGCCCTGATGGTATCAGCCCCAGGGTCCTGAGGACCTGTGCCCGCCAGCTGGCTCGTGTTCTCCAACATCTCTACAACCTCAGCCTGCACCTGGAGACCATCCCGGTGCTGTGGAAGACGTCCTGCGTTGTTCCGGTCCCTAAAAAGACGACTCCTTCTGGGCTCAATGACTATCGCCCTGTAACACTCACATCTCATGTGATGAAGGTGCTTGAGAGACTGGTCTTGGCCCATCTCAGACCGCAGGTGAGATCATTCCTTGACCCTCTGCAATTTGCCTACCAGCCTCACCTGGGGGTGGACGATGCCATTATTTACCTGCTGCAGCGTGCTCACTCATACCTGAATGGATCGGCTTGCACTGTGAGAATCACCTTTTTTGATTTCTCCAGTGCATTCAACACGATCCAGCATCGGCTACTGAGTGACAAGCTGCAGGCTATGAGGGTAAACTCGTCCACCATCTCCTGGATTACCAACTACCTCACGGACAGACCACAGTACGTCCGGCTGGGCAGTGTGCTGTCTGATGTGGTGGTTGGTAGTATTGGAGCCCCACAGGGGACTGTGCTGTCTCCTTTCCTGTTCACCTTATACACCTCTGACTTTCAATACAACTCAGAGTCATGCCACCTGCAGAAGTTTTCGGATGACTCTGCAGTGGTAGGGTGTATAAGGGATGGACGGGAGGAGGAGTACAGAGCGCTGGTGGGTGATTTTGTTGAGTGGACTGGAAGAAATCATCTGCTTCTGAATGTGGCCAAGACCAGAGAGATGGTCATTGATTTCAGGAGGAAGAGGACATCTCCTCCTCTGCCCCTGTGCATTCTAGGAGAGGATGTGGCAGTTGTGGAGGTCTACAAGTACCTGGGAGTGCACTTAGACAATGGGCTGAACTGGAGGATCAACACTGACGCTGTGTACAAGAAGGGGATGAGCCGACTCTATTTTCTGAGGAAGCTGAGATCCTTCAACGTATGCAGCAAGATGCTGGAGATCTTCTATCAGTCTGTTGTGGCTAGTGCACTCTTCTTTGCTGCGGTCTGCCGGGGGGGCAGCATCAGAGCCGGTGACACCAGCAGGATCAATAAACTGATCAGGAAAGCTGGGTCAGTCATCGGCATCAAGCTGGACCCCTTTGAAGCTGTGGTGGAGAGGAGGACACTGAACAGGCTGTTGTCCATCATGGATAACCCCACCCATCCTCTCCACCATCCATATGATGCGACCATAAAGATTCCTGCTAAAACCAAGTAGGAAGATTACCTATTTGGGTAGTTAATGAAAGACAGCAGTGTTTATTCTCTTCCCATATCCAGATTTTTACCGTTTGGTGTGTTTTGTTCCTTGTGTGTGTGCGCAGAGACTGCAACCAGACTGTCCCCAGAGTGCTGCGAGCGGCTGGTGGAGAGCGGAGCCACAAACACCATCTTTACACTCGTCCGCTGTTGCAACAGGAGCGTCCCCTGCATGGACGTCATCACCTACTCCATCCAGATCCTCCTCAACCTCTCCAAGGTACAAACCGTGCCTGCTCTGCTCATGAAATGTTGCCATAAAAAAATGATCCGGCTATCATGCTCTTGGTGTGAAAAATAAGATAATGGAGAGAACAGTAATCTGTTAAACAGTACTTTAACATTCAAAGCTACACTTCTTCTATTGATGGGAAGGTAGGAACATATACAATATATAGCGTAGTCTTTCCTATTTTGTCCTAGTTATTGAATGGACAAAGAGTTGGGCTTTCAAAGCCAAGTTGACACTTTGGTTTGAACAGTATGTTTTTTTTTTTGGTCACAAAATGCGTAATAAGATAATATTCCAACACAAATCTATCTAGCATGAGACTATCACAAAGAGTTTTGAAGTTTTCAAATCCACGTTTGCCAGTGCCCTCTTGGCTCTTTGGGACCAGGTGTGAAAAAAGAAGGTTAAAACGTTTTTTTTTTAGGGGATTAAAATCTTAAACCTAACTTTCATGAACTCGAAACACAGTGAGATAGAGTTAGCGATTCAAACGAAGACACAGACAACATCCGTCTGTACAAAACTTTTGTAGCAACGTACCACAAGGTAGCCAATTGTTGATGTAAAACAAACAAAAGTTCACAACATATAACTATGTATTGTGCTTAGTTCATGTTGCAGTACCTATAGTTCTACTGCACATGGTGCTGAAAAGCAGGTTATTATTTAAATGATCTGACATGAGTTATGTTCACATGTTTAACGCTAGTGAGTAAAGCTGAGGATGATGTAGAGCCACAGCATTTCTTCAACAGCTCTCACTTCCCCACAGAGTTCAGACGAATGTGTTTCAAGTGTTTTTCTATGTTTTAAGTGTAATTGTTTCTGTTCCCACAGTTTAATGCACAACATTGTGGTAACTGCTTGAACATTCTGCAGTGTCTGCATTTTATTCATGAAGAACACATTAAGAAATAAATCTAACTATAACATTTGTAGTACATGGTTCTTGAAAACTACTTGATTTATCTATTACATGTCCTGAACTAAGTTAATTTCAGAAAGACCCTTAGATGTATTAAATTCAAGTTAATTGTATCAAATTGTTTTTTGTCAGATAATTGTGTGTTACAGGCTTAAATAAGTGTAGTTTACAAAATGTGGATTCAAATTGTTAGACTTGGAAATTCTGCTTTTTCAAAGTGAAACATTTTCCATTAATGGCTATACTTGATGGTTTAAAAAAAAAAAAAAAGAATACAAAAAAATCTGAAGTTCAACAGTTGGTACAGCTCCACAATTAGATGTTTGTCCTCATGTGTAAATAGCAGTTTGGACTTTTAACCTTTTTTTATATTGGAAGAAGTGGGAGGAAGGTGGGGTAAGAAAAGGAATGCCAGTACATTATACAATGGCTTCAAACCAACAGATGGTTTAATCAGAGCCTTCCAAAGGAATGATGAAGCAAAAGCATTGATGGTTTTAAAAAGTAAAATATGTAGTTTGTTTGATTCCCTGTGTTTTTCTTCCTTTCCTCTCCCCCACTCTTTCGTGGTATTCCTTCCATAGTACCACAAGACCATTGAGGCAGTGTATTCGGTGGAAAACTCTGTCGAGACTCTGCTGGACCTGCTGCAGAGATACCGTGAGAAAGCTGGAGATAAAGGGGCAGAAAAGGGCGGCAGCATCTTCACAAAGGCCTGCTTCCTTCTTGCTCTCCTCCTGCAAGACAAGTACCGCGTTGTGGTCCGTAGCTCCTCTGACATAAATACTGTTGAAATATGTTATTATAGAATTCACACGACCAAATTCTAATCTGACAGAAACTGCTATTGTAGTTTTGTAATAAATGTGAACTCTCTTATTTATAGGAGGTTATGAAGCTACCCAAAGTGTTGGATAGGCTACGCAGTATCTACCGCCTCACCGCTCGCAAACACAAGATGGACGCTGAAAGAACTGTTACGAAACAGAAAATGAACGCATCAATCAACGGGAGCTTTTTCTTTCAAGCGACACCTCGTAAATCCCGCCCTGTGCCAAAGTACGTTTTTAATTTGTCTATGTACAGTAAAGTATTTGTCTGAGATTCACAGATTTCATGTGTTTTGCAGTGGTAACTGACATCCTGTTTGTTTTTCAGATTTGCACCGGATTGGGTTCTCAGAAGGGACAAGCTCAAAGATATTGTGGATCCTCTCCGGGCCATTCAGATGGTGGCAAACACACTCTCTATTGTGTTGTAAATACAGGCTTTTAAATCTTCATTTTATCATCTCATTCTTGTGCTTCAGAAAATATAGTTTTTTGTATTGTTTGAGTTTTTTTTTACTATTGCATTTCCATGATTTCCATGTAAATATTAAAATGGATATGTTTCTTATACACGGGCCAGTTTCATCTATCTATCTAATGGGTTTTTATACTGAAATGAGGCTGAACAGGTGGGTGTTTAAATGAAATTCAGGGTAACTTGCTCCCAGGTGGGAAGTTTTAGCCACCTAATGTAATTGTTAGCACTGTTAACAAAGCACTCTACAATGAGGTATGTTAAAGCATTGGTAGAATTAATTATATGTACAATGATGTTCGTCATTGTATTAAGATGATTACATCTTTTAAATAGCTTCCCTATCATTAGACCTAAATATCTCCATGTCAATGCAGAATTGTATAACCAGACAATTATGGCATTCTAATTTTAATTGGATGGTGGTTAAAGTCTTAAATATGTTTATAAGGTTTCATGTCCTATGAACCATTTCGTGTAAAACAATGCAGCATTAAATGACTAAATAGGATCTGAAATCTGCAGTTTTTAAATTGAAAATAAGCTCCTATATTATGGGAACTAATGACTTGAAATCAATTCAATATCATATGACTAAACTAAACATTGGATACATCTCTTTATCTTTTATATATGTTTAATGTTTTAATTTAATTGTATACTAATATCTTTGAAAAATAAGCTGTTTCTTTCAAAATCAAATTTCTTTGCAATAGCTTTCATTTCATGAGACCCATTGACTTCCAATCCATACCAGATTTTATTTCTACGCTGGCTAAATTCTAATCATTTCTTTTTGCTCATGGTATGCTACAGACTGTATTTAGGAGTCAGAAAAGAGACAGATGTGTCATGTATGTTTTATTAACATTTATACAGTTGACAACATCAAAGAGGAGACAGAATCAGTTCATAACTCTGCATAATCAGTTTTTTACTTTGATCTACTGTTGACTAAAACTCTTGGCAAGTAGGCAAGACAATAACACCACTATTACACCTCTGAAGTAATGATACTGAACCAACAGGTATTCCTCTGGCACACCTAAACTCAATTATTTCATCATGAGGGAAATATGTACTGCCATTATATTTAACGGTAATATTATGTTGTCTATTGTCGTCTTCATTCACGATACAGGGTTCTGCAAGAGACAATCAACATAGCATTTGGATAAGGGCAGGAATGACTAAAGCATACTGCATTCACAACTTTTGCCAATGTTGGGCAATAGTTGAGCAATTTAGAGGGCTAGTTGGTGAGCTAAAATAATTGGAGAGCTGATTGCTTACATGCCAGCCAGCAGGCCCAGCACAAGTAATTCAAACTAACTCTCTGACCTTATTTCTGTTTACTCTGTGCTGTGCCATTCACTCTCCCCCTGGAATTATATAAATATACATAAATACTTACATAAATATAGCCCTCTGTTAGCTTGGGAGCTTAGCTTGGTTGCTAATGTGACAATAAGCTGACAGTTTATTTGAGACACATTGCCTCTTGGCACCTGACTGTTTACAAACCATTTCTCTTTTGTTGAACAGTTTAAACTCTGGCAGAGGAGGTTAAATAAAAGGGCCACACAGCTCAAATGCTAAAACAGCTTTCCATATTTCGTACTCTCTGTTATTGCCATGAACGTAGGTCAGGCGCAAATAAATGACATGTTGCATAAATGGATTTCATCAATTAGGTTTCCAATCAAATTACAACATGCAACGACTCTAACCATTTTAAAATGAAGTTTGATTTTCACTTTTCAATATTGCACATGTTATTAAAAGAAGAACCTGTAACTTACGGATGCATCTCGTGTGTCCAGTCCATACACCATTGACGCAGGTTTTGAAAGGCTCTCCCTCCATGGTGTAGTATGCCTGGCACATGTATTCAACCATTTCATTATGGCTGTTATTACTTTTCCTGGTGTACTTGAGGTCTCCATCGGCAATGATTGGTGCTGTGCCACAACCTAGAACTTCTAAAAAGTATATCATACAGTTCAGGTACTGGATTGTAGAAGTGACAACCATTCTCAAACATAAATATACTCTATATTTGTATGTACTGTAGACTAAAAAATAAGCACAGGAATTAAAATATATATAATGATATGTAGTTTTAGTGGGGATGATCCCATTTTATTTTGGCCTAATACCAATATGTGAGCCTTGAGTGTGAGAGGCTGCATGTGTTTAAAAGAGTATTCATAGTGTTCAGTCATGTGACCGGAGCAGAAACCCTGGCAACACCATAGAGCTATAGCAAAGGTGTAAGCAAAAGGCTGGTTGTATCTATTTTTTAACTTCACAAAGCTCCCTGCAAAAATGCTGACTTACTGATAGTGTGCATCAAGGGATCAAATTGAGTGTCCTTAAGCACTTTTGACAGAGTGGCAGACCAAAGCCCTCACTGACATTGTGGGAATGCGTCCAAAGTCTTACAATGTGCTATTACCAGTACTTTGCATAACTCTGTTTATATTACGTTCACAACATATTTATCGTTGAGTTCTTATATAACATATAGGAGACAAGCTTGTGTTGCTGGACATGATGCCTGAGACATTCTAGTTTTCAATAGAAACATTTAAATGTTTTAAAGAATACAAATCCATGTGAGACTGCAACTTTTGAACATGCTGTCGACATGCTAACATGCTGAATTTAACCAGGCTAAACTAAGATAGTTGACCTGATACCTTTACAGCATGCTAGCATTGCAATTATCAGGAGGATAACAAGATAGCATTGTCATTTAAATGAAAGTTTAGAGTGCAGTAAATCAAGAGAGGAGCTTCATTTATCATTTTCAAGTAAACAGGCATGTGTTGAGGGGAGAGAAAAAGCATGAAGTAGAAATTGTTCAACAGTACACATTTTGAAACTGATGAAACAGGGTCATCGAAGTAGTTAAGCAATTTAAAGTCACTGAAGATGTTATTTTTTAGCTGTTAAGAGAACACGCTAAGACCATGCTAATTAAACACCCAAAGCCAATCCCTCTATAATTTTCCTTTAAGCTGTATTTGTTGTATGATTTGTTGTTTGACTTTACCTGAACAGCTCTGAATCCCATTCCAACCATTTTCTTCACAGGTAAGAGTAACAATTATTTCAACGTTGTTCTTGCATGCATATCGGATGCGATCATTTAGGCTGTAACTTTCCCTTACAACGCCGATTTAGGTAGGGTGCAGTGGGAAAACATACAGTGCCTCAAGTGTCAGATGTATCTCTGCATTTCAAAAAAGGATGCAGTTCTACAAATGAGGGCTCAATATGTGTTGCATTGAGTTGTTGTGCTCTAATGTTGTCTAAATGTACTTGTATGTTAATGTTGTTACTATGCTTTGCATAACTAACACCCGGTGTCCTCTACAAAGGACACACAATAAAACAAAAATAAAAAAATATTTTTTTAGTTTTTGTTAGTCATGATGTTTATACCACCCTAAAGACTTGTGTGATCAAAAGAAAAATAAGTAAATTCCTGACTGTTCCTGTGTTTAGCTGCACTTAGTTCATGGGACTCTTTTTTTTAAAGTAGCCTTTACAGTAAACAATATAGTATATAGTAAAAACTCCCCCCCCATAGCCAAATATGGAAACAAAATAACAGATATCTTATAAACATAAGGTTTACTTCACAATACCTTCACAAAGTGGATTTGGGTGCCATCCATCTCGGGTGCATGTGGCACTGCTGGCGCCCATCTTTCCTCCTGTAGCCTGTCTCACACAAGTAACGTTCCGTCTCTCCCGATTTGAATGTTTGCTGCCGACGACTGGCCCATGAAGACACATGTGGGACTCCTTGTGTGCTGCACGTAACCTCTAGAATAAGAAAATGTTTTGTAAATCTCAAGTAATCGAGACATGATTGATAACCATCATCACAGCTTATGAAATATAAAAAAATAAAACAGCATTCACAGCAGTTTCATACCTTGGCATACAGGTCTGATAGTCCACTCTCCGTCCTCTTTGCATGTAGTTACGACTGAGGTCGGTTGATGCCCAAAAATCCAGTACTTGCCTTCACAATTTACTGTCACTTGGTCACCAGGTGGAAACGTGTTTCTAGAAGCAGGTTCATAGCTGGTTCCTTTCAGCCCTCGCAGTTGTAGTTTACATGTTATTGCTGTATTTGTTGAAAAATAAACACATTATCCGTCAGAACCTATATTTATTGGTAAGTGTCACCAGTACACTGCATTACTCAGTTTTTACTTACGTTCACACAGAGGTGTGGGGCTCCATTCTGCTCTTACTCCTTGCTCTGTGCATTTTGAAGATCTGGCTTCAGCGCGTGTAAATGAGGGTTTACACTGAAACTCCAGGACTTGATTTTCTTTGTACTCTTGGATTTGTCCAAGCACATCACCATTTTCAATCTCGGGTGCTGTACATATTATCTCTGTTGAATAATACACAAGCAAGAATAAAGATTTCTGAAAGGTCACCTATTGTGCAAAATCCAGTTTTTCATGCATCTTATACATAAACATGTGTCCCCTCTGTGTAAAGAGATTCTGAGAGGTTCAGGAAAAAAGATTTGCTCACTTTTTGTCCTGATCCATTATATTAAAACCTGTCTGAATATGAGCTGATCAGATTTCGGCCACTACACAAGCCAATTACACAAGTTATTGGCTTGTGTAACCATTAGCCTATAACCAACCAAGGTAACACCCCCCCCCCCCCCCCTTATCACCTGAATCTCCTCTAGAGCGCCATTGTGTTCTTTTTAACCAAATATCTCTCAGAGGGGCGTGGGGAGTGGCTCCTTATTTTCATCTAAAGTAACAGACAGAGAATCAGCCCTTTTGAAACAGGGCTGAAACAGAGGGGTTTATGGGATGCTACAATGCATGATCTGTTTGGTGTTTGGAGCCAAACACTTCAGAGACATGTTTTGTATATGACTGAGAACTATAATATATTGATGAAAAACAGTATAATAGGGGACCTTTAAGGAAAAGGCAAATGAAAAAGCCATAGAGTGGAATGCGCCTTGAACAACTGGAGGGGCGTGGTGGTATTAAATATTTAGCTTTTTTTACATTTTACATGGTGGTCATTATGTGCTTTTTGTTATGTTGGTGTTCTTGACAGGGTGATTAATAGTGTATGTGTGTCTGTCTACCTCTTTCCCTCTATTTTCAAATAAAAACGTTTACTTTCAACAAAATATTTGGGTTTCTGCACATATCTCTGTCCTGCAGAACTATCTACATACAGAACAAAGTCCATAAGAAATTAGTGTGCTTTTGATTGAGCACCAGAGTTTGAAGTTGGTTGGAAAAAGTGTCTCGTATTTTAAATGAAGTGTGTGCACACTTCAAGTGTTTATCCTCCAGAGACCCACCCATTCATTTTTGTCCTCTGTGGAGCACATTGGGTTTTGGTCCATTACTTTGAGCTTATACATGCCACAGCATTAAGTCCAATTGTACTTCACAGAGGACATCCTGGGCTTTTCAAACATATGACATAATGTGGGGGTGTGGCTTTGAAAAAGATAATTTCATTGTATTTCAAAATGGCGTCCATCAACACAAGCACTATTTATAGAAAGAGAAATGGTAAGTTTGTAATTTTGTAATTACCAGTGTTGTGAGTTCAATATTTTTAATTAATTATAGTAAGGGAACATCTTAGGAGTTAGTGTAGTGAGTTTTCAGAGCAGTGTAATACTTATTTGACCTAAAACTAAATGTTTTTAGGAATGTCCTCTGAGGAGGACATGGGGATTTGCTAACTTTTTATTTCCCCCATTTTACACAACACAAATGGAGTCCACTATGGGCCAAAACTAACACTTAGGTTTCTGTAGGGTTCATGGCAGACGGATGCAGTGGGAAAACATACATCAAGTGCCTCAAGTGTCAGATGTATCTCTGCATTTCAAAAAAGGATGCAGTACTACAAATGAGGGCTCAGTATGTGTTGCATTGAGTTGTTGTGCTCTAATGTTGTCTAAATGTACTTGTATGTTAATGTTGTTACTATGCTTTGCATAACTAACACCCGGTGTTCTCTACAAAGGACACACAATAAAACAAAAATAAAAATATATTCTTTTAGTTTTTGTTAGTCATGATGTTTATACCACCCTAAAGACTTGTGTGATCAAAAGAAAAAGAAGTAAATTCCTGACTGTTCCTGTGTTTAGCTGCACTTAGTTCATGGGACTCTTTTTTTTTTAAAGTAGCCTTTACAGTAAACAATATAGTATATAGTAAAAACTCCCCCCCTATAGCCAAATATGGAAACAAAATAACAGATATCTTATAAACATAAGGTTTACTTCACAATACCTTCACAAAGTGGATTTGGGTGCCATCCATCTCGGGTGCATGTGGCACTGCTGGCGCCACCTTTCCTCCTGTAGCCTGTCTCACACCTGTAACGTTCCGTCTCTCCCGATTTGAATGTTTGCTGCCGACGACTGTCCCATGAAGACACATGTGGGACTCCTTGTGTGCTGCACGTAACCTCTAGAATAAGAAAATGTTTTGTAAATCTCAAGTAATCGAGACATGATTGATAACCATCATCACAGCTTATGAAATATAAAAAAATAAAACAGCATTCACAGCAGTTTCATACCTTGGCATACAGGTCTGATAGTCCACTCTCCGTCCTCTTTGCATGTAGTTACGACTGAGGCCTGTTGATACCCAAAAATCCAGTACTTGCCTTCACAATTTACTGTCACTTGGTCACCAGGTAGAAACGTGTTTCTAGAAGCAGGTTCATAGCTGGTTCCTTTCAGCCCTCGCAGTTGTAGTTTACATGTTAATGCTGTATTTGTTGAAAAATAAACACATTATCCGTCAGAACCTATATTTATTGGTAAGTGTCACCAGTACACTGCATTACTCAGTTTTTACTTACGTTCACACAGAGGTGTGGGGCTCCATTCTGCTCTTACTCCTTGCTCTGTGCATTTTGAAGATCTGGCTTCAGCGCGTGTAAATGAGGGTTTACACTGAAACTCCAGGACTTGATTTTCTTTGTACTCTTGGATTTGTCCAAGCACATCACCATTTTCAATCTCGGGTGCTGTACATATTATCTCTGTTGAATAATACACAAGCAAGAATAAAGATTTCTGAAAGGTCACCTATTGTGCAAAATCCACTTTTTCATGCATCTTATACATAAACATGTGTCCCCTCTGTGTAAAGAGATTCTGAGAGGTTCAGGAAAAAAGATTTGCTCACTTTTTGTCCTGATCCATTATATTAAAACCTGTCTGAATATGAGCTGATCAGATTTCGGCCACTACACAAGCCAATTACACAAGTTATTGGCTTGTGTAACCATTAGCCTATAACCAACCAAGGTAACCCCCCCCCCCCCCTTATCACCTGAATCTCCTCTAGAGCGCCATTGTGTTCTTTTTAACCAAATATCTCTCAGAGGGGCGTGGGGAGTGGCTCCTTATTTTCATCTAAAGTAACAGACAGAGAATCAGCCCTTTTGAAACAGGGCTGAAACAGAGGGGTTTATGGGATGCTACAATGCATGATCTGTTTGGTGTTTGGAGCCAAACACTTCAGAGATATGTTTTGTATATGACTGAGAACTATAATATATTGATGAAAAACAGTATAATAGGGGACCTTTAAGGAAAAGGCAAATGAAAAAGCCATAGAGTGGAATGCGCCTTGAACAACTGGAGGGGCGTGGTGGTATTAAATATTTTGCTTTTTTTACATTTTACATGGTGGTCATTATGTGCTTTTTGTTATGTTGGTGTTCTTGACAGGGTGATTAATAGTGTATGTGTGTCTGTCTACCTCTTTCCCTCTATTTTCAAATAAAAACGTTTACTTTCAACAAAATATTTGGGTTTCTGCACATATCTCTGTCCTGCAGAACTATCTACATACAGAACAAAGTCCATAAGAAATTAGTGTGCTTTTGATTGAGCACCAGAGTTTGAAGTTGGTTGGAAAAAGTGTCTCGTATTTTAAATGAAGTGTGTGCACACTTCAAGTGTTTATCCTCCAGAGACCCACCCATTCATTTTTGTCCTCTGTGGAGCACATTGGGTTTTGGTCCATTACTTTGAGCTTATACATGCCACAGCATTAAGTCCAATTGTACTTCACAGAGGACATCCTGGGCTTTTCAAACATATGACATAATGTGGGGGTGTGGCTTTGAAAAAGATAATTTCATTGTATTTCAAAATGGCGTCCATCAACACAAGCACTATTTATAGAAAGAGAAATGGTAAGTTTGTAATTTTGTAATTACCAGTGTTGTGAGTTCAATATTTTTAATTAATTATAGTAAGGGAACATCTTAGGAGTTAGTGTAGTGAGTTTTCAGAGCAGTGTAATACTTATTTGACCTAAAACTAAATGTTTTTAGGAATGTCCTCTGAGGAGGACATGGGGATTTGCTAACTTTTTATTTCCCCCATTTTACACAACACAAATGGAGTCCACTATGGGCCAAAACTAACACTTAGGTTTCTGTAGGGTTCATGGCAGACGGATGCAGTGGGAAAACATACATCAAGTGCCTCAAGTGTCAGATGTATCTCTGCATTTCAAAAAAGGATGCAGTACTACAAATGAGGGCTCAGTATGTGTTGCATTGAGTTGTTGTGCTCTAATGTTGTCTAAATGTACTTGTATGTTAATGTTGTTACTATGCTTTGCATAACTAACACCCGGTGTTCTCTACAAAGGACACACAATAAAACAAAAATAAAAATATATTCTTTTAGTTTTTGTTAGTCATGATGTTTATACCACCCTAAAGACTTGTGTGATCAAAAGAAAAAGAAGTAAATTCCTGACTGTTCCTGTGTTTAGCTGCACTTAGTTCATGGGACTCTTTTTTTTTTTAAAGTAGCCTTTACAGTAAACAATATAGTATATAGTAAAAACTCCCCCCCTATAGCCAAATATGGAAACAAAATAACAGATATCTTATAAACATAAGGTTTACTTCACAATACCTTCACAAAGTGGATTTGGGTGCCATCCATCTCGGGTGCATGTGGCACTGCTGGCGCCACCTTTCCTCCTGTAGCCTGTCTCACACCTGTAACGTGTCGTCTCACCCGATTTGAATGTTTGCTGCCGACGACTGGCCCATGAAGACACATGTGGGACTCCTTGTTTGCTGCACGTAACCTCTAGAATAAGAAAATGTTTTGTAAATCTCAAGTAATCGAGACATGATTGATAACCATCATCACAGTTTATGAAATATAAAAAAATAAAACAGTATTCACAGCAGTTTCATACCTTGGCATACAGGTCTGATAGTCCACTCTCCGTCCTCTTTGCATGTAGTTACGACTGAGGTCGGTTGATGCACAAAAATCCAGTACTTGTCTTCACAAGTTACTGTCACTTGGTCACCAGGTAGAAACGTGTTTCTAGAAGCAGGTTCATAGCTGGTTCCTTTCAGCCCTCGCAGTTGTAGTTTACATGTTATTGCTGTATTTGTTGAAAAATAAACACATTATCCGTCAGAACCTATATTTATTGGTAAGTGTCACCAGTACACTGCATTACTCAGTTTTTACTTACGTTCACACAGAGGTGGGGGGCTCCCAACAAACATAACCCCAACACATTTTAAATGTAGCGTTTTTAAAAATAATTTAGGGAATGAAACAGAAATAAACAGAATGAAAATTTCCCTTGAATTTTCAGTTAAACTGTAACTAATAATAGTTAAAATAAAGTGAAACAAACCATTTAGAAATACTAGTCTCCAATAAAGAAAAATAAGATCACCCTTTAATGAGCAAAGATTCAGTTTTTGGGTGCTGAACATATTATCTTTGTTGCATAATACACATAAGCAAGAATACAAATGTATTTAGGAAAAGGCTAATTAAAAAGCTGTAGTGTGGATGCAGCCTGTAACAATGGGGTGTGGGAGGGCATGGTGGTATAACATCTGTTGCTGTTTTTTAACTGCAGGTTCATAGCTGGTTCCTTCCAGTGGTGGCAGATATAGTTTACATTTTATTGTTGCACTGTCCGTCACAGCACCAGTTTTCAGTGGTTTGTCTGATATAACAAGTCAATTGAGTTACTCAGTTCACACATAGGTTCACATTAAGTCCTGGATATGGTTTTATTCATATATAGAGAAACAGAGGGATTAATAAATAATTCCCCCTCTTGCTTACCTTCCTGTTGTAAAGACGTATCCATTTTAAGGCATAGTATAAAGAACCCAAGAAAGTAAAAATATGTCATTGTGAGGATCCAGGAAGAGCTGTACTTCTGTAATTACTTAAATCGAGTCTTTCTACACAGTGGAAAGTACAAACAATTGAATGAAACTGTCTCAGGAACACGAGTACCTCCCCCTTACAACACACACATACACGCACGCACGCACACACACACACACACACACACACACACACACACACACACACACACACACACACACACACACACACACACACACACACACACACACACACACACACACACACACACACACACACACACACACACACACACTCTCTCTCCCTATATATATGTTATTTGTATTATAAAACAACCCTGATATGGAAATAGTTTTTCCACCGTATTTTGCAGTATTGGAAAAACAAGTATTTCATACATTTCAGCATGCAAACAATGATTTACGTGCAGGTTTTATGAGTAAGTATAACAAATAAAATATAAAAACTGTTTGTTCTCTTTCAGTTATTTAAAGAAGTCCACAAATTTGAGGACGACAGTCTGACCAGGGTTTAGAATAACTTGTCCTCCCCTTTTACCTTCTATAGGCTTATACGGTAATGATGTCTCTCTAAGAGGTCCCAACAAAGACCCATATCCCTCCAGTTCTCATAAATGTACACTGGCTTCCTGTCTGTGGAATAATATATTTCAAAATTACAACTTTTGGTGTATAAAGCACTGAATTGTGCAGATTACAGTAGCATGAACTGTTCTACAAATGTTGCCAATCTCTTTCCTCTGGTTTATCATTAACATGTTTGTCCAGCAAACTCATGTCACTTCCAGTTAGCTCAATCGTTTACTGGCAGAGAGCAGGGTCATCACACCTTCAAAACATCAAACCGATCTCAATGTACCAAAGGGTATTCGTTTGACAGAGAGGGGCAGTGGTATACAGTTACTAAGTAGATTTACTAAAGTACTGTACTTTAGTACAATTTTGAGGTATTTCTGCTTTACTTGAGTATTTCAATGTTTTGCTACTTTTTACATCCACTGCTTTTACATCCTCTTAAGCACGGCGGTCCCCCCATTGGACCCCTCCCACCGTTTTTTTTTCGAGATAATGTCTCAGGGCTTCTTAACATTTATGAAACTATTAATGTGTAGCACCAGATTAACGGGAATAATCTCAGCTAACTGAAGATATGAACCATTTTTACCAAAACAAAACACAAGTCTCATAAGAAGCGTCTAAATGACCCCTGAGCGAAACAATTCTAACGCACTGCGGCACACAATTCAAGATAAAGATACCCTTATTACTTATCGTAGCTGCACATACAATACAGCCGATTAGATAGATAGATAGATAGATAGATAGATCGTACTTTATTGATCCCAAATTGGGAAATTGTTTTTGTTACAGCAGCATAAAAGGCATTTTACAATAAAACAAAATATACAAGAATAGAAATAAAATAAAATAAAATATAAAATAAAATATAAAATATACATGTCAAAATACAAAATAGAAAATATACATACAGATATTATATATATA
This sequence comes from Trematomus bernacchii, assembly GCF_902827165.1. Taxonomy (NCBI): domain Eukaryota; kingdom Metazoa; phylum Chordata; class Actinopteri; order Perciformes; family Nototheniidae; genus Trematomus; species Trematomus bernacchii. The sequence continues at coordinate 3,747,217 of NW_022987588.1, read as the reverse complement.
TATATATATATATACAAATATATATATATTCAAAATATATGGAATTATGGAGTATTAAATATGAAACAGATTATGTGTGAGTAAAATGTACAAGGTGGTTTTATTTCTAGAGAAACTATGGAGCAGAGAGTTCTCTTCCAGCCAGAGGTGATTTATTGTACAGTGTTATTGCAGTGGGCAGGAATGTTTTCCAGTATCTGTCCTTGTGACAGGGGAGCTGCAGCAGTCTGTTGGAGAAGGAGCTCCGTTGACTGTCCAGCTGCAGGTGGAGAGGATGGCTGGGGTTATCCATGATGGACAACAGCCTGTTCAGTGTCCTCCTCTCCACCACAGCTTCAAAGGGTTCCAGCTTGATGCCGATGACTGACCCAGCTTTCCTGATCAGTTTATTGATCCTGCTGGTGTCACCGGCTCTGATGCTGCCCCCCCAGCAGACCGCAGCAAAGAAGAGTGCACTAGCCACAACAGACTGATAGAAGATCTCCAGCATCTTACTGCATACGTTGAAGGATCTCAGCTTCCTCAGAAAATAGAGTCTGCTCATCCCCTTCTTGTACACAGCGTCAGTGTTGATCCTCCAGTTCAGCCCATTGTCTAAGTGCACTCCCAGGTACTTGTAGACCTCCACAACTGCCACATCCTCTCCCAGAATGCACAGGGGCAGAGGAGGAGATGTCCTCTTCCTCCTGAAATCAATGACCATCTCTCTGGTCTTGGCCACATTCAAAAGCAGATGATTTCTTCCAGTCCACTCAACAAAATCACCCACCAGCGCTCTGTACTCCTCCTCCCGTCCATCCCTTATACACCCTACCACTGCAGAGTCATCCGAAAACTTCTGCAGGTGGCATGACTCTGAGTTGTATAGAAAGTCAGAGGTGTATAAGGTGAACAGGAAAGGAGACAGCACAGTCCCCTGTGGGGCTCCAATACTACCAACCACCACATCAGACAGCACACTGCCCAGCCGGACGTACTGTGGTCTGTCCGTGAGGTAGTTGGTAATCCAGGAGATGGTGGACGAGTTTACCCTCATAGCCTGCAGCTTGTCACTCAGTAGCCGAGGCTGGATCGTGTTGAATGCACTGGAGAAATCAAAAAAGGTGATTCTCACAGTGCAACCCGATCCATTCAGGTATGAGTGAGCACGCTGCAGCAGGTAAATAATGGCATCGTCCACCCCCAGGTGAGGCTGGTAGGCAAATTGCAGAGGGTCAAGGAATGATCTCACCTGCGGTCTGAGATGGGCCAAGACCAGTCTCTCAAGCACCTTCATCACATGAGATGTGAGTGCTACAGGGCGATAGTCATTGAGCCCAGAAGGAGTTGTCTTTTTAGGGACCGGAACAACGCATGATGTCTTCCACAGCACCGGGATGGTCTCCAAGTGCAGGCTCAGGTTGAATATATACTGGAGAACAGGAGCCAGCTGGCGTGCACAGGTCCTCAGGACCCTGGGGCTGATACCATCAGGGTCAGCAGCCTTGCCTTGGTGGAGTTTTTCCATCTGACTCTGGACCTGTCCTGTGCTCACAGTGAAGACTCCACAGATTATTTAGGTATAGTATCATCACTGAGCGATCCGAACTTGCGACAGGGGAAGCAAACACAGACATCACAACACGTACCTTTACGGAGCATTTACGGCAGATCGTCTCACCGTAGCTGTCAATTAGGTCAAAAGACGTGTTCAATGGCATTAAAACGAAAACAAAAAATGCTACAACTGTTGATCCATAGGTTGCTTCCGGTTTTGGTAACGCGTCACTCTCACTCCTTATTTGTCAACGTTTTGGTGTGTATATAACTTTCCCTCGATTCCATTGGCTCTAGCGGTTATAAAGAGATTTCATTCATCAAAATCGACCAAGGGGGGCCAGAGATAGGTCAAATCCACCCAAATGACCCCAGAAGTGGGTTTTCCACCTCTTCTCTTCACAACGTGTGTGTGTGGGGGCCTCCCCCTTCGATTCTATTGGCTCTAACGGTCAGAAAGAGGTCTCAACCATCAAAATCGACCAAGGGGGCCAGAGATATGGAAAACATTTTTTTTTCACCCAAATCACCTCAGAGGTGGGGTGGTTTTGGCTAAATCTCTCTAAAAGGGTCAAATTTCACTTGTTTTGCATCAATCTTGATACAGGGTACTTATTATATGTTGTACTTTGGATTCCTAAAGCTTTTAGTCTACTAACCCATCATCCAAGGGTAGTTTTCACTATAAGTAAAAAAGAATTTTTGGACGGACACTATAATTTACAGTTTTTTACTATGTAAAATCTGAATTTTCTTTAAAATAAAAAATATCTATATTGATTCTGACTTTTCTACATCCAACTCACAGGTTTATCATTACTTTGATAATAAAGATTATTAATTTAACCCTTTTAGAAGGGAAGATATGGTCATTTGTTCTGGGAATGTCATTTTCGAGCCTGAGACCTAAAAAACAGGCTCAGGGCTTAAGAGGTTAATACATCAATAATTATAGTAAAATCTTATAATATATATTATTCTGAAAAGTGCCAGTTTGCATAATAAGTACATTTTCTTTTGGTACTTTTTTGATGCCAATACTTTTGTGCTTTTACATTACATGTTACTTGTTAGACGGTTTTATCCAAAGCACAGGAGCAATTTGGGGTGAAGTGTCTTGCCCAGGGACACAACGACATGCTGACTGCAGTGGGGTTTGAACCTGTGACCCTCTGATCCGAACACTGCGCCACACGCCTCCCTCCCTTTTACTTGAGTAACATTTTGAATACAGGACTTTAACTTGTAACAGAGTATTCCTACACTCTGGTACTTCTACTTTTACTCAAGTACAAGATCTGAGTACTTCTCCCACATCTGCACAGGGGGCATTTGAAATAAAAAAACTGTAAGCAAGGGACATACTTTGAAATACTTATAATACTAGAAAGTATTGTCATCATCTACTCAATGACATTCTTAGAGTTGGAAAATAAAGATGGTAATAAGGAGTATTTACATATTTTCTCATAATACATATACAGTAAGGAAGGAAACAGACTGATTGAACGTGTATTTTCTATATATGCTCAATTTTTGTACTTTTATTTAGCATTCAAATGGTATTCAGCCAAATCAGGCCAGTCACTTTGAGTGAAATAACCCCTTCACTGGCAAGTGGGCAGGAGCATCACACCATCAACACATCTCATGTTCAATGTTCAATGTGCCGACAGGTCTTCCTCCTTCTTCTGATTTTGAAGTTTCAGGTTCCATATCTTCTATTTTTTATGGTGCTTATGTTGTATATCTTATAATACTACAGAAATGATGTCAACTTATAACATTGTATAACAGTGTTTATGATCAGTATATAGTAACAGTATTTTGCAGTATATACTCACTGTATACCAGTACACATGTATAGTATATACAAGTATAAATGTACAGTATATAACAGTAGATTACGTGTATGGTGAAGACATGGCTTCAGTTAAGGTTTAATATGATCATAATGGTAACGTGTACCTCCAGCAGGTAAAGTGTACTTCTTGAAACTCCTTACCAGGACCATGATGTGTTACAGGCAGCAAGCCTAGTTTTTAATGAACATTACTCTTACTTTCAAAATGAACAAGTCCAACTATAAAATATGTATTTGTCTATTTGTTGGCAAATGTAGCTCGGTAGATAGAAAATAGTTCCTACATGAAACTGCTCACAACCATGACTGCGGATTATTTTGTTCTACATCCAAAACGTATCTATTTGAGGCTATGAGCAACACAAGCCGAGTGGCATCTAGTGCCATTATATTCAAGAAGAAGCAGACATCTCTACGGCACACCAAAACAATACAGACTGATAAAGTGCATTACAGGAGCGAAGAGAAATATGTATTTCTGTTTTCTGGGGAACTGCTCCTTAAAAACTGTTGAAGAAGCATTCATGGAAAATTATCTTTATGTTTAAGGAAATTCATTATTAGGAAACTTGGCCCAGTTTGGTAATTTATTGTGCTTTATTAATATTTTGGATATCATCTTTTTCCTCTTCATGAAAGATAAAGAGTTCATCTGAAAAATAGAGGCAGAAATCTGACCAAGTCAACATATTTGTTTTATTAGAATGACCACACGGAGCACTGGGTTACACACACTTGATTAGGAAAGAACTGGTCTAACTCTTTACTTTGGTTAATCATGTACATGTTTGTCCAGCTAGTTCATGGTCATCACATCCAGTTGACTAAAAAGCTTTAGTGGCAAGTAGGAAGGAGCATCACACCATCATTACATTTCTGACGCATGTTCAATGCGCCGTCATGTCTTCCACTGGTACACCTGAACCCGATTATATCATCATGTTCGAAAAACATTTTATTGTCTGTACTATGTCTGAAGCCAATATTATGTGTAGTCAGGTCTTGACTATACACAGTGCAGGGTTCTGCAAGAGAAAATGGATACACAGCATATTGTTAATACTTAAAAGTCATTCAGAGGGGCAGGCATATTGTTAATGGCAAATTACTATAACGCCTAATTCATACGTACTACAAATATATTTAGGTCTTGAAAACTATAGTCCAAAATGTAATCAGTATCTTGTTCTGTTACAATACTCAACATTCAAAGCCTTACTAGCTAGCATACTGGTAAACAGACAGGAAGTTATATTGCCTTATACCAAAAACCTCACAGAATAAAAATATGTAAATGAAATTGTAACTTACTGAGGCATCTCATCTGTCCAATCCATTGACCATTGGTGCAGGTTTTGTGAGGACCACCCTGCATTATGTAGTAATTCGGACATAAGTATTTAACCTTGGCTCCGTTCCTGTACTCGTGTCCAACAGTTCCCTCAATGTCTCCATCTTCAAGGGGTGTTGGTTTTCCACAACCCGAAGGAGCTAAAGGAATGTAAAAAAAAAACACACACAAATAAATAAACAATCTTAGGGTTTAGAAGTCTGTAAACATACACACTGCCATTTTACTAGGTTCACTTAGCTTAAATCAAATACAGTCTATTGTCACAGCTCTGCAACAAACCATACCTTAATGCAAGTTTTAATGTTCAGGTCATGAACAAGGCGAAAATATGTCCAGATTGCAGTGTATTTTATGAAAGTTGAATCACCATGAAACAGTCAGAATAACTACTCCATACTAGAAGAAAGACGTTGAGGTTGATGTATTGTAAAAGAGCAAGAAAGAAAAGATTCACCTCCGCATGTTGGGAAGGGAGCACTCCACTGTCCGTTTGCTAAGCATGTCACTTCTGCATTCCCCATTTTTGTGGCAACTAAACGTCAACCTTTTGACTTGTCGGTCTGTGTAGAAGCGTACAGTGTCAGATACACCCGTGACTTTGCATTTCTCTGTTTGGAGAAGAGAATCAGGTCAATCAAGAGTTTGTACAATATAAACAATAGAATGACCAAAGATCTGAGTTTTTGGATTTCTTTTCTTATATTGGAACCATATAGAGGTACAGAAGAGTATGTGGCAGCATTCAGCATGACAAATGATATCTATTTAGTAGGGCTGTCAGTCGATTAAAATATTTAATCGCGATTAATCGCATGATTGTCCATAGTTAATCGCGATTAATCGCAAATTAATCGCACATTTTTTATCTGTTCTAAATGTACCTTAGAGGGATATTTTTCAAGTTTTTAATACTCTTATCAACATATGAGTGGACAAATATGCTTTATATGTTTGTTTATTATCATTTGAACAATGACAAATATTCTCATGAATATTAAACACAACAACCTGTGAACATTACAAATATTCGCCTCAATTCAACCTGGAACCTCTCTCATACAATAATACTGTGTGTGTGTGTGTGTGTGTGTGTGTGTGTGTGTGTGTGTGTGTGTGTGTGTGTGTGTGTGTGTGTGTGTGTGTGTGTGTTCCAACGGGAGCTGCCTGGACGCTGCAATCATGTTGCGCGTACTATCCGTGCTGAGTGTGCTGACTTTTCGTACAATGTCCCACTGTCTGGCTGCCTGCATAAAGTCAAGTGCTCGGCGCAGTTGTCGGCGAAATGTCATTGAAACAGCTCCTTATATCCGTTAGCTCAGCTAGCTAGCACCAGATGCTAACAACAACAACACGTAAGGTGTGCCTCGCTCGCGCGAGTCGCGCCACACATACACACACACCCTCCCGGTCCTCCCGATGGCCAGTCCGGTCCTGCCGGTGAGCGTGGAAGTGTGGTCTGCCACAAGCGGGCGGCAGGAGGGGGGCTGTCAGCATCAGCTTGTAGATGGTATTTTAAACTCGATGCGCTCTGAAACTACGGGGCGGCCGAGGACAAAAAATACACATGCGTTAATCGCGTTAAAATAATTAGTGGCGTTAATTTTTTTTTGCGTTAACGCGTTATTAACGCGTTAACTTGACAGCCCTACTATTTAGATGTTTGATTTTATAAATGAGTCTATAACGAGCATTTTTAAGCTGACAATAAATCACATTACATTGAATTTCCCGACCCGCCACTTTACTGGCTTGGTCTACTCTCGTGGCTCTCATAGCATCATTTTCATTGTCAGGGGGAAGTTTTTTTTTGGGAGGGCGGAAATAAACAGCACTGGAACACTGACTGCTAACTGAAGTAACAGTTATAGAATAGTTATAGTAAACAAAGTTAACTCAAAGATAATGACTAATGTCAGTGTCTGCTCGTTTCTACTGCCGCCAAGGGACACATTTCTTTTGAATATGGTATAGACAAAATATATTGCAGATGAGATTCTTGAGAGGACATTATGTTGAAACATTTCTGTAATTATTGATCACCAGACTTTGAGCTTAATGTTAATGTATCTGATATGTTAACAATCATCTTCTGTATCGCTAATAAACCTTCACATATTTAGATTGTGTCCTCATCTAGCTACCTTCATTTGTATGGTGTTGCTTCTAGAGATGGGCGAGTCCTGATTCATCCGGATCATTAACCCGGATCCTAGAAATGAGCTGGTCATGACGAGTCTCCCCTCTCCATTAACCCGAGTCCTTGAGTCCCACACTTGGTGTGACGTACAAATTAAAACTATAAATTGCGTCACTCGCTACTCTCTTTATAACATGTAAAATCACATTACAACGTACCCCAGTCCATCTACCTACCCTTTAGCAAGTATACAGGATAGCTGCCAGAAGTGATCGTTTGGCTCAGGGGAGGGGACGCGGATCAGTGAAACTTCCTGCAGACTCGTGGGGACTCAGAGGAGCCGACGGCTCCAACAGCAGACTCGCAGATTCGCAGACTCGCAGATTCGCAGATTCGCAAATCCTGACTCGCTGCAACACACAGCGGATCAGACTCGTGCGGACTCGGAGCCGTAACCATATAGCAGCAGATCCAGAGATCCAGCAGACTCGTCGTCATGCACGAGTCCACAGCAGACTCGGATTCGCAAATCCTGACTCACTGTGTGTGCAACACACAGCAGAGCAGACTCGTGCGGACTCGGAGCCGTATATAGCAGCAGATCCAGAGATCCAGCAGACTCGTCCTCATGCACGAGTCAACAGCAGACTCAGATTTGCCAAATCGCAAAATAACCCTTTTTTTTGTGATCAACATTTTTTATTAAAGCAAAATACACTGTGTAGCGGAGGTTAATTATAACGTCAGTTTAATAGATAGATAGATAGATAGTACTTTATTGATCCCAAATTGGGAAATTGTTGTTGTTACAGCAGCATAAAAGGCATTTTACAATAAAACAAAACTACAAAATATACAAGAATAGAAATAAAAATAAAATATACATGTCGAAATAGAAAATATACATGCAGATATTATATATATATATATATACAAATATATATATATATTCAAAATATATGGAATAATAATATGCTCGTGAAATGCAACAACTTTTCGGTTTCACCAATAGGATTTCTACGGTCTTGGTGATGCTGACTCATATGACTCAAATGACTCGTATGATCCGGATCTCTTCAATGACTGACTCAGAAGACCCTGAGTCCGTAAAATGATCCGGATTTGCCATCTCTAGTTGCTTCACTTGTTAAATTTTTTTGGTGAATAAACAATGAATTTGTTGTGTCTCGTCAAATGTGTTACTTATGTTTATGTATTATGTCTGTCATTTTCATGTTTTTTCACGTCTGGTCATGTCTGTTTATTTAGGTTCTTCATCTCTAGTCAGTCTCTGTGTTTATTGTCATGTCTCGTTTTCCATTTCCTGTTTTATTTTGTACTTACCTACTGTCTTTCCTGTTTCCTGTTTCTTAGTCCCCCTTGTGTGTTTTTCCCACCATCATCAGTGTCTGCCCCGCCCCTGATTGTTTCCAGCTGTTCCTCATATCAGGTTTTGTTTCTTTTGTTAATTTTGTAGGCTTAAGTTTTTCTTAAGTTCTCTTTTTGTTATGCCTAGTTTTTTCCTCCTTGTGAGCGCCTTTTGTTATTTCCAGTACCTACTGTTAACCTGTTAAGCCCGAGAGACCCCGGTACCGGGGCACTGCCGCAACATCTTGCAGGAAACAGTGTCTGAGGGAATGTTCATTTAACCTGTTAAGCACCAAGCCTGTTTTTCATGTTTCAGGCTCGAAAATGACATGCCCAAAACAAATGACTACAACTTAACTTCTAAAAGGGTTATATGAATAATTTATTTTATCAAAGCAAGGTTACATCTGTGAGTTGGATGTAGAAGTGTCAGAATCAATATAGATGTTTTTTATTTTAAAGAAAATTCAGATTTTACATAGTAAAAAACTGTAAATTATAGTGTCCTTTTCTTTTTTACAGATAGTGAAAACTACCCTTGGATGATGGGTTAGTAGACTAAAAGCTTTAGGAATCCAAAGTACAACATATAATAAGTACCCTGTATCAAGATTGATGCAAAACAAGTGACATTTGACCTTTTTAGAGAGGTTTAGCCAAAACCACCCCACCTCTGAGGTGATTTGGGTGAAAAAAAAATGTTTTCCATATCTCTGGCCCCCTTGGTCGATTTTGATGGTTGACACCTCTTTCTGACCGTTAGAGCCAATAGAATCGAAGGGGGAGGCCCCCACACACACATGTTGTGAAGAGAAGAGGTGGAGGCTTCGCACATGTAATTTTGCAGCATAGTGGACCGATCTCTCGCTCTGACATTTGGAAACGAAAAAGCAGTTTTATTGCTTATGGATTATCAGAAATCATTTCAAAGAGGACACAGACACATTGGATTAACCTATGGATTAACTGCAGCATCGTTTTTTTATCGTTTGAATGCCATTGAAGACCAGTTTTGACCAAGGTAAGCCATGTTAGCGTTTCTAGCTACCTAGCTCCACATGTTATGATGTACGCTTTCGTTTATAGCGTCGCAAATGTTTATCACTGAGTGTTGAGGTGGGCACCCCCAGATTCTGTGTCTCCAGCTGATGCTAATCGATGGGTTGGCTGTGCATCTAGGATAAGTAATAAGGGAGTTATGAGTGAGTTTAGGTGCAGAGATAGGTTACATGTTTTAGCTCGTTCAGAGGCTGAGTGTTAGCATTGTGGGTTTCTTTTGGAAAAAAAAATTAAAAAGATCAGTTAGCTGAGTTTCTTCCCGTTACATGGATATAAAACATTCATAGTTTATTAAATATTAAGATTCCTTAGACGTTGTTTCCTGCAAATGACGCGTTTATCCGCCCGGTACCGGGGGGGCGGTGCGTAACAGGTTAATAAACTATGAATGTTTTATATCCATGTAACGGGAAGAAACTCATCTAACTGATCATTTTTATTTATTTTTCAAAAGAAAACCCACAATGCTAACACTGAGCCTCTGAATTAGCAACGAGCGAAAAATGCTAACACCTTACTGCACCGAAAATCACTCACAAAACCTTATTATTTATCTCTTCTCCACATCCATGACATCGAATCACATCGTGAGGTGACACAGAATCGATGGGTACCCACATTATCACTGAATTATACGAATTTGCGACGTTATAAACAAAAACAGACATCAAAACAGGTGACGCTAGGTAGCTAAAAATGCTAACATTTTTACCTTGGCTCTGTAGTCTCTCCAAAGTGGTCTTCAATGGCATTAAAACGATAAAAACGCTGCTGAAGTTAATCCATAGCTTAATCCAATGTGTCTGTGTCCCTTTGAAATTATTTCTGATAATCCATAAGCAATAAAACTGCTTTTCCGTTTCCAGATGTCAAAACTGCATGCGCGAAGCCCCCACCTTTTCTCTTCACAACGTGTGTGTGTGGGGGACTCCCCCTTCGATTCTATTGGCTCTAACAGTCAGAAAGAGGTGTAAACCATCAAAATCGAGCAAGGGGGGCCAGAGATGTTTTGCATCAATCTTGACACAGGGTACTTATTATATGTTGTACTTTGGATTCCTAAAGCTTTTAGTCTACCTTACCATCATCCAAGGGTAGTTTTCACTATAAGTAAAAAAGAATATTTGGACGGACACTATAATTTACAGTTTTTTACTATGTAAAATCTGAATTTTCTTTAAAATAAAAAACATCTATATTGATTCTGACTTTTCTACATCCAACTCACAGGTTTATCATTACTTTGAGAAAAAAAGATTATTAATTTAACCCTTTTAGAAGGGAAGATATGGTCATTTGTTCTGGGAATGTCATTTTCGAGCCTGAGACCTGAAAAACAGGCTCAGGGCTTAAGAGGGATTACCTGATCTGTGAAATTAAAATTACATTTTTTTACATTCAAGACTTTGTCTCTGGGTCGTGCATTTGGGTTCATGAGTTTGTGTCGAGATCCTGACAGAACGAACTGACCAAAAATGGACCCAGCCGACCCAAAAGCGCTCCAGACTGCATTGTTTGCCCAAGGCAGTTTAATTCACCACCATCAAGAGCAGCTAACAGCTATTGGGCACGGAGTAAGAGGTTTGTCGGACCGCCAGGAGGGTTTTCAGACCGCCGTAACCGCACAGGTCAATCAGCTGGCGACACAGCTTCAACAGATCCTCACCCGTCTAGAGACTCCAGATGTGCCGACGGCGCCACCTCCCGTCGATCCTGCAGCTGGCCAGGCCGAGGTTCGCTCAGCATTTGTTCCATTTCGGTTGGCATCACCAGAGATGTGCAACAGAATTGTATTGAAATAAGGTTGGCATTTACAGTACTGAAGTCTCTCTCTGGTCGTATCAATATTGGAAACATGCATTGATACTTTGAACATTAGTAATTGTACTTTGTTGAGTACCTTCATGGTATCGTAATTCCTACTAACCTGACGTGCCAAATGTTTTTGTACACAGACATGTTAGCTTTACATAATTTCCGAGCCCGGTGTTCAGCCTGACAGGCAGCCAGGCTCCTGGAGAATAAAAGACAATACTAAAGGCAAGACAAGGCTAAATCCTCCACTGGTGTCATCTATGGTAAGAAGGAGTCCATTAAAGGAAAAGAGAGTGCATCCTCTTCACTTGTTTTCAAAGAGAATTGATGAATGGAATCTAGCTTCATCAGAGGGCTTTCAACTTGAAAAAAAAAGAGTATGCGGATGAGAAAATGTAAGCCATTAAGCACGGGTATGGACAGAGCAGACAGAGACTGTCGCACAACAAAGTGGAGAGCCGGCTGGGTCAACTGCATTCACCGGCAGAGGACCTATTTACCATAACTCAAAACCATACTGTAGTGAGCAAAAATACTTTTGAATGGGAGATTTAATTTGAATATGTGGCTGTTCATATGTGCTAGTCTCTGCCATTTAAACCTGATGCACATTTAAATATCTAACAATAAACCTGTCTGGCTTTGAAGCATCTCATCCATTTGCCGGTCTTGCAAAGCTCTGAGTCTAAGCAGAATTTCACAAGCTTCCATAATCATATGGCACAGCATTTGGCCAAAGCTAAGAAACAGTGTGATATCAACTGTGTTCAGAGTGTTTCTCAAAATGCATTTTAATAAGAAATGATTTATTTAATAGAGTATACCGATACACAGGGACCAAACTAGCGGCAGATGCTCCAATTACAGTAACTCGACACAAAATCGAGAAATTATTAATTAAAAAGCACTCATTTTTTATTTGCGTGGACCTTTTAAGAAATATTTAATTTTAAGAAACTGTTTTTTGGTGTCTCTGTCTACGGCAAGATAATAACCCTAACCCTAACCCTAGTTTACTATTACACTACACCAGGGGTCGGCAACCTTTCTGATATGAAGTGCCATTTAAAAAATAAAATGTGATTAGTGTGCCGACGTTCGTGAAATGTAAACGGGGGGGGAGCTCGACGCTCGTTACCTGTCAACGGTGGGGGGCTCGTGAACTGTCAACTGCAGGGCGGGGGGAGCCTCGCTGCGGGGAAGCTGTGGACCTCTGTCGCCTGTCAGCGCAACTTACATGATGCCGTTTAAACACATTTAAATAAATAAAGGGCAGTGCCGGCCGTCAGCGAACCGAGCCCGGTCGTCAACGGCCCGCTGGCGACCGGCTCGGTTCGCTGACGACCGGACGTACTGTGATTCTCCAGAACACACAGTTGGCCAGTCCCCTGTGTAGCATATTATTTTCGATGACAGATGAGCAGATCGCCACTGGGTTTTCAACTAAAGACACAGCCACGCAAAAACTGCGGCATGTACAGCTCCTTATACTGCAATGAGTGAAGTGCGCCACACCCCTGATCGTTTCACCATGGAGGAAAGCAGCAGAAAGTCAACTGGAGTTAAAGAGAGCGGGGCATAGAAGTTATCCTTCTGCGCTGTGTTGCGTGCATGGCTTCCTTCTGCAGGGGGAGACACGCTCTGCCGGCGGTCTCGTTCAGGATCCGAAAATACAATTTAAATATTTTTGCACACTTATTCCTAGTGTGTCACTGGTTACGGTCCGACCCCTGCACTACACTAACATCAACTTTGCATATGCTCATGATGATGTACATTTGCACGCTAGCAACTTAGTTAGCACAGTTAGCACTGGCTTAGCAGTCCGAAACATGTTTACACATTTAAACAGTCGTAGTAGATACCTTGTTTGATAAATACACAAATAACAAGGCAAACTTACAGGTTGTGTACCCGAATCTTCCCCTGCTCCAAACGGTCCAAACAAACTAGGAATAGCATCGTCCTTCAGTTTCAAATGCTGTGCATATCCGGCCTCAAACTGGGCAATGTTTTGGAAGCTTTCGTCTGTGAAATGCCGGTTCTTCGAACCTCTGAAGGAACAGTAGGCGCGTTCACACCAAGTACTTTTCCCACAGTAGTTCATGAGAACTTTAGTTCATGAGAGTTCTTTTAGTTCTGACGAACTAAAGCAGATCGCGTTCACACCAAAATGAGTTCCTGGGGGTGGATTAGGCAAATGAGCCGCTGACGTCACTTCTTCTTCTTCTGCTTTGGTTTTCCTGGCAGGCCGCAAACAACTTCACGTACAGTAGGTGGCGGTATGCACCTTAAAGTTGCAATTCGCCAAAAAACCGAGAGAAGAAGAAAAAAAACTTCCGCTTCCGCTGTATGCTTCTGTTTACCTTCCGACCTCAGACACGGTATGGAGTTGACGTTTTGGTGCTCGTGTTATACAGCTTCGTAACGGTGTTATTTAAGCCAATAACTCAGCCACAAATACAAATACAGATCGACCATTCAAATGCAATAGACATGCTGAGTCGGAGGCGAAGGCGGTTAAGAAGCCTTAACAAAAGGATTAGACGACGAAATCACACGCGATGGACATGTTTCGCCGTTGTACAGCCGAGGATGATGGCCGTTATCACGCCCAAAGAACAGCAATGGTACGTTCATTAAATCACATTAATACTATCTAATGTAGGATTTATGGAGTTATGTAGGGCTAATTTGTGTCTTTGTATGTGTTCCAGATATGCGAATACTACGGAACTCTGGGTGAACAATAGAACGTCGGCCTGGTGGGAGGTGGTGCCAACATGTGCAGTGGATCGAAGATTTCCGAATGTCCAAGGGCTCTTTTCAACTCCTCTGTATTCGCCTGGAAGCAACGTTGTGGAGAGGCATCTGAACAGCATGGAAATTGTAAATTGACAATAAAGCTGATATTTTGTACAGTGCATTTGGTTCTCTTTTATTTACCAGTCAACAGACACAATTACAATAGTGCAGACACACCTTAGTGCAAAGATTAAATGTCAGTATCAAAACAGTACTCATACTGTATATTTGTATATTAATGAGTATATTATGTTAAATGTGTGTTAAAGACAATGGGATGAGGTTGAAAGCTCTTTAAAAACTTTTGTATACATACATGTTAACATACATGTTAAGCATGCACACCTGAAGAACTACGTTACACACACACAGGTTAGTCTGTGTACCGCTGCACTGCTGCTGGTTTAAACAAAGACAGTCATGATGCTAGTGCCGTGCATGTAGGTTCTCTTTTATTTATCAGCAGCAGATCAATAAGTGTCAGTAGTATCAAAACAATATAATAACAGTGGCAATATATATATATATATATATATATATATATATAATAACAATAGGTAGGCTCAGCAGCCTTAGTGCAAAGTTAGGTGTCAGTATTAATAACAGTGGCATATATATATAATCACAATAATACAAAATTAACTGTCACAGGTGTAGGCAATTTGGGGTGAAGTGTCTTGCCCAGGGACACAACGACATCCTGACTGCAGTGGGGTTTGAACCTGTGCTCCCCTGATCCGAACACCAACGCACCAGACCACTGCACCACACGCCTCCCAACAAGTCATTGTACAGTTTATCAACGACAAGTTTTTCTTAATTTTTGTATTGAAGGCCTGTTGGATTTAATCAGCTCGCTTAGCACTGCCAGAAGCCCAGCCAGAAAGGTATTTTGTTGCTCCACCTCGATTCCTGGGCCTTGTGTGAATGCAGCAGCCGTTCGTCGTGCATCTCCTTGGCACGCAGGTCCTCATTCTCCTTGCTGACCATGGCACGGCGGTCCATCGCCATGATGGTGTCAAGGAAGCTGTCATCGCGTGCCCACTTTCCTAAGGTGAAATATGCAAGATACAAGATCAGTTTAATCGAGACAACATTGTCCAAATCTGTCTCTGCAGGCACACAACAGGAGGAACACGGGGAACACCTTTGATTTGACTATTAACATTTTAAATGGTGAAGGCACTAGCAATTGGGGGATGGAGGGCTCTCAGGACATGATAGGGAGGCGTGTGGCGCAGTGGATAAGTGCATTGGTGTACGAATCAGGGGAGCACAGGTTCAAACCCCACTGCAGTCAGCATGTCGTTGTGTCCCTGAGACACTTCACCCCAAAGTGCTCCTGTGGGGATTGCCCACAGTATTGAGTATGTAAGCTTTGGATAAAAGCGTCTAACAAGTGACATGTAATGATTCAAAAAGCTTTTGAATATTGAATAACAAACCAATGTGGTTTACTTGTTATCCACAGTTTAGCTGCTAAATGTTTTTTAGCAATGCTTTTCTTTGTGCTCCACATATCTAAATGTATAAAGTGTGTTTTCACCTCCGTTCCCTCCTGTTTGCTGCAGTATGGCAGCAGCGGTCAGGATGGTAGTCCTGATGGTGTCCGCTGACCGGGCACAGGGTGTGGAGCTGCCTACTCTCAGCGGGGGGGGAACTGAACGTGGAAACTGTGTTTCTCTGAGGGATCCTCCATGTAGTCTGAGAAGCCTTCTGAGGAAACAAGGTCAAACTATTTAGGATAATACAAGGAACAATGTTTAGGCAGTAAATAGAATTTCAATTACATTTCTACTTAAATGTGCAAAAATATTAGAACATCAGTCTTTGTGGCATGCAGGTAATCAACTGTTTAAGCTTTTACCATTAACATGTAGAATGAATGTTGCAAATTACTTGAAATTATAGCAACTACAATCTATTGTTTACCTCTATGCATTCAGTGTAGCCACAGAGGTCCAGCTAGCATGCTAATTGCTAACGTTATATTATCGTTTTATCCCGGAGGGGAAAACTAGTTTCTAATCCTGAGAGAAACACCTCGCCTGAAACACACGATTAGTGCCATGAGTTAGTGAAGCAAATTACAGAACATTGCACACTTATTCACAAGTCAATACGTGTTCATAGCGGGCACGGCTGAGAATAGCTAGCTAGCTAGATGTTGTTAGCCAACTTGGACCTAACGTTAGCAAGTTCTAGCATGGCTAGCTCGATCTACTGAGCAAATAAAAGTACATCTAAGACCAGTATTGTGCAGATTAAAACAGTGCAGTGCATGTATTTTATTTTACCTTCGTAGTCGTCACGACATGACTTTGCAAGGTCTGCTAACTTTGCTGATCCACTGAAACTGCATGCAGTAGAAGCTTCTGAATGCCGCACTTCGCGTCCTCCGAGTAAATCGCCAGAAGCGCCGAGACATCCTCATCAATTCCACCGCTCCGATGATTTATTTAGTGTTGCTATAATAACTGCTTTCACAAAAGTAATCTCTTCGGGTAAACGAGCAAATACAATGGCCGCTTCCAAAAACAAAATCAGAGTCAAACGGGCGTGGTTTGCATTCCGCACAGCCAATCAGACGTACAAACTACTTTCTCCCACAACAGACCCTGCTCTGTAGCAGGGACTGAAAAGCAGGTCGGACGAACTCATTTGAGCTACTTTAGTTCCTGGGGCTTTTTGGTGTGAACGCAAATATATCGTAGTTCTGATGAACTATTGTGGGAAAAGTACACCAAAGTACTCCGGTACTCCAAACGCACCTAGTGTTAAAAAGAAATTTCAACCACTGACTTCGTTGTGGTTCTTCCGTCGGTAGGGCAAACAGCTCAGATTTCTCCTCACATTTCAGGAAACAGGTCCTTGGCATTGGCATGACTGGATCGATTGTGAACTGAACCAGAGCTTCCAACAGTAAATGTTAGGCTGGCAGAGGGTGCGGCCAGCGCCGCTGGGTGTGGCCATAGCTCTTCGGGCCATTTCGTTCCGGGTACCGCATGACATCATGCCGTACCCGGAACTAAATGGAAGACTCAAATGGGCAGTGACGTATCTCCAACGAGGCGTTTTGGGGAGGTATTTTCTGTGTCCCCAGCCTGGCCCCCCCCCCAGTCAAATTCGCCACAGCTGTAATACAACCCAGCCCATTTAACCAGTGACAGAAAATAAGATGGAAGCTTATATTTGTGAAAAGGGTCCTGTGTTGTCTTTGACAAACTTTCTTGAAATAATGACTTTATCCCTATGAGTTGGTATTTCAAAATAATGACTTTAAATGTACCTAATAATTTTGATACCAAGTCATTACAGAGATTAATATTCTCATTAAAACGAGTTACATGATTTTGGGCTTATTTCCATCACTTTGGCAGAAATGGGTTTCTTTAACTTCTGGTTAAGAGGGAAGGGGCCGCTGTAACTGGTCCCAAGAAAAATGGAAAGTCTGCTGGTTCAGATTTTGTCAGTGGATACTCCCAGCATCTGCATGTCTTTAAAACCGCTTAAATAAAAAAAAAAGGGACATTTGTTCTTTGGTCCATATTAGCAAGAATCCGTGGGTCACAGAAACATCTAACTGTATATTCATTACCAAATAAACTTTGGAACATCTGCACAGTAAAATCTCCCTTTGGATGGACCAGCATTTTTACTGGAGGTCTTGTCCTGATACAAGAGCTCCCAGATTAACAGGGACACCTTAACCCCTCGGACCCATTTTCTCCAAAGTGCTGTCATTTCGGGACAATATTTCTGTCTAAACAAAGTGATAATAAAAAGTATACATTTGTATACCATGAGATAGTATAGGGTTTTTCTGATATCAAGTAGCTAAAACAAACATGAGAAAACCCCAACACATTTAAATTGACTTATTTTCCAAATACTTGCATTGTCATTGACCCGTAGCAGTCTAAACTGGATGTAATTGTCCAATCTTTAAAGTGTAAGGTTTCCTTCTCATAGTCGATAGTGATATTTGATTTCCAATTAACTTGTTTGCTTCCAGCCCAATTTCTAGGTTTCTAAAATCAACGCATCTTTCCCACATTTTAGTGAGTGTGTGGCTACAGAAAAAGAAAAAAAAAATCATTAGAGATTAGAATCCTTTGGAACACATTTTTATTATCAAGAAAGTCAGGTTTAGTTCTCCTTCTCCTGTACGGTCTTTGTTCCACGCAGTCTGCCGGTACGGCGGGCAGCGATGAGACCGACCTTACGACCAGCGGGTGCGTCCCTCCTGATGGTGGAGGGCTTACCAATATGCTGATGGTTTCCACCACCGAAGGGATGCTCAACGGGCTGCACAGAGGGGAAGAGAAAAGGAGATCAGTCTCAGGAAACTTAGGTAATGTATTGAACCCAACTTCAGCATAAACACTGCCACCTTTAAACTGTTCCCTTTTTTTATCCTGACCAAAACAATTGGATACACAAAAGGATCCGAACATTTATCAAAATATGTGTCCAACTCTTGAAATGGCACTAACTCATAATGGAATCAATTTGCCTTACATTTTGTTAAAGAAAAATCACAATCAAATACTAAACTATCACAATAAGCTAACCAAAAGATACCCAAATTCTGGCATTCATCAAATAGAATATTTACTCCTCCACCATAACATTGAACATGGCAGCTTTTCCCAAACATTTACATGGGAAGGTCTGATTTGTGCAAGGAATAAAAATATAACTACAAGAAACGTAAATAACTCGACCTCATCCTAGAACAGAAAACCCATCCCTTTTCTTTTATTGTGCAGCACATTTACTTGCTGTAAATAATAGTCATCACTAGAACACCAGATACTGGTAACATGACCTACAAGCCTGGCTGTTGCATGGGACCAACATGTTATATCAAATAAAAAACTGCCCCCATCTCCTCTCTCACTACTATCTGTTGTTCCTCACAAACTAGTTGTTACCTTGTTTGCATCATGTATAAGACAATGTGTTCACTTACGTTCATGGCCACACCACGGACACGAGGCCAGCAGTTTCTCTTGGCCTTGTACTTGTGGTAGGCACGACCAGCCTTTAGGATGGGCTTGTCAATACGTCCACCTCCAGCAACAACACCTTTAGAAACACACAGTCAGTCAGATGAAGAAGAATAGGGAGGGATGAAACCCTCTTTAATGGTCACACATGCAGAGCACACAGCACACACAGTGAAATTTGGCCTCTGCTTTTAACCCATCCTAGTACAAGGAGTCTAGTACTAGGAGCAGTGGGCAGCTATTGTACAGCGCCCGGGGAGCAATGGGAGTGGGGGGGGGAGTGGGGGGGAAGGGGGGTGTCCGGTGCCTTGCTCAAGGGCACCACGGCAGGGCAGGAGGTGAACTGGGACCTCTCTAAGTAGAAGTCCACACTCCATATTTAGGTCTGGTCGGGGACTTGAACCAGCGACCCTACGGCTCCCAGTCCAAGCCCCTACTGACTGAGCCACTGCCGGAGATTGCACCGATTCGATCCAATCCTCAAGTTCAAACACCAATTTAGCACCCGTCAACACTAGTTTCAAACAATGTTGAAGTGGCAGCGAGGTTAACAGCGAGGGTCCTTACCGACAACGGCTCTGTTGGCTGAGGCGATGACCTTCTTGGAGCCTGAGGGCAGCTTCACTCTGGACTTCTTGGTGTCAGGGTTGTGAGAGATGACGGTGGCGTAGTTTCCTGACGCGCGGGCCAGCTTGCCTCTGTCTCCGGGCTTCTCCTCCACGCAGCAGATGATGGTTCCCTCAGGCATGGTGCCGACGGGCAGGACATTGCCAATGTTCAGCTGAGCTGTGAGGTGAAAATATAGAAAGACATTCAATCAATCATACACTTCCAACCAACATTGTAACCCAAACTCCACCCGATAACAAGCACTGCATTTAAAAAGAACCTGTTCATTGTACATTATTCCTACAGTTTAATGTCACCACATTTGATGTCACTTTATAGGCCAACTGTTTTAATATAATGCCTTGTGTTAACAATGGTTTTGAGGCAGCATTAATGACTGTACACCAAACAAAACAAGACACCTTACATAGTATAGATTCTGTAAGATTTGGAGTGTTAGTTGAACGCATCGGAAGAAAACTTCACTTTTAGTATTTCTGTTTAAACAAGCCATATTTTAGCAAAATTCTTAACTTCGTATTTAATTCCATCAAAGACCCGGTGCTAACTATACAACAGTATCCCCTATGTCTGTTTCAAACCAGCTTGAACCATTTATATAACAGAGACTTATAATTCAGAGTCTAAAACATTATATATCTAAAAAGGGCTTTTATGTAAATGCTAGGCTGTGGGTATAGCTGAGACTACACACAAGAGTACTATGATCATCTGCTTTAAGATGCATCCATCAGTCTACTTTTCTTACCCTTCTTGCCGCAGTAGATGAACTGTCCGGTGTGGATGCCCTCAGCAGCGATGAAGAGCTCGGTCCTCTTCTTGAACCGGTATGGGTCGCGGAAGGCCACTTTGGCCAGGGGAGCACCACGGCCGGGGTCATGGATAATATCCTGAGAGGGCAGAGAAAAGGCAATGTCAGTATTCACCTAACCAGTAAGAAGACTTCCATATGCTCCTAAAAACAGTGCCAGTCTTCACTTACCTTCACGATCCCCTTGATGTATCCATGGCGTTCAGCGAAGTCAATGTGACGGAGTTTAGCAGCACCTTTTCTGTGCTTAACGTGGGCTTTGAACACGGAGCCCGCACCTTTTCTCTGTCCCCTGATTACACGTCCCATCGTGTACTGAAACAGGACGAGAGACAGCGTTATTTACCAGCCTGACATGTGAGTGAGTGCTAACATTGAGGCTAATTATTACAGATATATACTGTCTTTCATAAACACATTAGCTTTTTTCAGTGAAGTGAACTTCAGCGACCATGTTATTATCGGGCTAAAACTAGGTTAAAAGCGACTTGTATCTCACATTTACCTAGCCAACTTTTAGGCTATCGTTAGCATAGCACACTTTGCAACGTAACTTACTTAATGCTAACGGTACGATACAGTGTTTAACACCAAGACAACAAACTTGCACCTAACTCACTGTCAGTTATTCACGAACTAAATTATTTCCCTCTTCTCTAAACGGTATTCATTAAATACAGATATACATCCTGTGTGCAGTGGCTGCCGGCCCTTTAGCCGCTACACACTGCTAACCATGTCATCGCTGAGCTACACACAAACACCTCAAAATGCTTTAAAACTAACTTCTGACGTTAAAATACTCAAACGGACAGGTTCTTATACACTTAATCTACGACAATAAATGTTTGTTTAAAGTGGATGAACTAAGAAAAACGTGATTTAAAGCAGATTTTGTTAAGGGAATCGTACAGAAGATGTCCTACCTAAACTCCGTTGACTGAAAGAGGAAGTGCAAGGGGGAAAGCTGAGGTTTTCTTCCGGAGAAATCACCGCAGAGCATTGTGGGATTTGGAGGCAGATACACATATCCGTTCAGGAAGTACAAAGTGCATCTGAGAGAGTTCATCTTGTACAGTGGATAAAGTGTCTTTGTGTGCTCTTCCGTTTACAACTATATAATTCTTACATAGCTCTAAATGCATTAGGATAACAGCAGGTTATATTAACATGTATATATATGTTTTACCCCTCCTTCCTTTCTCTCTATAACAAATCACCTCTGGCTGGCAGAGAACTCTCTGCTCCATAGCTTCTCTTGGACTTAAAATCACACTGTACATTTTACATTTATATATTCAGTTTAATATTTAATATTCCATCCCTCACATACTTATATATATATATATATATATATATATATATATATATATAATAACTTGCTTTTTATTTTGTTATTTGTAAATTCAACTTTCTTGTTTATTGCTAGTCTTTTTAATTTTTTATTGTACAATGCCATGTCTTTTTATGCTGCAGCAACACAAACATTTCTCAAATTGGGATCAATAAAGTACTATCTTATCTTATCTTATCTCTTCATTTGGTTTTCAGAAGCACTGTCATTTAATGATGATCAACTTGACAACAAAACATAAGGCTGCAAAAGACACTAATAACCACTAAGAGATAGACAAAAGGTGCAGTTACATTTTTACGTATTTTGAGGGAAGATAAATACATTCTGGTTAACTAAGTATGGGTTTCTGACATAAACAAATCTAGTAAATCTAGATATTTGTATCCAACTTTAAGAACCTCAAAGTAAACCTGAACTAGTATTTAAGTGTTAGACAAACTTCATAATATTAAAATATAGAACAGGAGAGTAATATTGGTGGAATGATTAACTTACTTTTCTTTTCTTAAAAAAGAAAAGTAAGTTAATTAATTCCAGAAGATGGCAGTATTGCAACACAAAGGACACCAAGACTGTGGTTGATTGTTAGTCTTAAATAATTTTGGATCTTAACATAAAAGCATTAATTAGCCTTTGTATTAATATACTCTATATTGATTTTTGTTTTCTTCTTATAAAGAGAAAATGTGCAACAGAGGGAGATACTTCATCAGAAAGGGAAAAATGGAACATGACTTGTAATTCCTCGTTTATAAAATGTTGTGTGTTACATTTCTCAATCAAACTATTTAGATGGCACCGCTGTTAAGGTGGGAAACTCAAATATTTCAGGTTGTATAACTTTGTTTTCTATCCAGATCAACTCTCCAATAATTAGTTTTTACTTTTTTGTTGGAGTTGGTTTTCTTTCAGTCTTGCACTGCACATTTTTTAAAGAAGAAGGAGAAGATACACTTTATTAATCCCTTGCAGTGGTCGCCAACCAGTCGATCGCGATCAAGTGTGGTGCGGGTAGATCACGGACCGTTAAAAAAAAGAAGAAATAAAAATAAAATAAAAATAATGTTTGAAAAATAAGTTTTAGATGTAAACCTATCATCCACCACCCCGTTTGCAGGTGCCACTTGATTGACGTATATTTTAGACACCTCAATAATATAATACATTAACCGTGCCTTACGTGAACCTCATCATGACACAAGAGAGGACGGTCGGAGTGTAATTTCCCGTGTTCAGTGAATGCAACAGAGGCATGACACCAGACCAATCAGAGAGTTGCATGGAAATAAACGTGTGCTTGTGTCATTCAAGCTCGGCTCTGTGGGTGTTTCTCAATCGCGAGTACGCTTGCTTGGTAGCACATGTCTGCCGAGCATCTTGCTTCAGAAGCGAGGCAAGAATACTTCCTGCCATTCGGAAAACAAAGAGTGGAACAGGCTAGCAAGTGTGCAGGTGTGCGTCATATGAGAGGCCCCGATTACATCTTCCGCCACAGATTTGGGGAAATTGGTCCGTGCGCAAAGCATTGTGGGGATTTTAAGACCGCGGAGTCTACTCATGTGCAGCCTCGAAATTTCTACAAACGGAGTACGCCGGGCTCGATAGATTTCCAAGTATGCTGGAGATTGGAACAGTACTTCG
The DNA here is from genome assembly GCF_902827165.1 of Trematomus bernacchii. Lineage (NCBI taxonomy): Eukaryota > Metazoa > Chordata > Actinopteri > Perciformes > Nototheniidae > Trematomus > Trematomus bernacchii. The sequence goes on along the minus strand of NW_022987588.1, from coordinate 3,723,828 downwards.
GCTGCACTCGATGACGTAGTATGCTTGAAATAGTGGCTCTGAAGCAGCTTTACTCGCGATTGAGAAACACCCTGTGTGTGTGTGGCAATAGCGCATTTAGTGTGATAGAGAGAGAGAGAGGGAGAGAGGGGGAGGGAGGGACCGGTGCCAGCATGGACCGTGTTGTTAGCATCTGGTTAGCTAGCTGCACTGACGGACATAAGGAGCTGTTTGTTCCACAAGAAGCTGGAGGAGAGTCCTCTCCTCTCAGACTGAGAGACTCAGGTGAGCTAAAGGACTCTCTGAGTGTTTAGATACTTAACTTTAGTCTAAGTTATCTCAGTGGGTCTCAAACGGTTTGGTCACAAATTATTCAAAAGATTATTTCCGCGGCACACCTTCATATGATCATTATAGTTATTAAAAAAATAAGAGAATAAAGGAAAAACAGTTATGAAAGTCACATCCGCATAGGACTTTCTGTTTTCTTAACCCTTGTGCCCTCCTCGAATTTTCAACCTTTCGACCCCTTCGTGGCAAAAATGTACACGCCCATAATAACTGCTATTAAATCATCATACATCAACATTTCTTTCTACTTTTTTTTTCATGAATCACTTAAACAACTTATAACGTACTCAAAACTACCAAACATTCAATAATCTTCTGGATTTTAACCCTTTAAATGCCTGTTTAATTATTTGAATTATTTCATTATTTATGACAAAAAACACAAAAAATGAATTTTTTTCAATATAATAATTAGTAGAGGGATGGAACTTTGGTGGTTACTAGAGTCTGGGATGTGTCAAAGGTTAGCAACAAAATTGATTTCACTGCATTATTATTTTGTACGTAGTGTCAGATACTACCTTTGGACCCCTTCGTGGCAAAAATGTACACGCCCATAATAACTTCTATTAAATCATCATATATCAATATTTCTTTCTACTTTTTGTTTCATGAATCACATAAACAACTTATAACATACTCAGAACTACCAAACATTCAATACTTTTCTGGATTTTAACCCTTTAAATGCCTGTTTAATTATTTGAATTATTTCATTATTTATTACAAAAAAACACAAAAAATGAATTTCTTTCAATATAATAATTAGTAGAGGGATGGAACTTTGGTGGTTATTAGAGTCTTGGATGTGTCAAAGATTAGCAACAAAATTGATTTGACTGCATTATTATTTTTTACGTAGTATCAGATACTACCTCTGGACACCTTCGTGGCAAAAATGTACACGCCCATAATAACTTCTATTAAATCATCATACATCAATATCTTTTTCTACTTTTTTTTCATGAATCACATATACAACTTCTAACGTACTCAAAACTACCATTTTCGGTTTCGATTTTAACCCTTTAAACGCCTGTTTCATTATTTTCATTATTTCATTTCTCTCAAAAATGCCACATTGACTTCCATTCAGACCACATTTGTTGATCTCACTGCCATTGCAGTATAAAACCATGCATTTTGTAATGTCAGCATTTCATTTAGAAGAAAAGTAGTGATATTTGATATTTCTACTCTATTCCAACAGATTACACCATTTTCCCACTGTAGGCCGATGCATTAAATTCTTACATTTTTGCCAGTTATATTATGGAGCCGTGTGACTACCAGGGGGCCCCGAGAGTGGTGTGTGTGTGTGTGTGTATGTATATGTGTGCGTGTGCGTGTGTGTGTGTGTATATGTGCGTGTGTGTGTGTATATGTGCGTGTGTGTGTGTATATGTGCGTGTGTGTGTGTCATTTCCAGCAGCAGACCAGCAGGTCCTGCAGCATGTGACCTGGTGCTCTCAGGTGATAGAACACAATTTTTTTAGGCCTGTGCACAACCAGCACACACCTCTCCTCCCTCTCCGTGTGTGTGTGTGTGTGTGTGTGTGTGTGTGTGTGTGTGTGTGTGTGTGTGTGTGTGTGTGTGTGTGTGTGTGTGTGTGTGTGTGTGTGTGTGTGTGTGTGTGTGTGTGTGTGTGTGTGTGTGTGTGAGAATCTGTAAGCATGCACAGATCATTTCATGGGAACAAAAGGCCATCTTTTGAGGGATGTGTTTGATGTGTCTTTGAAGAGCTGCTTGATTACTCAAAAACAAAAAACAACTGTTAGTGTGTTTATGCACCTGGCTGCCAAAGATAAACATGCAGTTTGACCAAGGGCTTATTTCATTAGTGAGCAGAGAATGAGAAAGACCTGGAGCAAAGAGAAGGAACTCAAATGAAGAAGCTTTTCAGTGCAGAAGAGACTTCAGAAATAATCTTGCAGCCTTCTTCTGCCAGCGAGCTGCAGGACTCATCTGAAGAAGACACAAGGTTCGAGGGGGGGTCTGACACTGAATGCTCTCTGGAGTCCAGCATTTCTTTGAGTTCCTCTGACCCTTCATCTGAAAGTGGAGAGGACACTGAGGGTCCGGCCCACAGTGAGGGGACAGAGAAGAACGGAGGTCGTTCTCCCAGGAGCTGGGGAAAACCAGGGTGTCCTCACAGATTGTGAGAAGAAAGCCCCCCGTGGTGGTGGATGGTGGGCCGGACCCTCAGTGTCCTCTCCACTTTCAGATGAAGGGTCAGAGGAACTGCTGGACTCCAGAGAGCATTCAGTGTCAGACCCCCCCTCGAACCTTGTGTCTTCTTCAGATGAGTCCTGCAGCTCGCTGGCAGAAGAAGGCTGCAAGATTATTTCTGAAGTCTCTTCTGCACTGAAAAGCTTCTTCATTTGAGTTCCTTCTCTTTGCTCCAGGTCTTTCTCCTTCTCTGCTCACTAATGAAATAAGCCCTTGGTCAAACTGCATGTTTATCTTTGGCAGCCAGGTGCATAAACACACTAACAGTTGTTTTTTGTTTTTGAGTAATCAAGCAGCTCTTCAAAGACACATCAAACACATCCCTCAAAAGATGGCCTTTTTTTCCCATGAAATGATCTGTGCATGCTTACAGATTCTCACAGACACACACACACACACACACGGAGAGGGAGGAGAGGTGTGTGCTGGTTGTGCACAGGCCTAAAAAATGGTTGTTCTATCACCTGAGAGCACCAGGTCACATGCTGCAGGACCTGCTAGTCTGCTGCTGGAAATGACACACACACACACACACACACACACACACACACACACACACACACACACACACACACACACACATACACACATATATACACACACACACACACACACACACACACACACACACACACACACACACACACACACACCACTCTCGGGGCCCCCTGGTAGTCACACGGCTCCATAATATAACTGGCAAAAATGTAAGAATGTAATGCATCGGCCTACACGGAAACTTGTGTAATCTGTTGGAATAGAGTAGAAATATCAAATATCACTACTTTTCTTCTAAATGAAATGCTGACATTACAAAATGCATGGTTTTATACTGCAATGGCAGTGAGATCAACAAATGTGGTCTGAATGGAAGTCAATGAGGCATTTTTGAGATAAATGAAATAATTAAAATAATGAAACAGGCATTTAATGGGTTAAAATCCTGCCAATGATTGAATGTTTGGTAGTTTGGAGTATGTTAGAAGTTGTATATGTGATTCATGAAAAAAAAGTAGAAAAATATATTGATGTATGATGATTTAATAGCAGTTATTATGGGCGTGTACATTTTTGCCACGAAGGGGTCCAAAGGTAGTATCTGACACTACGTAAAAATTAATAATGCAGTCAAATCAATTTTGTTGCTAATCTTTGACACATCCAAGACTCTAATAACCACCAAAGTTTCATCCCTCTACTAATTATTATATTGAAAGAAATTCATTTTTTGTGTTTTTTTTTAAGAGAAATTAAATAATTCAAATAATGAAACAGGCATTTAAAGGGTTAACATCCTGAAAACTATTGGATGTTTGGTAGTTTTGAGCACGTTAGAAGTTGTTCAAGTGATTCATGGAAAAAAAAGTTTAATAAAATATTGATGTATGATGATTTAATAGCAGTTTCTATGAGCGTGTACATTTTTGCCACGAAGGGGTCCAGAGGGTGCAAAATGCATCACGAGAGTATACAAAACATGTAAGAGTAAACGACATTGGATTTCAAAAATTTGACTCAAAAGAAGACTTCTTGCAAAAATCCATGCCAAAAGCTGTAACACAGCTGAAATGAACACCAAATCAAAAAAAAAAGTCAGGAAAAATGTACAAAAATGCCCGAGGAGGGCACAAGGGTTAATGCCTTACCTGGTAGAGAATAGGTAAAGAAACAGAAGAAAACAAACCCTATTCTCCAATACTTATTTTTTGCAAACGTCGGCACATGATAAATTCCCGGTTTCACATTTTGAGAGTAGAGATGAACATTTGAAACATATTAATGTACAAACACTTCAATACCGTAGACATGCCTACGGGAGCGATTTGTGCTAAAGTGTCTTGCTCAAGGACACATCGGCATGTGACCCAAAGTCCTATGCTGATGTGACCCAAAGTCACATCCGTATAGGACTTTCTGTTTTCTTAATGGCTTACCTGGTAGAGAATAGGTAAAGAAACAGAAGAAAACAAACCCTATTCTCCAATACTTACTTTGTGCAAACGTTGGCACATGATAAATTCCCTTTTTCATATTTTGTGAGTAGAGATGGTCACGTCTCAAGAATGCAACATCCGCCATTGATTTCTGTTTTCTTAATGAACTATCTGCCAGAGAATAGGTAAAGAAACAGAAGAAAACTAAAATATATATATTACATTACAAACACTTCAATACCGTAGACATGCCTACGGGAGCGATTTGTGCTAAAGTGTCTTGCTCAAGGACACATCGGCATGTGACCCAAAGTCCTATGCTGATGTGACCCAAAGTCACATCCGTATAGGACTTTCTGTTTTCTTAATGGTTTACCTGGTAGAGAATAGGTAAAGAAACAGAAGAAAACAAACCCTATTCTCCAATACTTATTTTTGGCAAACGTCGGCACATACTAAATTCCCGGTTTCACATTTTGAGAGTAGAGATGAACATTTGAAACATATTAATGTACAAACACTTCAATACCGTAGACATGCCTGCGGGAGCGATTTGTGCGAAAGTGTCTTGGTCAAGGACACATCGGCATGTGACCCAAAGTCACATCCGCATAGGACTTTCCCGTTTTCTTAATGTCTTACCTGGTAGAGAATAGGTAAAGAAACAGAAGAAAACAAACCCCATTCTCCAAAACTTACTTTGTGCAAACGTTGGCACATTATAAATTCCCTGTCTCACATTTTGTGAGTAGAGATGGTCACGTCTCAAGAATGCAACATCCGCCAATGATTTCTGTTTTCTTAATGAACTATCTGCCAGAGAATAGGTAGAGAAACAGAAGAAAACTCAAATATATATATTACATTACAAACACTTCAATACCGTAGACATGCCTACGGGAGCAATTTGTGCTAAAGTGTCTTGCTCAAGGACACATCGGGATGTGACCCAAAGTCACATCCGCATAGGACTTTTCCGTTTTCTTAATGTCTTACCTGGTAGAGAATAGGTAAAGAAACAGAAGAAAACAAACCCTATTCTCCAAAACTTACTTTGTGCAAACGTTGGCACATTATAAATTCCCTGTCTCACATTTTGTGAGTAGAGATGGTCACGTCTCAAGAATGCAACATCCGCCAATGATTTCTGTTTTCTTAATGAACTATCTGCCAGAGAATAGGTAGAGAAACAGAAGAAAACTCAAATATATATATTACATTACAAACACTTCAATACCGTAGACATGCCTACGGGAGCAATTTGTGCTAAAGTGTCTTGCTCAAGGACACATCGGCATGTGACCCAAAGTCACATCCGCATAGGACTTTCCCGTTTTCTTAATGTCTTACCTGGTAGAGAATAGGTAAAGAAACAGAAGAAAACAAACCCTATTCTCCAAAACTTACTTTGTGCAAACGTTGGCACATTATAAATTCCCTGTCTCACATTTTGTGAGTAGAGATGGTCACGTCTCAAGAATGCAACATCCGCCAATGATTTCTGTTTTCTTAATGAACTATCTGCCAGAGAATAGGTAGAGAAACAGAAGAAAACTCAAATATATATATTACATTACAAACACTTCAATACCGTAGACATGCCTACGGGAGCAATTTGTGCTAAAGTGTCTTGCTCAAGGACACATCGGCATGTGACCCAAAGTCACATCCGCATAGGACTTTCCCGTTTTCTTAATGTCTTACCTGGTAGAGAATAGGTAAAGAAACAGAAGAAAACAAACCCTATTCTCCAAAACTTACTTTGTGCAAACGTTGGCACATTATAAATTCCCTGTCTCACATTTTGTGAGTAGAGATGGTCACGTCTCAAGAATGCAACATCCGCCAATGATTTCTGTTTTCTTAATGAACTATCTGCCAGAGAATAGGTAGAGAAACAGAAGAAAACTCAAATATATATATTACATTACAAACACTTCAATACCGTAGACATGCCTACGGGAGCAATTTGTGCTAAAGTGTCTTGCTCAAGGACACATCGGCATGTGACCCAAAGTCACATCCGCATAGGACTTTTCCGTTTTCTTAATGTCTTACCTGGTAGAGAATAGGTAAAGAAACAGAAGAAAACAAACCCTATTCTCCAAAACTTACTTTGTGCAAACGTTGGCACATTATAAATTCCCTGTCTCACATTTTGTGAGTAGAGATGGTCACGTCTCAAGAATGCAACATCCGCCAATGATTTCTGTTTTCTTAATGAACTATCTGCCAGAGAATAGGTAGAGAAACAGAAGAAAACTCAAATATATATATTACATTACAAACACTTCAATACCGTAGACATGCCTACGGGAGCAATTTGTGCTAAAGTGTCTTGCTCAAGGACACATCGGCATGTGACCCAAAGTCACATCCGCATAGGACTTTCCCGTTTTCTTAATGTCTTACCTGGTAGAGAATAGGTAAAGAAACAGAAGAAAACAAACCCTATTCTCCAAAACTTACTTTGTGCAAACGTTGGCACATTATAAATTCCCTGTCTCACATTTTGTGAGTAGAGATGGTCACGTCTCAAGAATGCAACATCCGCCAATGATTTCTGTTTTCTTAATGAACTATCTGCCAGAGAATAGGTAGAGAAACGGAAGAAAACTCAAATATATATATTACATTACTGTTACGTGCCGTAGTGTTTGTGTGTGTCTTTCTCTCTCTCCCTCTGATTCCCCAGGTGCAGCCTGATTGTCCCCAGGTGCAGCCTCTCTCCCAGGTGCTCCAAATCCCCAATCAGGGCCTCCATATAGGACCTGAGGAAGGCTGCAGTCGCTCTCCCTTTTCTCCTTTGGCTGCATGGGTGCAGCACGTCGTCTTGGGTCTCTGTGTGGGACCTGGTTGTCTATATTATTGTTGGATTAAATCTCATGTGTGAAAAAAGAGATCAGTTTCCTCTCTTTTTTCTCGTGCTGGTCGTTCTGTGTTTTGTTACTCCCCTTCGTACCCCTAGATTTTGGAGGGAACGTAACAAAACACAGAACGACCAGCACGAGAAAAAAGAGAGCAAACTGATCTCTTTTTTCACACATGAGATTTAATCCAACAATAATATAGACAACCAGGTCCCACACAGAGACCCAAGACGACGTGCTGCACCCATGCAGCCAGAGGAGAAAAGGGAGAGCGACTGCAGCCTTCCTCAGGTCCTATATGGAGGCCCTGATTGGGGATTTGGAGAGCAACACACTCTCACTCCCTAAGCGTCCAGGAGCGACGCTTGGTCAGGGTCCCGTGGCGTCCAGTTGTGAGGCGCCGAGGCTCCTTCAGCTTCATAAACGGACGCAAAGAGCTTTCAACTGATTGCAATGTATTCCCATCGGCGTCGGTATTTGACGCTTAGGGAAGCACGGCATTCGTTTGTGTCGGAGGCTGTTAAAGGCAATGTGAGCGTCCATTCCCATTGGATAACGGAGAATTGTACACCCGGAAGTAAGTATTCCCCTTACTGTCGATTGATTTGACAGTGATATCTCCACTACTCATCAACTCAAAAACACCAGATTATCCTTGTTAATTAAACGACATTGATAGGTTTTAGTGTGTGTACAATGCTTTTGTCACGTTTTCCCCTTCAATTCTGAGAAACAAGTCGTTTTCTATGAGTTTTGGATGGCCGAAGACATGACATTACCCACAATCCTCTGTAGCAACCATAGACTGTATACAACAATTAAATAATACATTATTCCGAGTGTGCTTGCTTTTCTTTTTGAAAGTCATCACATAACGGCATTGTAATACACGTTTCGGCTGCATTAAATATGACATATCTGCCGTAGTTAACTCTGCCCTGATGACAAGACTTCTAGACAAACAGGAACTGCCGCCAAAACTGAAAACTTGACGTGGATCTTAAATATATAAGCAATTAAACAACATCTTACATTTCTTTTCACACAATACGTCTCCTTGCAGTATCAACACTAATTCGGCTGACTTTTATATTTGATCCAATTGGTAGATAGGCTGTATTTACACCATAACGGTGCACAGCTGATAGAAAGGGACACCTACTGGTTAAAGCACGTTATTGCATTTTATAATTTTATTATTAGATATTAATAGGAGGATGTGCAAAACAGACAAACTAATAAGGCTTTATTTAAACATTAAAGAATACCTTAGGTTAAGGTCTTCTTTTGAATAAGAAAAAAGCTTTGGGGGTATAGAAGATGATGGAGGGATGAAACCCTCTTTGATGGTCACACATGCAGAGCACACAGCACACACAGTGACATTTGTATCTACAGATAAATATTAAGCCTGACAAAGTACTTAACGTCTAATATATTGCTTTCCTGCCATGTTAACTATGTTTAAGCACTTATTTGAACTGATATTATACATGTTAAGGAATAATTCTTCTAGATATCTAACCTTTTGCTCTGTGACGTTTTATGATCTACTCTGACGTCTGTTATCTCCTTTAAGGAAAGGCCTTGGTGCCATATGTGTTGTTGTCACCAGTTTGTGACCGGTCAACTTGTCTGGCACGAAGGGTAATTGTTGTGAGAACGCTGAGGCACTTCTTTATCGGTGTTTGTGGACTCTTACTGTGGGCTTACGAGAGGCAGAGCACGTGCCTGCCTCACTTGTCATCGCTCCCGTAGCGGAGCTCGGCAAATTTGCTGATTTTGACTATAAAAAGCGATTAGAATCATACAGAAATCACACTTACAACACAGATCAGTGGAGACATTTTATTATTATTACTATTTCGTTTTTCTTTAGTTGTTTTTCCGTTACATTGGAGTATGACAGGTGAGGCTCTGCCTCCACTGACTGCACGTCGCTGTATTTTAGTATACCTCAACAATGTAATTATGATCAGTGGAAATGGCCATGACATGGGCCCTTTAAATAATTTTGGATCTTAACATAAAAGCATTAATTAGCCTTTGTATTAATATACTCTATATTGATTTTTGTTTTCTTCTTATAAAGAGAAAATGTGCAACAGAGGGAGATACTTCATCAGAAAGGGAAAAATGGAACATGACTTGTAATTCCTCGTTTATAAAATGTTGTGTGTTACATTTCTCAATCAAACTATTTAGATGGCACCGCTGTTAAGGTGGGAAACTCAAATATTTCAGGTTGTATAACTTTGTTTTCTATCCAGATCAACTCTCCAATAATTAGTTTTTACTTTTTTGTTGGAGTTGGTTTTCTTTCAGTCTTGCACTGCACATTTTTTAAAGAAGAAGGAGAAGATACACTTTATTAATCCCTTGCAGTGGTCGCCAACCAGTCGATCGCGATCGAGTGTGGTGCGGGTAGATCACGGACCGTTAAAAAAAAGAAGAAATAAAAATAAAATAAAAATAATAATGTTTGAAAAATAAGTTTTTAGATGTAAACCTATCATCCACCACCCCGTTTGCAGGTGCCACTTGATTGACGTATATTTTAGACACCTCAATAATATAATACATTAACCGTGCCTTACGTGAACCTCATCATGACACAAGAGAGGACGGTAGGACTGTAATTTCCCGTGTTCAGTGAATGCAACAGAGGCATGACACCAGACCAAGCGGCAAACTCTGGGGAAGAGCCGGGACGCCAATACGGAAGTGCCACAAACTGTAGTTCATATATTGGCCGATAGGCGATGACTGCAGAAAGGAGCAATTTCCATAGACCCCAATGTTAAAATGCCCAATTTCACAGCAGAAAAAAAACGTTTCTAGCCCTGGCTCCAATACATTTTATTATGTATATAGTTAGATTCCACCTTCGTGATTATGAATCTGTGAGTGAATTGTTTTCTAACGCAACCCTTTTATTTATATTAGGTCTTAAAGTTTTTGCATAAATTAGGGCGTGGTCACATTGAGTGACAGCTCTGTCAGGTGACTGCTGCTGTTAGCTTTTTGTCTCTCTGCTAGCTGCTCCGTCCGTGAAGCTACAGGGACTCTGCCTGCTCAGTTCATCCAGGGAACACAACTTGATCCCGGCCGTGTTTGTTTGTTCTTCATGCTTATATATCGGACTATTGTGACTCGCTCTGCGGTTAAAACAGACGGTGCATGAATGCCGTTTTGCGGTAAGTGAAATTCGAGTACTTTATTTATGTGTTTATGATTTTAATCAGCTACGTAATGAATGTTAAGGCTTGGGTTTGCGTGTAAGCGAGTGGTAGCTATGCTCAAGTATGTAGACAAGCTAACGTCGAAGTAGTGTATGTGAAATCAACCTCACAATAAGATGTGTGTATATTACAATTATTAATGTCATATTTCAAGATGATTACTTAGATATTACAATATGGTTGGTTGAGCTGGAGTTCATTATTGAGTTTACACGTTAACGTCACAGTCATCTGAAGAACGAACCCAAACGTTGTTGTTTTTATTAATTGCATTACCAAATTGGTATCAAATAAACAGTAACACAACAGCATTGGTAACACAACTTCCAAAGTTACAGTAAAATAAAAAGAACCCTGACTCGGACAATACACAATCCAACATGTTCAACAGAAGAGAATAAGTTATATTGTTTGTACACATGGTTCTTTACATATATATCTGTTTGTTTAAAGTTTCCAGGTGATGCAGACAGGATGGACCAGAGAGTGAGAGACAGAACTGGACTCCTCACAGCAGTGAACTTCAGCACAGGTACAAATACTCTTTTTTCATACTGTACAAAGAATCAAGAAAGATATTGGTTTAAATAAATGAAGTATTGACTTTAATACACTGATATACATTCCATTAAACAATACTAAATACTAGATCACCTACACATCAGTGAAGTTGAGGGTTTTTTCCATGCAAAGGGTTACATTTAGATGTTAACAAGCAATATTACTGTCAGCTTTCTAATTTAAGGTATTGAAGGCAAAGCTATTAGTGACAACTGCTATTTATCTCTCAATATTGTCTGTAAAAAACGTGGTAAAAGTTATGATTTCAGTGAGAGAACAGAGCAAGCTTCTACAGTTGCACTAAGTTTTGATAACAGTTAAATATTATTTTGATAATAAAATATATTTCAATGTTGATGAATGTCATACTGTTCATTCATAATCTGATTGTCTTTGTAGCTCACTGTTGAAATAAAATAAAACATTACAATTACAAAATAATTATATCTACAGCCCCTAAACACAAGCACACCTCTTTCATAAATAACACACTTGTTCTGCAATAATATGTTTTATGTTTCCTGTAATTTTTGTTAGGAAAGGACATGCCTGAAAGACACGACTCAACATTTTCTCCTTCTCTGAGGGTCAAGAAGAACATCCAAGAGGAAAATTAAAAGCTGATGTTATGAGATTTTAAGACCAGTACAGGACATTCACTAAGAAACTACTTTTATTGTGAAGTCAGCTGATCGAATGCACCTATTTCCACATCTACACTCCATCAGCTGATTAATTCTATTTGCCTCACTTTATGAGCTTCACAACATGTACCTTGTACCGCAGAGTTTGCAACGCAAATAAATGGGGCCAATCTTCAGTCGGATGTGAATGTGTAATCTAACATTTTCAGTAAGAATAATGGACAAAAGGAGTGCAAATACAAATTCAATTTATTGAAATCTGAACCAAAAGTTAATCAAACATGTTTTAAATAAAAAAGCACATATGGACAGAAGGTGTAAACCTATTAAATGTATAAGTAAACACATTTAGTCAAATAAAGTGACAGACAAGGCCTGATCAGGTGGTATCAGCTATGCATGGGCTCCTCCATCAGGCCTGGTCCTCCTCACAGAGGAAAGATCCTCAGTCCTCTCCAAACCAACAGACTGGACGTCCATCACACGGAGGTTTCTCCCTGAAGTCTCTGCAGCTCTCTGGACACCACGCTGTCTCAATCCGTCCACACTGAATATGAGAGGGGAAAATGAAAATAATAAATGCTTTAGACAATAAGAAATATAAAGTTGACTGTTGAGTTGCTCCGTTTTTTTAGATTGTCAATACTATTACTGTATAACTAATATCCCAGGTTAAGAGGCACCTTCAAATAAAGATTGGTCTTTAAATACATTTTGTCTTTTGAATTGTTTGTCTAAAGTCAAGGATCTAGAACTGGTACTTATAGTTTTAATGATACAGTCTGGTTATAATGCGGTTTGGAGGAGGCCTCACAGGTAAGAGCACTAACTAGCTACCATCACATGCACCTTAGCTTAACTTAAATGTATTAAACGTATAATTAAGTGATAGCAAAATATAAATAACTAATGTCATGCAAACATATTAATATTTGCTTGATTCCAGTGTTGCATTTAGCACATTGCATACAAACGTTAAGGGATTTTAAGATTCTGAAGTATTATACTAAAAACTCAATAACTTAGATTATTATTTATAGTTTTGCTGAATAGTTTCATGTCCGCTTACCTTAGAAACGTAAAATGTGACGGCAGTGTGCTGATGGGGAAGCATGTTAGCTTAGCTTCTTAGCTTGAGCTAGCTCTGTTACTTCCCAGCTGGAGGCAGAAGGTCCCGCCTCGGCTCCGCCTCTTTGCCCTTATTTGGAGCAGGCGGGAGTTAGACTCAGACGTCACTGTCGAGCCGTTAGTGGCCGACTCCGCCTACTAAGGGCTTCTCGGCAACTCTGCAGAATCCTATGGGTGACGTCACGGACCCTACGTCCATTTATATATACAGTCTATGCACCAGACCAATCAGAGAGTTGCATGGAAATAAACGTGTGCTTGTGTCATTCAAGCTCGGCTCTGTGGGTGTTTCTCAATCGCGAGTACGCTTGCTTGGTAGCACATGTCTGCCGAGCATCTTGCTTCAGAAGCGAGGCAAGAATACTTCCTGCCATTCGGAAAACAAAGAGTGGAACAGGCTAGCAAGTGTGCAGGTGTGCGTCATATGAGAGGCCCCGCCTTACATCTTCCGCCACAGATTTGGGGAAATTGGTCCGTGCGCAAAGCATTGTGGGGATTTTAAGACCGCGGAGTCTACTCATGTGCAGCCTCGAAATTTCTCCAAACGGAGTACGCCGGGCTCGATAGATTTCCAAGTATGCTGGAGATTGGAACAGTACTTCGGCTGCACTCGATGACGTAGTATGCTTGAAATAGTGGCTCTGAAGCAGCTTTACTCGCGATTGAGAAACACCCTGTGTGTGTGTGGCAATAGCGCATTTAGTGTGATAGAGAGAGAGAGAGAGGGAGGGAGGGACCGGTGCCAGCATGGACCGTGTTGTTAGCATCTGGTTAGCTAGCTGCACTGACGGACATAAGGAGCTGTTTGTTCCACAAGAAGCTAGAGGAGAGTCCTCTCCTCTCAGACTGAGAGACTCAGGTGAGCTAAAGGACTCTCTGAGTGTTTAGATACTTAACTTTAGTCTAAGTTATCTCAGTGGGTCTCAAACGGTTTGGTCACAAATTATTCAAAAGATTATTTCCGCGGCACACCTTCATATGATCATTATAGTTATTAAAAAAATAAGAGAATAAAGGAAAAACAGTTATGAAAGTCACATCCGCATAGGACTTTCTGTTTTCTTAATGCCTTACCTGGTAGAGAATAGGTAAAGAAACAGAAGAAAACAAACCCTATTCTCCAATACTTATTTTTTGCAAACGTCGGCACATGATAAATTCCCGGTTTCACATTTTGAGAGTAGAGATGAACATTTGAAACATATTAATGTACAAACACTTCAATACCGTAGACATGCCCACGGGAGCGATTTGTGCTAAAGTGTCTTGCTCAAGGACACATCGGCATGTGACCCAAAGTCCTATGCTGATGTGACCCAAAGTCACATCCGTATAGGACTTTCTGTTTTCTTAATGGTTTACCTGGTAGAGAATAGGTAAAGAAACAGAAGAAAACAAACCCTATTCTCCAAAACTTACTTTGTGCAAACGTTGGCACATTATAAATTCCCTGTCTCACATTTTGTGAGTAGAGATGGTCACGTCTCAAGAATGCAACATCCGCCAATGATTTCTGTTTTCTTAATGAACTATCTGCCAGAGAATAGGTAAAGAAACAGAAGAAAACTAAAATATATATATTACATTACAAACACTTCAATACCGTAGACATGCCTACGGGAGCGATTTGTGCTAAAGTGTCTTGCTCAAGGACACATCGGCATGTGACCCAAAGTCCTATGCTGATGTGACCCAAAGTCACATCCGTATAGGACTTTCTGTTTTCTTAATGGCTTACCTGGTAGAGAATAGGTAAAGAAACAGAAGAAAACAAACCCTATTCTCCAATACTTATTTTTTGCAAACGTCGGCACATGATAAATTCCCGGTTTCACATTTTGAGAGTAGAGATGAACATTTGAAACATATTAATGTACAAACACTTCAATACCGTAGACATGCCTGCGGGAGCGATTTGTGCGAAAGTGTCTTGCTCAAGGACACATCGGGATGTGACCCAAAGTCACATCCGCATAGGACTTTCTGTTTTCTTAATGGCTTACCTGGTAGAGAATAGGTAAAGAAACAGAAGAAAACAAACCCTATTCTCCAAAACTTACTTTGTGCAAACGTTGGCACATTATAAATTCCCTGTCTCACATTTTGTGAGTAGAGATGGTCACGTCTCAAGAATGCAACATCCGCCAATGATTTCTGTTTTCTTAATTAACTATCTGCCAGAGAATAGGTAGAGAAACAGAAGAAAACTCAAATATATATATTACATTACAAACACTTCAATACCGTAGACATGCCTACGGGAGCAATTTGTGCTAAAGTGTCTTGCTCAAGGACACATCGGCATGTGACCCAAAGTCACATCCGCATAGGACTTTCCCGTTTTCTTAATGTCTTACCTGGTAGAGAATAGGTAAAGAAACAGAAGAAAACAAACCCTATTCTCCAAAACTTACTTTGTGCAAACGTTGGCACATTATAAATTCCCTGTCTCACATTTTGTGAGTAGAGATGGTCACGTCTCAAGAATGCAACATCCGCCAATGATTTCTGTTTTCTTAATGAACTATCTGCCAGAGAATAGGTAGAGAAACAGAAGAAAACTCAAATATATATATTACATTACAAACACTTCAATACCGTAGACATGCCTACGGGAGCAATTTGTGCTAAAGTGTCTTGCTCAAGGACACATTGGCATGTGACCCAAAGTCACATCCGCATAGGACTTTCCCGTTTTCTTAATGTCTTACCTGGTAGAGAATAGGTAAAGAAACAGAAGAAAACAAACCCTATTCTCCAAAACTTACTTTGTGCAAACGTTGGCACATTATAAATTCCCTGTCTCACATTTTGTGAGTAGAGATGGTCACGTCTCAAGAATGCAACATCCGCCAATGATTTCTGTTTTCTTAATGAACTGTCTGCCAGAGAATAGGTAGAGAAACAGAAGAAAACTCAAATATATATATTACATTACAAACACTTCAATACCGTAGACATGCCTACGGGAGCAATTTGTGCTAAAGTGTCTTGCTCAAGGACACATCGGCATGTGACCCAAAGTCACATCCGCATAGGACTTTCCCGTTTTCTTAATGTCTTACCTGGTAGAGAATAGGTAAAGAAACAGAAGAAAACAAACCCTATTCTCCAAAACTTACTTTGTGCAAACGTTGGCACATTATAAATTCCCTGTCTCACATTTTGTGAGTAGAGATGGTCACGTCTCAAGAATGCAACATCCGCCAATGATTTCTGTTTTCTTAATGAACTATCTGCCAGAGAATAGGTAGAGAAACGGAAGAAAACTCAAATATATGTATTACATTACTGTTACGTGCCGTAGTGTTTGTGTGTGTCTTTCTCTCTCTCCCTCTGATTCCCCAGGTGCAGCCTGATTGTCTCCAGGTGCAGCCTCTCTCCCAGGTGCTCCAAATCCCCAATCAGGGCCTCCATATAGGACCTGAGGAAGGCTGCAGTCGCTCTCCCTTTTCTCCTCTGGCTGCATGGGTGCAGCACGTCGTCTTGGGTCTCTGTGTGGGACCTGGTTGTCTATATTATTGTTGGATTAAATCTCATGTGTGAAAAAAGAGATCAGTTTCCTCGTGCTGGTCGTTCTGTGTTTTGTTACTCCCCTTCGTACCCCTAGATTTTGGAGGGAACGTAACAAAACACAGAACGACCAGCACGAGAAAAAAGAGAGGAAACTGATCTCTTTTTTCACACATGAGATTTAATCCAACAATAATATAGACAACCAGGTCCCACACAGAGACCCAAGACGACGTGCTGCACCCATGCAGCCAGAGGAGAAAAGGGAGAGCGACTGCAGCCTTCCTCAGGTCCTATATGGAGGCCCTGATTGGGGATTTGGAGCACCTGGGAGAGAGGCTGCACCTGGGGACAATCAGGCTGCACCTGGGGAATCAGAGGGAGAGAGAGAAAGACACACACAAACACTACGGCACGTAACAATTACAAACACTTCAATACCGTAGACATGCCTACGGGAGCAATTTGTGCTAAAGTGTCTTGCTCAAGGACACATCGGCATGTGACCCAAAGTCACATCCGCATAGGACTTTCCCGTTTTCTTAATGTCTTACCTGGTAGAGAATAGGTAAAGAAACAGAAGAAAACAAACCCTATTCTCCAAAACTTACTTTGTGCAAACGTTGGCACATTATAAATTCCCTGTCTCACATTTTGTGAGTAGAGATGGTCACGTCTCAAGAATGCAACATCCGCCAATGATTTCTGTTTTCTTAATGAACTATCTGCCAGAGAATAGGTAGAGAAACAGAAGAAAACTCAAATATATATATTACATTACAAACACTTCAATACCGTAGACATGCCTACGGGAGCAATTTGTGCTAAGTGTCTTGCTCAAGGACACATCGGCATGTGACCCAAAGTCACATCCGCATAGGACTTTCCCGTTTTCTTAATGTCTTACCTGGTAGAGAATAGGTAAAGAAACAGAAGAAAACAAACCCTATTCTCCAAAACTTACTTTGTGCAAACGTTGGCACATTATAAATTCCCTGTCTCACATTTTGTGAGTAGAGATGGTCACGTCTCAAGAATGCAACATCCGCCAATGATTTCTGTTTTCTTAATGAACTATCTGCCAGAGAATAGGTAGAGAAACGGAAGAAAACTCAAATATATATATTACATTACTGTTACGTGCCGTAGTGTTTGTGTGTGTCTTTCTCTCTCTCCCTCTGATTCCCCAGGTGCAGCCTGATTGTCCCCAGGTGCAGCCTCTCTCCCAGGTGCTCCAAATCCCCAATCAGGGCCTCCATATAGGACCTGAGGAAGGCTGCAGTCGCTCTCCCTTTTCTCCTCTGGCTGCATGGGTGCAGCACGTCGTCTTGGGTCTCTGTGTGGGACCTGGTTGTCTATATTATTGTTGGATTAAATCTCATGTGTGAAAAAAGAGATCAGTTTCCTCTCTTTTCTCGTGCTGGTCGTTCTGTGTTTTGTTACTCCCCTTCGTACCCCTAGATTTTGGAGGGAACGTAACAAAACACAGAACGACCAGCACGAGAAAAAAGAGAGGAAACTGATCTCTTTTTTCACACATGAGATTTAATCCAACAATAATATAGACAACCAGGTCCCACACAGAGACCCAAGACGACGTGCTGCACCCATGCAGCCAGAGGAGAAAAGGGAGAGCGACTGCAGCCTTCCTCAGGTCCTATATGGAGGCCCTGATTGGGGATTTGGAGCACCTGGGAGAGAGGCTGCACCTGGGGACAATCAGGCTGCACCTGGGGAATCAGAGGGAGAGAGAGAAAGACACACACAAACACTACGGCACGTAACAATTACAAACACTTCAATACCGTAGACATGCCTACGGGAGCAATTTGTGCTAAAGTGTCTTGCTCAAGGACACATTGGCATGTGACCCAAAGTCACATCCGCATAGGACTTTCCCGTTTTCTTAATGTCTTACCTGGTAGAGAATAGGTAAAGAAACAGAAGAAAACAAACCCTATTCTCCAAAACTTACTTTGTGCAAACGTTGGCACATTATAAATTCCCTGTCTCACATTTTGTGAGTAGAGATGGTCACGTCTCAAGAATGCAACATCCGCCAATGATTTCTGTTTTCTTAATGAACTGTCTGCCAGAGAATAGGTAGAGAAACAGAAGAAAACTCAAATATATATATTACATTACAAACACTTCAATACCGTAGACATGCCTACGGGAGCAATTTGTGCTAAAGTGTCTTGCTCAAGGACACATTGGCATGTGACCCAAAGTCACATCCGCATAGGACTTTCCCGTTTTCTTAATGTCTTACCTGGTAGAGAATAGGTAAAGAAACAGAAGAAAACAAACCCTATTCTCCAAAACTTACTTTGTGCAAACGTTGGCACATTATAAATTCCCTGTCTCACATTTTGTGAGTAGAGATGGTCACGTCTCAAGAATGCAACATCCGCCAATGATTTCTGTTTTCTTAATGAACTATCTGCCAGAGAATAGGTAGAGAAACGGAAGAAAACTCAAATATATATATTACATTACTGTTACGTGCCGTAGTGTTTGTGTGTGTCTTTCTCTCTCTCCCTCTGATTCCCCAGGTGCAGCCTGATTGTCCCCAGGTGCAGCCTCTCTCCCAGGTGCTCCAAATCCCCAATCAGGGCCTCCATATAGGACCTGAGGAAGGCTGCAGTCGCTCTCCCTTTTCTCCTCTGGCTGCATGGGTGCAGCACGTCGTCTTGGGTCTCTGTGTGGGACCTGGTTGTCTATATTATTGTTGGATTAAATCTCATGTGTGAAAAAAGAGATCAGTTTCCTCTCTTCGTGCTGGTCGTTCTGTGTTTTGTTACTCCCCTTCGTACCCCTAGATTTTGGAGGGAACGTAACAAAACACAGAACGACCAGCACGAGAAAAAAGAGAGGAAACTGATCTCTTTTTTCACACATGAGATTTAATCCAACAATAATATAGACAACCAGGTCCCACACAGAGACCCAAGACGACGTGCTGCACCCATGCAGCCAGAGGAGAAAAGGGAGAGCGACTGCAGCCTTCCTCAGGTCCTATATGGAGGCCCTGATTGGGGATTTGGAGCACCTGGGAGAGAGGCTGCACCTGGGGACAATCAGGCTGCACCTGGGGAATCAGAGGGAGAGAGAGAAAGACACACACAAACACTACGGCACGTAACAATTACAAACACTTCAATACCGTAGACATGCCTACGGGAGCAATTTGTGCTAAAGTGTCTTGCTCAAGGACACATCGGCATGTGACCCAAAGTCACATCCGCATAGGACTTTCCCGTTTTCTTAATGTCTTACCTGGTAGAGAATAGGTAAAGAAACAGAAGAAAACAAACCCTATTCTCCAAAACTTACTTTGTGCAAACGTTGGCACATTATAAATTCCCTGTCTCACATTTTGTGAGTAGAGATGGTCACGTCTCAAGAATGCAACATCCGCCAATGATTTCTGTTTTCTTAATGAACTATCTGCCAGAGAATAGGTAGAGAAACAGAAGAAAACTCAAATATATATATATTACATTACAAACACTTCAATACCGTAGACATGCCTACGGGAGCAATTTGTGCTAAAGTGTCTTGCTCAAGGACACATCGGCATGTGACCCAAAGTCACATCCGCATAGGACTTTCCCGTTTTCTTAATGTCTTACCTGGTAGAGAATAGGTAAAGAAACAGAAGAAAACAAACCCTATTCTCCAAAACTTACTTTGTGCAAACGTTGGCACATTATAAATTCCCTGTCTCACATTTTGTGAGTAGAGATGGTCACGTCTCAAGAATGCAACATCCGCCAATGATTTCTGTTTTCTTAATGAACTATCTGCCAGAGAATAGGTAGAGAAACGGAAGAAAACTCAAATATATATATTACATTACTGTTACGTGCCGTAGTGTTTGTGTGTGTCTTTCTCTCTCTCCCTCTGATTCCCCAGGTGCAGCCTGATTGTCCCCAGGTGCAGCCTCTCTCCCAGGTGCTCCAAATCCCCAATCAGGGCCTCCATATAGGACCTGAGGAAGGCTGCAGTCGCTCTCCCTTTTCTCCTCTGGCTGCATGGGTGCAGCACGTCGTCTTGGGTCTCTGTGTGGGACCTGGTTGTCTATATTATTGTTGGATTAAATCTCATGTGTGAAAAAAGAGATCAGTTTCCTCTCTTTTTCCTCGTGCTGGTCGTTCTGTGTTTTGTTACTCCCCTTCGTACCCCTAGATTTTGGAGGGAACGTAACAAAACACAGAACGACCAGCACGAGAAAAAAGAGAGGAAACTGATCTCTTTTTTCACACATGAGATTTAATCCAACAATAATATAGACAACCAGGTCCCACACAGAGACCCAAGACGACGTGCTGCACCCATGCAGCCAGAGGAGAAAAGGGAGAGCGACTGCAGCCTTCCTCAGGTCCTATATGGAGGCCCTGATTGGGGATTTGGAGCACCTGGGAGAGAGGCTGCACCTGGGGACAATCAGGCTGCACCTGGGGAATCAGAGGGAGAGAGAGAAAGACACACACAAACACTACGGCACGTAACAATTACAAACACTTCAATACCGTAGACATGCCTACGGGAGCAATTTGTGCTAAAGTGTCTTGCTCAAGGACACATCGGCATGTGACCCAAAGTCACATCCGCATAGGACTTTCCCGTTTTCTTAATGTCTTACCTGGTAGAGAATAGGTAAAGAAACAGAAGAAAACAAACCCTATTCTCCAAAACTTACTTTGTGCAAACGTTGGCACATTATAAATTCCCTGTCTCACATTTTGTGAGTAGAGATGGTCACGTCTCAAGAATGCAACATCCGCCAATGATTTCTGTTTTCTTAATGAACTATCTGCCAGAGAATAGGTAGAGAAACGGAAGAAAACTCAAATATATATATATTACATTACAAACACTTCAATACCGTAGACATGCCTACGGGAGCAATTTGTGCTAAAGTGTCTTGCTCAAGGACACATCGGCATGTGACCCAAAGTCACATCCGCATAGGACTTTCCCGTTTCTTAATGTCTTACCTGGTAGAGAATAGGTAAAGAAACAGAAGAAAACAAACCCTATTCTCCAAAACTTACTTTGTGCAAACGTTGGCACATTATAAATTCCCTGTCTCACATTTTGTGAGTAGAGATGGTCACGTCTCAAGAATGCAACATCCGCCAATGATTTCTGTTTTCTTAATGAACTATCTGCCAGAGAATAGGTAGAGAAACAGAAGAAAACTCAAATATATATATATTACATTACAAACACTTCAATACCGTAGACATGCCTACGGGAGCAATTTGTGCTAAAGTGTCTTGCTCAAGGACACATCGGCATGTGACCCAAAGTCACATCCGCATAGGACTTTCCCGTTTTCTTAATGTCTTACCTGGTAGAGAATAGGTAAAGAAACAGAAGAAAACAAACCCTATTCTCCAAAACTTACTTTGTGCAAACGTTGGCACATTATAAATTCCCTGTCTCACATTTTGTGAGTAGAGATGGTCACGTCTCAAGAATGCAACATCCGCCAATGATTTCTGTTTTCTTAATGAACTATCTGCCAGAGAATAGGTAGAGAAACGGAAGAAAACTCAAATATATATATTACATTACTGTTACGTGCCGTAGTGTTTGTGTGTGTCTTTCTCTCTCTCCCTCTGATTCCCCAGGTGCAGCCTGATTGTCCCCAGGTGCAGCCTCTCTCCCAGGTGCTCCAAATCCCCAATCAGGGCCTCCATATAGGACCTGAGGAAGGCTGCAGTCGCTCTCCCTTTTCTCCTCTGGCTGCATGGGTGCAGCACGTCGTCTTGGGTCTCTGTGTGGGACCTGGTTGTCTATATTATTGTTGGATTAAATCTCATGTGTGAAAAAAGAGATCAGTTTCCTCGTGCTGGTCGTTCTGTGTTTTGTTACTCCCCTTCGTACCCCTAGATTTTGGAGGGAACGTAACAAAACACAGAACGACCAGCACGAGAAAAAAGAGAGGAAACTGATCTCTTTTTTCACACATGAGATTTAATCCAACAATAATATAGACAATCAGGTCCCACACAGAGACCCAAGACGACGTGCTGCACCCATGCAGCCAGAGGAGAAAAGGGAGAGCGACTGCAGCCTTCCTCAGGTCCTATATGGAGGCCCTGATTGGGGATTTGGAGCACCTGGGAGAGAGGCTGCACCTGGGGACAATCAGGCTGCACCTGGGGAATCAGAGGGAGAGAGAGAAAGACACACACAAACACTACGGCACGTAACAATTACAAACACTTCAATACCGTAGACATGCCTACGGGAGCAATTTGTGCTAAAGTGTCTTGCTCAAGGACACATCGGCATGTGACCCAAAGTCACATCCGCATAGGACTTTCCCGTTTTCTTAATGTCTTACCTGGTAGAGAATAGGTAAAGAAACAGAAGAAAACAAACCCTATTCTCTAATACATACTTTGTGCATGCAAATTTGCAGGCTAAATGTTCACAATCTATCGTCTTCTCGTAACTGAAGAAGCCTATTTCACAGTGTTAACAAAAAGGAAGAAAATCATCAGCCTCCCCATGTAATTTAAATCCCTCCCAAATGTAGCACTATCTTGTAAATAGTCCACTGCTGTGTCATACCAAACCTGTTAGTTTCCTTCATAATTAAAAATCCTCATCTTACTTAAAAAAACTCTCAAAGTGATCACACTCTTACCCTCCTTGGCCTCTCCTGTCCAAATGAAGGGGAGATTGATCGGCCTGGAACTTATAGTCTGTCCCAACATTCCAGCATTCCAGAATGCCAAAACTCCAAAGCACATTCTAAAGGACCATGGCCAACATTCTAAATGACCATATATGGGCAACCTCCTAAATGACATCCCTTTCTCACTCTAATAAGGCTTCCTTCACATCTTCATCACATCATGGACCGCAATAAATAACATTAATTCGGAGCTAACCTTTACAACACTCTATATTTCAACTCAAGCGTTCCACAGATACAGTATGTATACAGTGGTTGAAGAAGTAGTCATATTTATAAAAAATACTGTCCTGCATTCTGCATTACTGAAGTAAAAGTACAAAAGTAACTGTATCAAAATATACTTAAAGTACCAAGAGTGAAAGTACTCCTTATGCGCAATGGCCCATTTCAGAAATATATATATTAAATGACTTATGATTATTGATGGTAGTGTGTTTATCACAGCTGGTAAAGGTACTGTAGAACTAATACAAAATATTGTATATCCTAACCTTTAATTATATATCATAGTCCTTTCAATAATCAATTTGTATTTTGTTTTAGCTAATAATCTAAATCTGAAAAGGAACTAGTCACTAAAAGCTGTCAAATAAATGTAACGGAGTAAAAAGTACAATATTAGCTTCTAAAATGTAGTGGAATAGTGTATAAAGTAGCATAAACTGAGAATACTCAGCTAAAGTACTGTGCTTAAGTAAATGTACGTGGTTACCAGTGGCGTCGCCTGGCCTGGGCATCCGGGGCTTTAGCCTCGAATGTTTTTTCTGTAGCCCCGGACAATTAATTCTCCCTCAATAATATAATACATTAACCGTGCTTTACGTGAACCTCATCATGACACAAGAGAGGACGGCAGGACTGTAATTTCCCATATTCAGTGAATGCAACAGAGGCATGACACCAGACCAATCAGAGAGTTGCATGGAAATAAACGTGTGCTTGTGTCATTCAAGCTCGGCTCTGTGTGTGTGTGGCAATAGCGCATTTAGTGTGATAGAGAGAGAGGGAGAGGGAGAGAGAGAGAGAGAGGGACCGGTGCCAGCATGGACCGTGTTGTTAGCATCTGGTTAGCTAGCTGCACTAACGGACATAAGGAGCTGTTTGTTCCACAACAAGCTGGAGAAGAGTCCTCTCCTCTCAGACTGAGAGACTCAGGTGAGCTAAAGGACTCTCTGAGTGTTTAGATATAGTTCACTTTAGTCTAAGTTATCTCAGTGGGTCTCAAACGGTTTGGTCACAAATTATTCAAAAGATTATTTCCGCGGCACACCTTCATATGATCATTATAGTTATACAAACAATAAGAGAATAAAGGAAAAACAGTTATGAAATACTATATGGCAGTAAAACAAGAATAGAGTTTAAAAGGGGAGTGATTTGTAAAATATCCATAAAGAAAAAGAAAATCTGCTTACAGTTCTGTTTCATATGGGTGTTGAGAGAGGTATCCATAGATCTCTTCATGTTGCTCTCAAAGTGCACCAGATTGATGCTTTCAACTTCAATATTTAAAAAAATATATTCCCGGGGGAGCATCCCCCCGGACCCCCCAGAGGAGGTGAGGACCGCCCCCCACTCATAAAAAAGAGCACTTTACCCCTGCCTATATGCCGTGAGCTGATTATCGAGCCTTCATTGTAACAGTAATTCAGATGCAGCCTATATAAAAGGCCTCAAATTGGAAGCACTGTCTGGGCCGTCTTTTTCACTCAATTCTGCAATAGGTAGATCTCGCCTTTCACCTAGGCCGAGGTCGGTGATCTTGGGCTTAAAAAGGTTGGTGACCACTGCCTTACAGGGACATTTCTTTCCCCACTCTGTTGTGTTTACACACACAGGGGAGGATATACATGCACAAACACAGAGGATATATGCACACACACAACCACATGCAGATAGGAGAGGTGGCAGAGCAGAGAGGCTGCCAGGTACCTGGCGCCAAGGGAGCAGTTTCGAGGTGAGGTGCCTTGCTCAAGGGCACCTCGGCAGTGGCCTTGGAGGTGAACTGGCACCTCTCCAGCTACCAGCTCACTCCATCTTTTTTTTGGTCCGATCGGGATGTGAACCGGCGACCCTTCGGTTCCAAGACCAAGTCCCTACAGACTAAGCCACTGCCGCCCCAAAGGTCACCTATTGTGCAAAATCCACTTTTTCATGTCTTTTCTACATCAACATGTGTCCCCTCTGTGTAAAGAGATTCTGAACGTTTCAGGAAAAAAGATTTGCTCTCTTTTTGTCCTGATCCATTTATATAAAAACCTGTCTGAAAATGAGCTGATCAGATTTTGGCCACTTTATGATGTCATAACAATTTTTTGGCTTGTGCAACCATTAGCTAAGAACCAACCAAGGTAACCCCCCCCCCACCTTATCACCTGAATCTCCTCCTAGAGTACCATTAGGCGCTTTCACACCGGAGTACTTTTACCCGTACTTTTCCCGTTTAGTTCCGTTAGTGCCTGGAATTTTGCGTTCACACCAAAAAGAGAACTTAGTTCAGAGAACTTTTACCCACATTTTTAGTGCCTGCTAGAGAGGTTAGACTATCCTGGGGAGAAAAAAGTACCAATTTCTGATTGGCTGGGCGAATTGCACACCCCGTAAAACTCTGAAAAGTTTTTTGAAGCCGCCGTTGTATTTGCTGGCATTAGCATTATTAGCATTAGCATTAGCCCCGCACACCAACGGAGAGAGAATAACTTATGGCAACACAAAAAAAACCATGTTATCTGGTGCTAGCTGCGCTAACGGATATAAGAAGAAGATGTTTCTACAACAAAGGTGGAGGGGAGCTGTCCTGACAGACTGAGAGGCTGATAACTACAGCTCAGTGAGGTAAAGGACTCTCTGAGTGTTTAGATAGTTAACTTTAGTCTAAGTTATCTCAGTGGGTCTCAAACGTTTTGATCATAATTTATGTAAACACATATTTCCAAGGCACTCCTTTATAATTATTGGGATAAACAGGTTTGAAATCATTTCAATGTATACTATAGGACAGTAAACTTATATTGTGCCCTCATTGGTCATGTGCGTGTTTGTGTGTGTTGGAGGAGGGGCTCTGTAAGTAAGTGGCAGATTTTTCCGGCTGTGTATTTTCAAATTCTAGCGATCTCAAGCTGGTTTCTCCAAAATTACCTACCCCACCTTTAACTAGGTAAAATAAGATATGATGAACAACAATTTATTTGTTATTGGCTATGGTAGGTTATTGGTTGTTCACATACTTATTTGATTATTAAAATGTAAACTGATCTTTTTCATATGGGTGTTTAGTTTAGAGTTGTACCCCCCTAGTCTCTAGTAATTGTGTGTTCAAAGTGCATCAGATTGAAGCATTTTACTGTAAAATGTAAAAAAAAAATCTTCCTGGGGGGGCATATCACCGGACCCCCCTAGAGGAGGTGATGTCCACCCCCCAATTCAAACATGTTCATACAATACTGAATACATTTGAAGCCTTTTTGATGCATATAACCTATGTCAATATGTTTCTGTTTTTGTAGTGTATTTGTCTTTTGTAGAGATTTTTCATTTATTCTTTATATATTCTATAGGGAGGGGGGGGGGGGGGGCGCCAGCTAAAATCTCGCATCAAATTGGCTAGAAATGGCCCTGGGCGTTGGGAGTGGCTCCTTATTTTCATCTAATGTACCAGACAGAGAATCAGCACTTTTGAAACAGGGCTGAAAGCTGGTGTTTCAGCCAAACATTTCAGAGACATGTTTTGTATACATCTATAATATATTGATGAAAAACAGTATAATAGGGGACCTTTAAATCGAGCTAGTTTTCTGGGAGCCCTGATTGGAGTAAAAATATACTGTATATTTCTGACGATTTTAAAGATGTGTCAAGCATGACTCTAGGGGGAGACATTGTGTTAGTTTTCAGATAAATGTAAAAAAAGGTTGAGTCCTCTTCCCTGGATTGTTTGTTGTTACAACACATTGATTTATTGATTTGAACAATATTTCTCTAACAAATAGTTCAGTGTTAGAATCTGCAGTGAATTACACAGTAGAGACAGGTTGAAATGGGATTCTCATGGTTTATTTAGTGATAATTCAACTTGTCTCTCACTCTTTAAATAGGATGATATTTTTTGGTGTGTTGTCATCACTGATGCCTAATGAGTTCAGCTCAAACTTCTGGGTGTTTCTTCTCACCACAGAAGAAGAAAAGGTGTTGAGCAACAGATGGTTCCCCTCCTGAGATCACAGCGTCCCACTGGAGGAACAACACTGCAGTGATTAATGAGCACACACACACACGCACACACACACACACACACACACACACACACACACACACACACACACACACACACACACACACACACACACAGAGTAGTTTGACACTGCAGGTGATAAATATGTGGTTCAGTTATTATGATACTGCATTGTTTTATACAGTCCCACTGGTACAACATGTATACACACACACACACACACACACACACACACACACACACACACACACACACACACACACACACACACTGTTTTTGTCCTGTACTATTCTTTTCTTTCAGATACACACCCCTGCAGATCTGTATTCCTGTGAGGAAAGACAAAGATGTCCTTTAGTAAAGAGGCTCCAATTCATCAAAATCAGACAATATTTGTTTAATGACCCAATTTTCAAGTTGATTTTATCTATAAAGCACTTTTAAAAGCAACAGGGTTTTGCACCAAAAGGTATCACAAAGCAGGATATATGTATTAAAGCATTTATGTCATAGATGTTTCGAAACCAAAACATTTTATAACAGCAAGCACTTTAACAAAAATGTCGGCCTTAAGGTAGTGTACATCTTAAAGGCGTTTACAGACAGTAATATGGAAACACTGTGTTCACCTCAGATCGGAGACACATATGCTGACAGATAGTAGTTAGGCTTTTTGCTCTGTAATTTCATTTCTGCTTTATCTTTTTGTGAATCTGCCCTGGGGACGGGGCAGATAGCTGGTGCAAGTGATTTTCAATTCATGGTGCTATCAGTGGCTGCAATCCAAACTGTGAAACACCCCTGAGACTTGAGATAGTGATGTTGTCTCGCATGTTGATCATGATGGCGAGGATGACTGTCTGTCTGATGCCAACAGCTAACAACACACGTAAGTGCTGGATGATTGTGTTGGGATGCAACAGAGATTTCTTCTCAATTAAAACACAAAAGATTATTTTTGGGCTGAAGAGTTCTTGATGTGTGAACCAACATTAGAAGAGTTCTCATCCAGTTCCTTGGCAGCAGAAGCACTGTGCCTACAGATAAAACAACATCTGATTATCTTGATGTGTTTATGCACAATCCTTTCCTGCATCTTTTTATTGTCTTTGTGAATTTGTTTAGTGTGACTAAACTCAGTCAAGATTACAAGTAGCTATTTTTAGCTCAGAGCCTTTAACCTGGCTCGTTTGCTCCTCTATAACTTGAACCAGCTGAGAAAGCGAGTGAGTCAGTGAGAATGAGTAAGAAACACTGAGATCAGATGGATAAAATGAGTAATGTTAACGGGGCCGCTCGGAGTGACAAACCTACAGGGAATTATCAACAGACTTTCCACTCAGCTCTACATGGATTTGAAAATGGTTTCCCATAATTGTTTTGCCTTTTTCATGCTCACTGCTATCCATTTACTTGCTCCTTTTACACTGCAAATGTCACCTCTGTGGGAAAATAAAGGATTATCTTATCAGATAGATAGATAGATAGATAGATAGATACACACATACATAGATACATACATACATTGATTGTAAATTGGGAAATAATTATGCTATCAATATCAATAAATAAATACATATACACACACAACACTAGAAAGCTTAATATCCATCATGTATCTATAGATTAGTCAATATTAAATATAAAAACATAACTTAGAATACATTATAATAGACCAAACTACCACCAGTAAAATCATAACAAAGGATACTTTAAAACCGGAACTACTTTGCACATGTATATACTGTTTAAAGTTTATTCAGTTTATAAGTCTGCAAAGTAGTTTCGTTTTTTTCTAATTTGCATTTACAGGCATAAGGTGTGAAAATGAGATTGAGTGTTTGGAGTACATTTATCTGACAGTATCTCATCTCGTGCCATCACAATATTTAAAGCGTTAAAGCCTCTGGAGAACAGGTCAGGCTACATGGTGTAAATGAGCTGATTTATTGTGGAGATGAACGCACTCAGTCGGACATTGGCTGTAAGAAAGAACATCTGTTTTTGAAACCACAGGCCTGTATCGTCTGTATATTTAAGTTGGAACAGAGTCTGTCATGGTTAAACTCTGCACTAAGTACAGTTT
Organism: Trematomus bernacchii; assembly: GCF_902827165.1. NCBI lineage: Eukaryota > Metazoa > Chordata > Actinopteri > Perciformes > Nototheniidae > Trematomus > Trematomus bernacchii. The sequence continues at coordinate 3,694,338 of NW_022987588.1, read as the reverse complement.
ATAACAAGTCATATTTAGTGGTGGGAGAAGTAGCCTACTCATATTATATTTTTAGGTAAAAGTAGAAATATACTAAACTCTAAAAACACTCAAAAAACTGCAAAAGTATTGCCATTAAAATAAACTTAAGTGCCAAAAGTAATAGTACTTGTTAAGCGTAATGGCCCATTCAATTACTGAATTATGTTAACTGATGAATTAAAGTGAAGGTGGACTAGTTTGAAGCACACTGCTGCTGGATATCTTGACCTGAAGTTTTATTATTAGTTGATTTGCTAATAATCTGAACTAGTACAGTAAGAATAGAAGTATAAAGTAGCAACAAAATGAATATACTAGGTTTAAGTACAAGTACTTCAGAATATTACTTAAGTACAGTACTTGAGTAAATGTACTTCATTACATTCCACTGCTGAGTTTGCTGAGGAGAACAAAGAAGGTCATAAACTGCAGCGAGACCTCTTTGACGAGACTCAAGTTTAAGCTGTGAGACGTCCGAGAGGGAGGGGTGGCTGTGTTGATCCTTGACCTCTGACCTCCCAGTGGTGGAATAACCTTTCAACTCCGTAAGAGGGAAACTGCACAGAGCTGCAGATGTGACAACAGAGCGCCATTCTGCTGTCCAACAACCAAACACTGCACTGTGTGTGTGTGTGTGTGTGTGTGTGTGTGTGTGTGTGTGTGTGTGTGTGTGTCTGTGTGTGTGTGTGTGTGTGTGTGTGTGTGTGTGTGTGTGTGTGTGTGTTAGCCTCCTCTTCATTAATACAGTTAGCTTTGTCAGATCTGGGACATACAGAACAATAGAGCTGAAACACCAACAACACGTGTTCTGTATATTTCTCTGTTTCTGCTGGAGGAAAAAAAACGGTTTCCTGTCCTGCTTCTCTCAGATTTAATAATTAAGTTTGCCTCCTGCTGCAGTCATGGAACATTATTAATGACAAAAGTAGTCCAAATGTAATCATAAGTAACTTTAATTCATATATAAAAACTCTTTAAACATCCTTGCAATAAAACGTTTTTGAAATAGGAAGAGTAGAAGTCCTACGCTCAAAATCATAAAATTAAGTAGACTAAAAGTTAAGTACAATAGAATGTCCAATTTCAATAGTGAAAATTGAAGTACCGCATTATAACTACCGATGCTTTAATACATATCATTTTGATGTTGCAGATAGTAACTGTATATCCTGCTCAGTATAAGTAGAAGCAGCAGAAGTAGAGTTTAACTATTTAACCTACTTATGTATAGTTATATTTGTTATAAAAATCTCATCATCTGTTATTTATCGAAAAGGAGGAAGTAATTCGTTTGTTTGAGTAAGTTGAACTTAAGTTATAAGTATTTCTTTTTAGGTACTGCATGAACTTACTGCTCATTCTCTTAACTCCTTAAATACGACTGAAAACCACTTTTGTTTGTGTGAGTCAGTCAGTCAGTCTCTCCCACGGCCACCATGAGAACTGTGGACAGGAAGGATGAATTTAAACGTTGATTAGACATGGAATTCAAACACAAACAGTATACGACCTGATTCATATTTGTCATCTGACCTCCGTGTTTGTCTGTTTTCTCTCTGATCTCTCATGACTTCATCACTCAGCTGATTTGCTGGAACTAGTTTCTCCAGAAGTGCGTATTGATACGTTCCTCTGCAGTGGAGAAGTTCCTTGAGAGAATGAAATGTATACAAGAGAATAATAAGGAAATAAATCTGTTATGTTTATTTAAATTCATATTTCAGATGTGAAGATTTGAGCTCAGCTATTTCCAGTGGTTTTTATTTTGTCCGTCCTGCTTTTTAACATTTGTTATGTATTTGTTTTATAGCAGCCCATCTCCTTTTGTTTTATGATACTACCAGACAGTTGCTACTGTATGTATTTAAAACTTTTTTTTAAATTCTTGTAGAGCACCTTGTAACGTGTATTTGAAGTGTCATAAAAAAGGTGTTACAAAGCTCTAATATTGGATTTCCTTCATGTGCATCAGTTGTGCTGCCTTCAGGATCATCAGAAAAATGAATTCCCCACTCGGAAAATAGGCTTAATTAGTCAAATAAGTATAAAAACTAAACATGTTTTAGTTCCTCTCCATGACTTTCAAACATTTCGAAGAATGCTGATGCATTTCTAAAACAACTATTTCAAGTAACTATAATAAATCATTCAAGAATTGTTATTTGATTAAATGAAAAGTCAGCACAAACAGAACTGTGTTTTAAGGAACTGAGTTGCAGATTTCTGGGAATTTGTTCTTTTGATATATGGAGCTTACAAACTGAGAGCTGCTGCATGTTTAGTTTTGAACTCTGGGGACAGAAAGCAGAACTGAAACATACCGGAGAGTCACGATGGTTTATAATGTAGCAGAGGATCAGAACATATTAAGTATTAGGCAGAACCTAATCCTTTTGGAAGCGGTTCTTTCAAATAAACTGTTAAGCTGAAGTAAAGTTTCCTGCCCATTTATAGTATAGATTATAGCCAATTTAATAAACTAGACTGAAATGAGCTGACACTCCCCAAATGCCAATAGACCAGGCTAGAGCCCTCTGTGTGATTGGTACTCAATGGGTAACCTGAAAGGAGTCAATAGTAACTAATCATGTGTCAATTTGATCCATCCTGTTACTAAAAGAGACGGTCTGATTTTCTAGGTCTCTCGCCCCTGGTCAGAACAGATGTTTTGCTCCAGAGGCATTGTGGGGCTGTGTTGCTGTGGCGATGCCTCCAGTATCACCAGCTGTACTTCTCCCCGATGTCAACATCGCTACTGGCAACTAAGACGAAAACAACAACATCATTTTCATCAACAAGGTCTCTAAAAATGGTAAGGGGTAAAACCTTCATTTGCATAAATACAGGAAACTCTGTGTGTGTGTGTGTGTGTGTGTGTGTGTGTGTGTGTGTGTGTGTGTGTGTGTGTGTGTGTGTGTGTGTGTGTGTGTGTGTGTGTTTTGCTTCAGTCCTCAGAAACCAAAGCCTTTCGTTGTCTTCTACATTGGCGAAAGGGACACACACTAAAGAAAGAAGTTTTGTTCTGAATGGAAACCATGTGCAGATTTCAGAGTTTCCCTCTGAAGGCATTGAGCTGACAGGAAGTGACCTCACTGCAGCAGCTCTAGTCTCTGACTGGTTGGAGGTACATAATGTGCCTCTCACCTTACAGGATGTCCCATTCCTGCTATTCTGTCTCACTTCCTGTTTGTTTATTTTAAACAGGATAATAAACATCATGATGGGAAATTCACAAAAATGGTTACAATAGAGATTCAAAACACACACACACACACACACACACACACACACACACACACACACACACACACACACACACACACACACACACACACATACACACACACACACACAGACAGACAGACTTCCTTGTTGTTTTGGAGAGAGATGAATGAACAGTAGAGATGTTGTCAGGATAACATTCAGCAAACATCATGTTTGAATATTTGACATCCTCTCGAATCTGTGAGGTCTTAAAAATGACACACATTGCCGAGGGTGTAAAAAAAGCCATCATACATTAAACCAAAGTAAATATTTAGCCATTTGTATATTACGACTTAACACTGTTGACTTTATTGAACTAAGAACAAAGTTGAAGTGCCTCGCTGCAGTATAGACTTGCTAGAAGTAACTGTTACATCAAAAGCCATAGAGTGGAGAGTCAGGTTGTTTCCAAATGTTTCCTTTCTTTATAATAAGGTAAGCTGAGTATTAAGAACTCCTACATTGTGTGCAGTTAATTCTTATTGGTAATACCTGGATCTCAATTCTTGACATTCAGAACTGGGACAATGCAGACAATACAACATAACATCCCATGCCTCCAACATAATCTAGAGAGATTTCTTTTTTACATGTAAAGGTTTTCTAATCACAAAGAAGCAGAGCAGGGGCTTCCCTTGGTTAACTCAGGAGGAGACAGCTGTGTGTGTTTGTGTTTGTGTGTGTTGGGGTGTGTGTGTGTGTGTGTGTACGTGTGTGTAGGATGTTATTATTCACTCTGACAGGGGTGAAGGACTTATACTCTTATTTTGACAGGCAGTCAGCCTTCAGTGCTCTTATTTTGATGTCACTTCCACCAGGCGAGGCCTTGACAGAGGTGAACTTCCTGTGACGAGGGGAACAGGGAGAGACGGAAACGGAGGATGAGCCAACATCTGTCGCCGGGGGCAACGGGTGCTAAAGCCTTCCTCAGCAACTAGAGAGTCCCTCGCTGTCCAACAGAAAAGAGGAAATCCATCGCAGTCGCCATGGCTACAAAGGTATTTACATGTGAAATCATCAGTAGGAGGAAGTTAGTCAGTGTGTCATTTTTTTCCAACCACAGACACATTTCTTAGAGTGTTCTTTGGAAAACTTTCTTTATAATAAGAACTTGATATCTTGCTGATTGTAAACGGGTGTTTACTTTGGAAAGTTACTTAAACTATTCAATGCAGCCCCCCATCCTCAAATCTGACGTGGTGTGGGTGGGAAAGGGGGTTTCCAAAGCTATATGACATCAGCTCTGTTGGATTATATTGGCTCCTTTTGGAGTTTAGGCCACACAAACGGCTCTGTGAGGCTGAACTGATGCATAGCGGCACTTTGAGCTAAAAGCTTGAGTCGGACCACTCAGGCTGGAGGGGCAGGGGGTCGAAGAAGTCAAGATCTTTAAGTACCTGGACACTAAAATCAACACAACTTGTCCTTCACACAACACTGGGTCTAAAAGAAGAACCAACAATGCATGTTTTCCTAAGAAGGTTTTAACATTGTAAAGCTAGAATGGTAGAAGACATCTTAATAGCAGTATATCCATTTTTTAATCAAATAATCCTCGCATCATACATTTCAACTTTCTCACAAAGTACAAAACAAAAAACCTTTCATGAGTCATCAACCATGCAACCAAAATCCCCTGTACCACTCCAACCCAACCCTCAGACAATCTTCATGTGTTCATTAAGGACCCTTCACAGCCTCTCACCACTCCTACCAGGCTGCCGCAGTGCAAACAACCTTCCATCTGCACTATTCATTTTTGTTAAAGGTCAAATAGACAGTCACTCCTTCTGAATGCAGCTTTGCATCACATGGTTTGTGTTTTTCATTTAAGTTACGAGAGACTTTAACCCAAGATAATTTGTATCATTATGTGATGGACAATACAGTTATTGTTATGGCTACATGTTCACATGCTTATGTTTAGCAGAAGTGATGCTTACTATGGTTATACTCTTTGCTTAGCATGCTTACATTTGATCATTTCCACTGAGTCATGGTAATGTCATTAGTTTTGTTGGTATTTGATAAATAAACAATAATATGGGAAATATAAAAATGTTGACCCGATTATGACCAAAAGACAGACACTCATCAAAGTTATCAAATTTCATCAATTTGGGAACAAGAATCCCTAAACTAAATGTTATGGCAGTCCATTGAAAAGTGTTCTTGAAAGCAACAATATTATCATTCATTTCCATGAAAACCTCATCAGTAGATGTTCTGGACCAAAGAGTTTTTATGCACCGACATCATCATGCTGAGGCAATAAAAGTGTGTGTTTGTGTGTGTGCGCCTTGTGACGGCCAGGGTGCATTCAGGTCACCATGTGATTCTGTGATTCTTGGGCATTTACAGAATCACACAAGGACAAACAGTAGTAAGAGGTGAAGTACAGTCAGTCTTCACTCATGGGTTTAAAGTCCTGGAGGTAAAATCAAATCAAATCAAATCAGGTTTTATTTATATAGCACATTTAAAAGCGATGTTTGGTCGAGCCAAAGTGCTGTACATGTAATAAAAACACATTACTACATTCACAATAAACGACAATAAATTACAACAGATATATCTTAAAAACAAAATAAAAATAAAACACACGGAAAAGTCAGGAGTCGTGCTCCGCTCTAACTAGAAAGCCAGAGAGGTAAGTTGGACACATGACAGGAAGATGTGTTCTGAATGACCACGCACACATTAGCAGTCGGACTGATTTGGTCTCTGATTTAGACGACAATATTATCAAACAAAGTGACAAACAATCTGGTCTGGCTCATAATCAAATGACGATTAAGTGTAAGAGATGTCCAAGGTCTCAAATAAATCTATTAATTGCAAATAACACTGACGCATCTTGTTCTACAGGTACATTCAGGTGCACAGATTGAGGAAAAATAGGTATTTTTGTAGCTTTTAAAGCATCAAAACACATTTTAAAGGGGCCCTATTTTCTTAATTGGGTTTTCTAACCTTTCCTGCAGTGTTTTATTTTGGATTTTGTGCATGAAAATGGTCTGCAAACACCAAAGTTCACGTCAGAGGGAGTTTATTTTCCACTGTTTACTTCTGTAACAAAATGACATCACTATGTAACACTTCTATTGTGCTTATATTGGGTTAAGGTAAGCCACCATGTTTCATGAGCATGAACTGGACAGTAGTGGCATGTGCCACAAAAAAACCCAGTTTTGTCGCTTCCTTTTTGTGTCGATCTGTTTTCATGATGAACTACATCCGAGTTTCTTCGATGACACTGTGTATCAAAGCATAACGAGACACAATTTAGAGGACAGATGTTAAAAAAACAGTCTTAACTCAAAGCATCTCGTCAGGAGGAAATGAGCTTCACTTTCGACAGAGTCTGTTAATGAATCATCAACAGTTGGAAACCAGTCGAAGAGCAGTGGGAGAGAACACAGCTGTCAATGTATGTGTGTGTGACAGTGTGTGTTTTGCAGTCAAATACCTCACACTGCTGCCTCTGTCTTAACGCTGACATCATCAGTTTCCATCCCGATAAGGGTTTAGGATGTATGAATAAAAGAGGCCCCCAGTCGGTGAAAAGAACGTCTGATTTGTCAAAATGAAGGTCAAATTTGTTTTAATTGTTCCATCATAGCTCTTCACAGTATGTCATTTGATGCACACGCCTCTCGTGCTTCATTACACACAGGCATGGTTTCCTACACACTGTGTAATGATGCTGACGGAGCATTATTCTCTCACTTTAATTAACATCCTGTACTCTTTTTAATTAACATATTGGTCAAAATGTCGTTCAAACTGTGTGTCGGGAACACTTTATTAAACTGAATGTGATTTACAGTTGTATGAATTAAGCCCCGATAAGATACCTTCTGGTTCCTACTGGTACTTCAATGTCATTTCAGAGGAAGAAAACAAGTCTATTTGGAACAAAGGAGTAACCATTATCGATATAACAAGAAAGGCTAAACAAATAATTATCAATTTAGTTTTGTAAATATTGGGCACCTTACATTAACTACTACAGTTATGGTTGCATATTATCATTGTACTACTAACTTAACTAACATTACTCGATCTTCAGAACAACGGTGTTGCATGTGCCATTTTCCTAATAAAATCCCCCGTAAGTAACCATTATCTCTGTAAATACTGTTGAACAGTTAAATCTCAAATGTACTTTCTCTAAACCTACAGACTGAATAAAAACCATTGCTATTTAGGAAACAAACCTTTCGTTTTTTACTGTTTTCCTGTGAAAAAAGTCCAACTTCTTGGTTAGGTTTTGGAAAAGATCTTGGTTTGGGATGCAATCGTGCATTTTTTGTTTAGTTCAGGGGACAGTGGTGGCGTCATCTCTTAATGTTTGATGTTTTTCCCATTAGGCCACACGAACCTCCCTCTTTCTATAATATTGTCACCCAACTTCTTATTTTGCTGCTGACGGACATGAGTCCTGCTTCCTACAACTGCGGCATTGCACACAGAGATGGGTGTCCTCCATCTTCCCGTTTGAGGCTGAGCTCATGCTTACACACACACACACACACACACACACACACACACACACACACACACACACACACACACACACACACACACACACACACACACACACACACACACACACACACACACACAGGAGCTTCATTAGGGCTGATATTAGTGTGAACCAGTTATAGCTTCCTTCCCCCAAACACACCCACACATGGACCACAGGAGGTCACTGATATGAAGCCACAGCTGGATCCAACACACACACACACACACACACACACACACACACACACACACACACACACACACACACACACACACACACACACACACACACACGCACACACACTGGGACAAGGTCTTGTGTGTGTGTTCACTTGTCAGAGATAAGCATGTCAGGGCCACAGAGAGATACAATTCAGGAGGAAGCCCCCCTCTTCACACACACACTCACACGCACACACTCCGGCTCTAACGACTGTTTTTAGCCGATCTGATGGTCTCCCCCCCTTCAGCTCGTTAACAGGGTATCAGTTTCCCTCCAGGAGAGATCTTCACTGCAGCTCATTAACACAATTAATTGACGCTCATTAGCTTAATGCAGCTGCATGTTAGCAGTCCACAGTGTTCATTTAAGCGTCTGACGCAACAGAAGACATGATTTCACACTTTGATTTCACACCAGATCCGTGAACAAATTAATGAACACATAAACAAGTCAGGGAGACAACAGGATCTGAAGACATAGGAGTCATATGATCATCATTGTCTGGGACTGTGGAACAAGCAAACAATACGTTCATTATACAAACCATAATAGAACAAAAGGGATGCACTGAAAAAGCTATGGAGATGAAGCCAGCTTCACACATTTCAGGATTTCTGCTTTTTCTCAACTTAATAAAAAGTAGAGGTTGGTTGGATAATACAAGCAATGTGTAGGAGTTATATTTATCCTACTTTTACTTGTAACTTTAATTGTAATTTCAAAGCTTTGTGTAAGTACTTTAAATATATTATATACATCCTTCCTTCACTGTTTTTAAAAGGATTTGATGTGTAGACAGGGGAATGTTTTGTCTATTAGACGGCCAGCGGTGGCGGCCGCTCCCTCCATTGTTTCCAATGTCGACTGACGTCTTTTATCGCTGCCATTTGAGTTTATGATGATTGAAGTATTTAAAATGTTCTTCTTTTATATATCAATGAGTCTTGGGGTTCAAAGTCTGACTATCCAGACTGTGAAAATAAACAACTTAAACCCTTTTTGTGACTGGCGTAATTCTCAGGATTAAAGATCGATGTTGTGCAGGGCCGATGTTGGTCTCCTGCATGCAGAGTCTGTGAAAATCATTTGCCTTGGCTGCCAAAATGTCTGACTTGCATTCAGGGGCCGACTGGCCACCTGTGTGTTCTGGAGAATCACAGAACAACTGGCACATCATTTATCATTTTAATTTTTAATTTTGATTAAACATCATGAAAGTTGCACATTGACACGTGTCATAGGGAGACAGCTCTGATGCAAACCGTTGTTGCTTACACATCAAGAAAATATATCATTGATAATATTCTGAGTTAAGATCAAAACATTGTGACACTGCTGCTGGCTCTTGCCTTTTCATGGAAGGCATCAATTGTTGTGGGCTGGGCTGAGTCAGAGTCTGGGGCTGTTGTTCAGTCCCATCCGGTCCCTGTTCGCGTCTGGAGAAACCTTAAGTGTTGATTGGAGGCGTGTGGCGCAGTGGACTAGTGCAAACCCATGTCGTTGTGTCCCTGGGCAAGACACTTCACCCCAAATTGCTCCTGTGGGGATTGCTCACAGTATTGAGTATGTAAGTCGCTTTGGATAAAAGCATGTAATGCAATATTACATGTAACATAATGTAATGATTGATGTGTCGCTATAAGGGTCCAGCATTCGTAGTGCATTAGTAGATTGCTAAGTAAAACTTTGAAAAAAGTTTCTCAAACATTACACAGCTGTGCAACTGTTCTACCTGCTTTGAGTCAGTTACTAAAGGAACAGCCCAAAAATAGGATGCCACTTGGGCTGTGTGTCGCACGGTATCATATCGTTACCGACTGAGACATTTATGTATCATATTGTGTCTCTTGCACCCTGCATGAGTAGCATATTCATGGTAGGAGAAACACGCCTGCAATGACTGACCCGCGGATGGAAGAACAACCGTCGGCGGGAAGTTCACTTCCTGGGGACAAACAATGGCTCTTGTTCTAGACAGGATATGACATCATCATGAAGGAATATAGGACAGGAAGCGGCTAATATGGGTGCTCTCCTCTTGTAAAGTGAAGCATCGTTTCTGTGCAACCCTCGTCTGATCAACGTTCACATTATTGGGCCATGTTGTTTATCCAAAGTAATCCTGTTTACATTCTTTTATCACTGTGTGGATAATAAGGACGATCACAATGAGAGGAAGGTTCAGGGAAATATTTGTTATAGTTTTTTATGGGAGCAAAATGGCCAACCTTGAATAAATAAGTAATGCACAAAAATGTCATCAATTACCAAAAACATATCTATTTAAAAAAAATGTTATCAAGTTAACTTTTAATGTCATTTTTTTTACTTTGTAATTTTTTATATTTCAATTCATATTGTATAGCACCATATCATACAAAAGCGGTTCAGATTGCATTATTCAGAAGTACATAGAAACAACATAAAACAGCAAAGATTTACAAATAAACAGAGAATAATGCATACACACACAAAAGAACACATACTGTACATACAAGCAGACATACTGTACAAATACGTCCTGTTTATTTAAGAAAGTGCCCGAGTGAAGAGAAAGGTCTTTCCAATGTGGGACACTGTGTAGTTAAACCATTTTTTTTCTTTTTCTGGAGGGCTTCGCATTGTCTTCACAGTTTAAAATCTTTCATGGTCAGAAACGTGGAGCAGGAAACACGAGCAGTCCCAGCTGACTAATCACATCTCTTGTGCTCTGATGTGTTGTTACAGGTTGGAGCTGCTCCACACCAGCCGCACACGGAAGGATTCATCCAGCTGCGTTTAGTTAAGTGTGAAGGAACCACTGTCTGCTCCTCCTGACAATAAAGCACTGAACACAAACCTGAGGACAGACTCCATTGTACTTTAGCTGTTCACACTAACGAAAGGTTGTTAAAATTAAGAATTTTTATATTTATAAAAAAATGTATGCTGCTTTCAGACATGGACCTCCTAATGTAATTGTAATGACATGATTTTACATGTTGGTGTCATGTCCGAATAAAACCAAAGTTACTCTTACATTATAGGCACGAATCAAATCCTAAATCCTCTTTAGACAGGGAATATATTGCTTGTCTTATCCATCCTTTAAAGAAATGACTAGATGTGAAAGCACACTGACCGAAAATGCAGCATGGTGCATGAGATAAATTCAGCTTGGTTTAATAGTACAATAATAAAAAAAGGCGGGAAGTTTATAATGTTCACTGCATTCATGATGAATTTAAAACATATTTGCTATTGTAGCCTTAATCTTTGACATTGTGAGCATGCATGCGCTCCCCTGGCTCTCACAGAGAATCCACTGATTCATTTTCTCCTTCATTTTATTGTTTAATGTTATTAGAAAGCAAATTATTTTGCCTGTTTAAATATCCGAGATTGTTATCCTGCTGACAAGGTAAACCAGAAAATGGCTTTATGTAGTTTTGAACGGCACATAGAAGTTTGTCGTTTAAGTTGAAGGGCTTGGTTAAAACCGTTTTACTCCCAAATGTTGTTACAGATCCTAAATGTCCTCTCCTGTTGCATCTGTTACATTACCTTACAGGCACATAATGGCTGAATGGTGAACATATATCCCTTTAACTGATAGAGCACAGCAATGTTACAAAGTCAATGTCTGGAGAATAGGATTTAGTTTGAAGCATCATAAACTGAACCCCTCAGATTTTCAGATGGACAGAGATGGACTGTTCCCCTTCTAACACTTAGAAAAGCTGGATGGTGGACTTGGATAAACGCGTACATGCTGTGAGTGTTCCGAGTAATGTGACCTATCTAAATCTAATTTTTGAATCACATTTTTTTGTGAATCTGGATTGCAGCTACTCTGTGTAGAGTCATTTCCTCCGTCAGCAGCCCGTCTGTGTGTCCGAAGGCATTTTCTTTAGTAACAGCTTGTGTTGCCTGTGGGACAACTCACACACACACAGACACACATACTCACACACAGTCTAACTGCTGCAGGCCTGTAGCTCATTACTAATTTAACATATGGCTGCAAATACACAGTAAACAGTCTTCTTGATTTGTATCATTAATTACTGTTTTATTTGAAATAAGACAGACTGTCGATGTGAACTCTAATCCAGTTCACTGGACCGAGTTTATTTACGTTAAGATTCACAGTTGGGACACCTTTTGCGTAACTCTGTGATCAGTTTTCAGTCTTCAGAAAACAGAAGAAGGTTTTTCTTTCGGTCTACTCTGGTTAGAGAAAATCTAAAAGCATCAACATGCAGCTCAGTTTGAAGATGTTTCTTTTCTCTTCTGAGAGGCATCCTCAGTTCTCCTGACGGATGAGAAGTCCCAGACATTTTTAACCTTCTTTTTTTAATATATCTATTTTGGGCATTTTTTCCATGTTTCCGCTCAGTCTGTTACATGCAGTCCTCTAACACTGCAGTCCTTGTCTCTCTGATATTCTCTGTTTATGCTGCAGACATGTTCACATGTGCTGTGTGTAAAGTCTGCACGGTCGATAACATTTGCAGACGTCTGCAGAATGTCCATGTGGACCCTCACGTATACGGTCAGATAACATACTTTATTGTGGACCTTCTCAGCACCACAGCTGTTTTCCCCTGTCTCCAGTACTCACGCTAAGCTAAGCTAACCAGCTAGTTTTAGCTTCAACCTATACCATATTTCCTAGAATCCTTTTACTCTTTTGTGGCTGAGTCTCCGGAAAGACTTGCCTCTTCAAAGTTTCACTTGTGGTGGAAAGTAACATATTACATTTACTCAAATACTCTTGTTAACATTTTAAAAAGGAAATGTTGCACTTTTTTACTCTACCGTTAACTTCTTCTTCGATTAGCAATGCAAAAAATGTGTTTTCAATACATTATTATAGATTAAGCTTTAGGTTGTAAAAATGTGCCCCAACTTTACCAGTTGCAATGATTATTTTATCTTTAAACACACCGTGAAACGTACTGTATGTGTCAGTTATTATAAAAAACAATATTGAACCTTTTGTCCCATTTTTATGTTATACTTTGATATGTTTACACAAGTAAAACTTTGAATGCATGACTTTGACCGAACTGTATATCTACACAGTAGACTTGCGGTATTGCCACCTTTTACTTCAGTAAAATATTGCAGTATTTTATCTGGTGTTGTCACTGGATCTCTGTGGTAATTTTTTGACTTCCCTTTGGATCTTTCCCAAGTTGCTGTTAGTTGAGTGTTGGTGAGGTAACACATCCTTAAGGACGTCAGGACATTGTGTCATCTCTCAACCTCCGACACTTTGGCTGCATGTTGTCGTCTTCTTGTTTGCTCTTTCGTGTTCTTCTTCCTGTCCACAACAAATGAGTATCAACGCGGTTTGAGTCTGTTTTTTGGAAGGAGATGGAAGAAATTAGTTTAAAACTGACAAAAAACATTCCTGCAGACTGTGAGTAATAGTGACTTTGAGATAGTCCAAATAACTATTGCAATGACAACATCACACATACACACACACACACACACACACACACACACACACACACACACACACACACACACACACACACACACACACACACACACACACACACACCACACTGAGGCCTGATGGAACCAATTAGCGGACGTTACCATGGCCTGGAGACGTCACAAGCTGTTCAGACTCTCCCTCCCTCCCCCAGGGGGTCTCTGTGTGTGTGTGTGTGTGCATCTCTGTGTGTGTGTGTGTGTGTGTGTCACTGCACATCACTGCTAAAATATTTACAGTCCTCTGTGATTTACAGTTTATATCAGTGACCTACATTCATGTGTGTGTGTGTGTGTGTGTGTGTGTGTGTGTGTGTGTGTGTGTGTGTGTGTGTGTGTGTGTGTGTGTGTGTGTGTGTGTGTGTGTGTGTGTGTGTGGAGTCACGGCTAACTGTCAGTGACCTCACCCACAGGAACATCTCCATATAAGGCTGTAGACACAACGAGCTTCACAGTGCTGAGTGAGTGTGTGTGTGTCCATCCTTATGTTTCAAATCAGACCGGTTCTGCTCTGTATTTGTAAAGTACGTCTGTTTAGCAGCGTTGCTAGGAGAACACACTGCCATCAATTTTAATGTATGCCATATAAATGTTTTTAATAAAATGAGAATGACTGTATTGAGTAGAACTAAATCGTAGTCATTTTAAATGGACATTATAAAAAACTTTTGACATCTAGTTGGATTTAAAGGATAATTATGTGTATTATAACATGGGTTTTATTTTCATAATTTTGCCCATATTCTTTTTATCAATAATACTGTACTGTTATCGTAATTTTTCCGATTTAAGAAACACTCAGATGAGACTGTTAAAAAACGTCCAAGATATTGAGAAGAGTAAATATGACCTAAAATATCTGGAGAAACACCCATTACAGTTCACACACCAACTTCCTGTTTCAACTTTGTCCTACTGTGCTTACTGTAGTTGTGTGGACACAGTTTTCACGCATTATGAGGACTTAATACAGATTTTTCAGATAGATGTGCTCGCTTTCATTGTGATGTCTCAACAATCTGCAAAAAAAAAAATGTTGATTTAGTTAAACCAAGTGAAAGCATGCCGATTGTTTGTTATCTTATCTCTCCTTTACAAAGGTGAAGTGAATCTGACAGTGTGAAGAGTTCAACTCGGGTGAACTTTGACACGTAAATGTTCAGCATTGACCAAAAGTGAGCTCATAATTAAGGGAACTGAGAGTTTAAACCAGAGGAAGTTATCGTAGCTTATTAGCTCTGCTGAACCATTCATTTTTATTTCACCTCCTCTGTTAAAGTATAACATAATCCCACAAAAGAGAAAAGGTTTTTATCTCCTTGAGCTTTGAAGCATGGCTGAATTTCACTGTTTCTAGTGTTGTGGGACTCCAATGACTCCTAAAACAAGCCCGGTCCTCCAGCCTGGTTTCGAGGACTAGATTGTTTTTTTCAGGTTTACTTGTACTCTTATTTGAGTTTATTTATAATCAGAATCCAAATACCTTTATTCATCCCACGGAGGGGAAACTAGCATTGTGTAGTGACTTGACCTTTTTGGTCAAGGTTGACGGATGGGCCGGATAAACTAGCGACTTTCACCCAAAAGACTGGTGTTTTTATCGTAAAACAAAAAAGTCAATGTTACCTTTCTAAACGTAACGTAGCAAACATATGTACAGTATTTTAGGCCAAACAATTATCTATTACTAAATATAACAACGTAATTTTGCAGAAAGATGACCACATATTTTAAACTGCAAAAATGATCTGGGACACAATCCTGCTCAGTTGTACGGGAATGCGATTGTTGGGGGCAGGTTTGGTTAAGTTGAACTTCAATCTGAGAAAACTATTTTCTTCAAAAGCACTGAGAGTAAAGGTTTAATTCAAGTAAACTTGAGGGTGAATTTTAAACAGTTTGTATCCTCAGACGCGGTGTGTGTGTTTGTGTGTGTGTGTATGTATGTGTGTCATTTCCTTCCATTTTCAGTAATGTCAGCAGCCACGCCCACCTCCTTCATCATCTCCCTCTCTCGTCCTGTACAGCCCACACACACACACACACACACACACACACACACACACACACACACACACACACACACACACACACACACACACATACACACACTGCTCTGTATCTGATCAGACTGATCTGTGATCATTAGATGTGAACACAGCAGGAATCAGCAGTCTATTTAACATACCACAGATAAGTCGGTAACTCTTTTATCTGTGAATGTGTGTGTTATCATGAGAAGCTCCATCAGCAGACAAGACAAACAAACACTCACAGACCTGTGATCTGTTTATGTCTTGAACATTTACATTTATGGGGGGTTTTTGTTTTTCAAAGAGGAAATGGAAAGGTTTGGTTGTTCTATCTCTATTTTAGTTAATTTACATGTTGTGTAAATTATATGTGGTTAGTTGTCAAATAGTTTCCCCTACACAGATTAACAACTACCTAACTAATAAAGACGCAACAAGTTGTAAAGCATTTCAACGTCTGAACTCTAAAGTAAAGAAAATAACTGAACTTTCCTCAACTCCTGATAACTAGATAACTAAACACACAATCTAAACAGGACATGCTGTAGTAAACAAAAACTCTAACTACAAGTAAGCCAAAACTCAGAAATAACTGCAAAAAACAAAACGTCTAAACTCTACTTAAGTGAACTAAACAAAAATAAATCGAAACTAAAGTTAACAAACATCCAAATAAAATAAAAAGTAAGAAATAAACATGGAAACTCGTAAACATCTGATCTGACCTAAAGCTCAAACAACTAAAGTAAGATCAACATCTGGTCAACGTAAACTGAATGTAAACTCAACTCTCACAACGGAAATGAATCAATTAAAACAATATTTTCAACACCTAATGTAAATTGAATAAAATGAAACAAACTCTTCTGTCTTCTTCTTTCAGTATTTAACTTTGTGGATAAACTGAATTTTAATTAGGATGAATAGTGCATGTTTTTGTTTTTTTTCTTTACGGTAATTTGGTTATTTTCTCTGGATTCCTGTCTCAGTATCACTTCACACAGATGTTGTCGCTGGCATACTGTGTGTTTGTGTTTACGTTGTCCTGACGACTATACAGGCATTGTGAAATGATTTCATCAGGGCTTTTCTCAGGAAAATCCGTTGCTGCTTCATTGTTTTCTGAGTGTCATTACAGGCACTCCTCCACATCTGTAATAACTTATATCAGGAAACTGGGAACAAAATGCTGACTTTTAGAAACACTTCTTTCATTTTCAGATCGATCCTCCCTGACCTGTCAGAGAATGTCTGATGAATTTAATCATCACAGGTCAAAGACCCGCTGACAACATGCAATACAACCAGTTGCCAGTTTATTTGGTACAACTAGTTGAACCTATGCTTGACCTATTAGTAGGGATGGGTACCGAGCCCCGGTATTAAACGGGCCCCGGGGCTGAATTATTAAAGACCGTGGTACCGTTAATCTCCGACGTTATCGGTCTTTTTATCGGTACTGGAGACATCTAAAAAATATGTCATGTGTATTATTGCTACACAAACATTATATTGCAGTTTTAGTGTTGCCAACTCCGTTTCTAATACGCAAAAAGACTGCAAAATGCGTCATTTTCAGTATTTTCGATCTCTCCAATCCAGACGAGAGATCTCTCTCCCCCGCCTGTGTGCGAGGGGGCGGGGCAGTTTACACACACGCAGCTGCAACATGCAGCAACACACACACACGGAGGAGATGGCGGAGAGAACGCGCTCCGAGGTGTGGTTCAACTTTACCCGTCTCGCTCGTTGCCTAAAGTGCAATAAGAGTTTAGCATGTCAGGGGCGGGTAACACGAGCAATTGTCTAAACATTTAGCAAAAGTGCTCCACATTCAGACGGAGGAATGCACCGGGTTTGACTGTCTGTCCCCATCCACGAGTAACGTTTCCACGTCAGGTGTTATGTATGCTAGCAGCAACACACGGAGCTAACTCAATGATACAAAAACATGGGTTGATGATTAGAGGTAACTGAGTTATTTAGTTTGTTAAAGTTTCAGCCATTCTGTTCACAGTTCTGTCATCACATTATTTAATACCATTTGTTAAAACGTTGTTGTTTCTTTTGATGTGAAATATTATGTATTTAATTTAAATAAAAAGCAATGTTAGTTTTGTTCACAATTTGTTTATTTTCATTTGTCATTTAATCGTTTATTTGAATAGGGACAATGCACATTAATGAACACTTTAGACAAATAATGCTTCAAGGGTAAATATGCCGGATTTTAGCTTTGAGCTAATTTCCATTCGTAGTCCCTGACATACAACATATAGTTCGTTTACCTCATTTTTCTCTCCAAAAGAACCGATAAGAGTACCGTTAAAAGACCGGACCGATAAGCGGTATCGATAAAAGTAGTAGTACCGTTAAAACCTTAACGATACCCATCCCTACCTATTAGTCAAGTACAAAATCCCAAATTGGCTCCAAACTTCGTAGTTTTTATAAACTATATTACTCTGGACCTAAGACTTAAAAGAAAATCAACTTTGAACTAGTTTAGTGGGGATGTACTTCTGAACTGTGAGAAAAAAGAGAGAGAAGGAAGTGAAAGAGAACAGAGGAAGTGCTACAAGTGTTTACTGTCTTCTGAAACAAACATAGTCCCACACACACTCATCACACACTAACTGCATGACTGAATGCTGCCTTCCATGTGTGAGTTTGAGAGACACTAATTATTTACTGGTCGTTTTAACTGCATGGTCTAAATTTCCTGGCAGCAGTGTGTTTAAAATTCTTTAAGATTGAAGAAGCACAGAAACAAGAGTGGGAGTTCAAATGTTTTGTATCTGCTTCTCATCTTCTGTCCTCCCGTCCATCAATCTACTGTCTGCCGTGACCTTTGACCTTGTAATTGTACGTTAAGCGGTGGTTCAAAAATACCTCAGTGCACACAGCTAAAGGGATGCTATCACCGCTACATGTAGCAAGAAGTGTGTTTGTGTGTGTGTGTTCTAGAGACAGTTTTAATGTCTTGTTTGTGTTCTGCACATGATGTCACTCTCCATATAAAAGGGAGCAATCATCAACCTTCAAAGTACATGCATTTATCTTTGTGACAATACCGAAGTATTTTAGGGCTGTGTTTGATCCATCATCAAATGAGCTATTTTCATGTAAATAGAGCTAAATGTGATAAAAGGAGGCAATACAATTCAGGGACAAAAGAAAGTCAAGTTATTTCTTTAGTGATATTTTAAAGGGGCCATATTATGCTTATTTTCAGGTTCATATTTGTATTTTGTTCCTCTACTATTGTGCCTTAAATAAAAAATCTATTAATTATTATTATTTTTCTTTTCAAAACTAAGCAGAAGAACTTAGAAATCTACATTTTGGTAAGTATTTTGCCAGCCGAATTATATAGTTTTTCCGGATATCCAACATTTCAAACTTCTTTTTATTATAATATATTTGTTGATCCAATTTGACTGGGATTGTATTAAGGCAATAACGTATGTCCATGAACATTTGACTAAAGTTAATATCAATTACTCCTGGAGTTACATGTGTGATCTACGTTGTTTTGTCAGTAACATTGGTTTACTTCTTCACTGAATACTTTGTTTGCACGCCTCCTGATTTAGGCCTAATCTCAGTGCATGCTTGTAGCTGGCGCGAGTATAAAACTGACTTAAAAATGTCAAAATGCTTTAAAACAAGGAGGATTTCCCCCCTTCTTTACAACACAAGGACCCTCAGATTGCGTAGGAGGGTGGGAACAGTAGCTGGTCAGATTCCAGCATAATAACTGCAGGGTCATTAACAGGAAATACCGACAAACGTGTGTGTGTGTGTGTGTGTGTGTGTGTGTGTGTGTGTGTGTGTGTGTGTGTGTGTGTGTGTGTGTGTGTGTGTGTGTGTTGTGTGTGTGTGTGTGTGTGTGGTGTGTGTGTGTTGTGTGGGTGTGTGTGTGTATATGTGTGTGTGTTGTGGTGGTGTGTGGTGGTGTGTTCCTGTCGCCATTCACTAAAGCAGGCTGTTTTCTCCACAGCTATCTTTGGAGCTATTTTTACATTTATTCTCTGACTTTCTGTGAAACAACGTACAGATACTCTAAATAAACTCTTAAAGTTTGAACATTTAACATTTTTTTGCTGTTCTTCGCATTCCTCTTGTTTATTTATTGATGGCTGGTCGAAGGTCTGGAATGAATCACAGAACTGTTTGAGTTCTTCAGTGACTCTTTTAGGACAAATATTTCTCCCTTGAACCACAACTTAACATAGTTTGCACCAGCTGTTCATCATGTAACACTACTTATAAAGGCATTGTCAGTGCAAGTGACACTGCATTAAACTATTTCAATCACTCATAGCAGTTCTCTGTAAATAATAACAAAAAATAATTTCTACAGAATAGGCTCTATCCTTTGGCTAAGTGACTTTGGTTTGTTCATGAGCTTTATTAGTGTTAAAACATGGCAGCTTCAGAGAAGATGTCGTGTTTTATTGCTCAGAGCTTTTTTTAAAACTGTTTTTATAGGTGTTTATATTCTTTTTATGTTATGTTTAGATAAGCGATTTTATCCCAGACTTGTTGCTACACCTCTACAGTCCGTAAAACCACTCAAATATTTCTTTACCCCGACTTGTTATCAGGGTTATTGCTAATAATTAAATGTTCTTACTTGTCTAGGTTACTCTACCTGGAATATATAAGGAATTTCATGTGATCAAAAAATCTATGTGCAATCAATATATTAATAAAAACTATTAATCCTATATTTAGTTTCATATCCTATAGGATTATATGTTTGTAGCACCCTTTTCTGTGAGATTCACGTATATCTAAATTACTTTTCATTATGTAATGTTGAGCTTTGCGAGGGCTTTAGTCTATTCAGCTTAAGATATACTTCAACGTTTTTTTTTAAAGTATAAAAGTAGCATTAAAGGAAATATATGTGTTTATTAATACTAAGATCCAAATGTAAAATGAGTAAATATTGTGAGCATGTTGGCATGCTGGTGTTAGCATTTAGCTAAAGAACTTGGTGTTACAGTTGTCCTTCTGCATCAGGACCCCCGCTGTTTCAGGCAATGTAGGTCTAAACAATGTTGGTCTTAATTATACGTTACGCTGTTAGAAGTGTCACCTCAACTGAGCAGGATTACAGACCACATGAGAGCTGTGACGTCTCACTGTGGCAACACTCCCAACACTGGACTATACTCCTAAACTTCTTTAAACGTAAGTAAAACTTTAGGTACACTTAAAAAAAAAGGCCATTTAGTGACTGCTCATGTTGTCTTGCTCATAACTTTTACAAAGATATTTTTTGACCAATACCTCAGTGAAGAAATACTTTGACACACTTGTCCCACAAACAAAACTTTAAACCGTTCATCAAAAATGTATTCAATGTATTAAAAGCAAAAGAAGGCGACTAACTTTTTTAATAAGAATGGCCTTCTTTATAACATATTAGGGTCATATAATGGATTAATGGGATCCCATTCTTACTAGCTTTGGTCCATAGTTTAGTAGCCCGATAACGTGGCAAATACAAGTAATAAATAAAATACGTAGCCTATCTATACAAATTGTAATATGAGTAAATGCAGGCATATACTCCTTTACCTTCCACACTGTGTTCCATAACATCTATAACTATTTTCAAAAGACCCTTACTTATATTTATGATGATGTTGTGTGAGTGTTTGTTAGTGTTTTTCAAAGCTATATATTAGTATTTGTATGTAGCAGGGATCAGACAGTTAAATGAGATTAAAGCTGCACTGAATCCATTCACACTGTAGTGATAACTGAGGAGGAAACACCCCGACACACACACACAGACGCTCTAGTTTAGGCGGACATTGGGGGGGGTAGAGAGGAAACACCGTTACATGCACACGCACACGCACACACACACACACACACACACACACACACACACATGCACCACGCGCAGGAGGGAGGGTCTCAGCGCGCCTAGTTCTCAGTTTCATTGACTTCTTCTGAAACTGAGATGAACTTAGTTTAAGGGGTTTTCTCTTCGGTTTCTTTGACTCAGCCTCACTTTTTCTGTGTCACACAATCCCAGAGCCTCGGGGTGCCTCGTTTTACGCACAAGTCGGTTAACGGACCGAGGAGCAACAGGAGGTTTCCATCCAGCGAGTCACACCGGGAACAAGAAGGATTTAACGGAGACTTTGCGGACACACTGCGGCTCTTTGGTCCCCTGTGCCCGGTACTGATCCAGCCTCTGCCCGGTAGGATACCGAGTGGACCCACAGTCTGACCCGGGATAACTGCTGTCTCAAACGGGATAGAGGTAAAGTTAACTCTCCGTTAGTTAGTCATGTACCATATGGACTTAAATGAATGAGTGGAAAAGTTAATGAGGAAGGTTTTCAATCATAAAACAAACACGTTGGCTTTTTTTTTCCTGTCTTAAACTTAATGGACTGTTGGTCAGATTGAAGTTGAGACATTTTTAACGACATACATTTTTTGATAAATCAAAACTATTGCTTGAAGTTATGACTAATACGCTTTTGGAGAAAAAAAATAAAAATAAGTTTGAAATAATTTCAAAAACATTTCAAAAACTTTTATGACTTAGAAATATTGTTAGGAATATTTCAGTCCCCATGCAGGGCCAGAACAACAAGTTTGGGGGACCGCTGCAAAGTTGGTTCCTCAAACTGATTTTGTCTAATTTCTTTGAGTTTGAGATATTCCTAAATAACTTAAACTATAGACACATCACTAAATAATGTAATAATTATGTTAGACTTAATTGATAAAATGTGCTTAATTACCAGTTAATTATAATGAAAGTTACTATCAAGGTAACAGAACATTTTAGTAGGCTGCTTATGTCTGTTGTCAAAGTACTGCGAGCAGCTAGTTAGCTTAGTTTAGCATAGTTAGTGTAAACAGGGTGAAACTGTTAGTTAGCCTGGCTCTGTTGGAACAAAATCCACCTAACAACCCCACTAATACTTACTAGTTAGCACATTGTATTTAAAAAAAACAAAAAACGTTTTCTTTGTTTATCTGTTCAAAAGAAATGTATACAAGTCAATGTTTTGCTGGATGATTTTGCATGTGGCCAGGTGCAGTTGCCAGGCTACCAGCGAAACTATTGGTAGTTACTGGTCTGGCAAAACACACATTGAATTATGTGGTGTGCTGTGGTAATTTACAATTGGCATTCACCATGCATCCTGCTATTCTGTTACTGCCTTTTCTTTCAATATATCTGGAGAGAGGCTCAATCACTGGACTCTAATTAACCTTTATAAAGCCAAAAATGAGTAAAGCTCTCAATGCTAAGTCAAATAAGACAGTGATGCCAGTACAAAGGCTTTTTGTCCACTATTGAAGATGGTGATGATTAAGCCAATACTGTCATACAATATGAACATTTTGTGGAGATCTGAACAAATAGGACTGACTGATACTGACTACCATATTTGATTTTATACAAATCAAGCAAACATCATGCAGCCTTGAAATGAGTGCAAGATATACTGTTTACCCCTATTTCCAATCTTAATGGTAAAATAGGCTAACCAGTCTCTGCAGTGTTCAATCAAATAGTCTGACATATTTGGTGTATTAGGGAACTTTAAGAACTGGACTAGAATGTTGCATTTTTGTGAGTGAGTATGTGAAGATGACGACAGAAAATCAAATTTTGTTTTGATCTGATGTATTGATAATAATGTCTCTCTTCTCTCTGGTGTCCCTGCAGTCTGTCCTCCATCATGTGTCCCTCAGCGGGCAGCATGTGTACGCTCTGCAGCCTGATCCTGATCCTGGTTCAGATCCTGGTCCTGGCCCATCCTGCAACAGGGTACAATCTGGATCAGGAGCACAGTCTGGAGTTCAGCGGCCCCTCCTCCTCCATGTTCGGATACTCAGTCCTGCTGCACCGTCACAAATCCCACAGATGGTATTTATCTACGTCTTTACCCCTTTTTGATTGATTCTTGTTGATCAGTTATTAATATTTTACTGATCTGCCAGTCATCTACTATAAATGATCTATTAATGCTATATTGAGCTCATTTTGATTATTTATTAATTTTCTATAGAACCTCTGTTGATCTGCATGTTGATTCTCTACCAACCTTCTAACGACCCTCTTTTGCTCCACTCTTGACCCATCTTTAAGCCATCAGTACATTTAGATTTATTAAATTAACTTAATGGTGCTCTATTAGCTGCCTTCTTCACAGTAGGACTGTGTCTGTGCGTGTGTGTTTGTGTGTGCATGCTAATTAGCCAGTTTGTGTCAATGAGAGAAGCTCTTTGATGCTTCACACACAGATGCCATTCAGACACTAAGCAGACACAAAGACAGATCCTGTCTCTGTCTCCTTCTCTCAGGTTGGTGGTTGGAGCTCCGGTAGCAAACTCGACCTCCAATCCATCGGTCCGATCTCCAGGAGTTGTGTACCGCTGCAACGTCACTGCCGAGTCCCACCACTGCCATCCCATGCATGCTGGTGTGTTCCTGTCTGTTTGTGTGTTGTTTCTTTCCAGCCTTTGGAATACAAACATATTCATTACACATTGTTTGCTTGAGATAGAGCATTATCTATAATATTACCTATCCTAAAGGCAAACGTGTATGTGTATTTGCCAGACTGGACTTTCTGCATCATACAGTTAAAAAAAACACACCACAAACACTCTTATTTATTTTTTGGGACGTTGTTGGGCTGAACAAGACAACACTGTCAGCTTGTTAGCTGTAAAACACCACTGATTAAGCTGTGAAGGCTGCATGTGTGAAACTGTTGAATTAATGTGTGTGTGCAGACGTGCAGGGCTGTGGGAAGACGTGCGATCCAGAGAGTGATCACCAGTGGCTGGGAGTCAGTCTGTCCAGACAACCTGGAGACAATGGAGGGCACATCCTGGTAACACAAACACTTTCTCTCTGTCCTACACCTCCTATTGCTCCAGAGTTTACCAGCCATGTCACAAATGCTGGTATTGTTTTAGCCATATAAGTGTGTGTGTGTCATTATGTCGAAATGTGTCCTTAAGACACCTACAATTGTGACTACCACAGACGCAATGTTGAGTACTTTGCCAGGTGTTTGTCTGTTTTGTGACGCCAAATCGGCCCGGGGGCGTAAAGTGGTGGGGGCAAAGGTACCTTCGCCCCCCTGCTCGGACTACATCTATCTTAAAACTTGACCTTCCTTTGAATTTTCATTTCAATTTCACTTTAAATGGGAGCAAGATAAATCAATTGTCAACAGCCGAGTACGTTTGTTAATCCATCAGTGAGAAATACTGTGAGAGAAACAAAAAACACCTCTCCCTTTTGTATTTATAATACAACAATCCAACTTTGTAAAACAACTCAACGCTGTTCACCAGCAGTGACACAGCAAATCTAGTTTTCCATGCTTGTTCTGTAATGTGTGATTAAAGCCATAATTTACCATTTTCTCAATAGAGAGGTACAGTATGTTTAACACCTAATAGGCTTTACTTCAACATACCAGCAATCTATAAGATCTCCATTTCTTGAAGAGACTCTAAATTTAGTGATGTAGCAAAACTATTTACAGCAGCAGCAGAAGCAGCTGTCTCCTCACTGTCACTCATTGAGACAGTGAGTGAAAGATGACCAGGTTACATTTTGGTTTCAATCAATTACTGTCAGGTTGCCTTACTATACTTTACTAACTGTTTAAAAATATTTACACTTTATGTTTATTTATTACTTCCTCATGAGGGATATTTACTACTTACCTGTTGGAATTTAGTTTGTAATTTGCAAGACTTTATTTTATATTTTTATTTTAACTTTGACTATTTTATGTCTTAGATTCCCATTTAGCTCTTACTTGAAAAGATACATGTTTATTATTTATTAGGCAATGTTCGAGGTATCTCATGAAAAAGGAGAACTTAAAACTGGAACAGGGCTAATGTTGTTCTACACACACACACACACACACACACACACACACACACACACACACACACACACACACACACACACACACACACACACACACACACACAACACACACACACACACACACACACACACACACACACACACACACACACACACACACACACACAGCCTCTGTCACAGTGTCATGGGTCACGGGAATAACAAGACTCTGTGCTTCTAATTTGTGATTGTGTTGTCAGTAATGAGTCCATGTCACATGTGTCTGTTTATGTGTGTGTGTTTATGTGTGTGTTTGTCTGTGTGTGTGCAGGCATGTGCTCATCGCTGGAAGAACGTCTACTACTCAAGGAAAGACGTTCAGAACCACAAGCTGCCCAACGGAGTCTGTTATCGTTACGGGAGCGACCTGAGATACGCCCAACCCTTAATCCCTTGCTACAGAGGTAAACACACATACATTACAATACATTGGTAACAAATAAGAAATATTATCCTCCTTAATAATGTATGACTATCCAAATGTTTGGTGCCTTCATTACTGCAGCTGTTCAGCTTCAAGAGCAAAACATTTGGGTTTTATCTTATTATTATTTGTTCACCTTCACCTTTCAACATGTCTGTTTGTCTTTGCCTCTTACAGATTACCAGAAGAAGTTCGGTGAGGATTATGGGTCATGTCAGGCCGGTATTTCCAACTTCCTCACAGAGGTCAGTTAGATTCCTCAAAATCCAGTTCGTCTTCACGGTTTCCACCAGTAGACTGAACTATGTAGACAATTTGTATATACAATATGACCATATATAATAAAGCTTTAATAGAGATGTGTGTCACATGATATCAACTTGTGCTGTTCTCAGGATCTGATCATCATGGGGGCTCCGGGGACATCTTATTGGATGGGTTCAGTGTTGGTCTTTAACACGTCCAGTGGAGTGATGTCGGTGTACCTGGACGAGGACGCTAGATATGTCAACTTTGGAAGCTACCTGGGTAACAAATCAGATCTTATACCTATTGAAGCCATTGCTGATACCAATTTAAAACGTATACTGTTGAAGCCTTCCTTAAGAACCATCATGAGCTAAGCGACTGAGTTATTTAGGAAGTGCCTTATCTTTAATTAAATGACTTGTCAACAAATGTAGGTAAAGGTTTGGTGTAGAAATCTGCTTCCTTCTTCTTTTCTTCTTTTAACCAATCATCAAAGTCTAAGTCAACTTTATTGTCAATCTTTCAGTTTGTGTGTACAGACAGAGAGATCGAAATAGTGTTTCCCACAATCCCGAGGAATACAAAAAATACAAATATATATATACAAATATGTATACAAATATGTATATACATATATACTGTATATACACATTCAAAACATCTATAGACACATTTATACACCTGCACACATTAAAAGACATAAATAAAAGCACAACAGTCAATATATACAAAATAACAGTCACTTCAAAATCTGTGAATGAATATCATTATAAATGATTGTTATATAATGCTGGGAAGAATTGAAGAACAAATTACATAATGATACATTATTATAGGCCACATTGTCCCCAATTTGGTAAAACAGGTATTTCAATTTCTTAAAACATCTCAAATTCAGCTTTTCTACACACTCCAAAAAAACTTTGCCTGTAGAAACTCCAACAGTTAGACCGAAAGTGAGTTTCAAGAAACCAGAATGAAATGTTACTTAGGAGAAGCCTAAAACACAGGAAGACAAAAACACAAACACTTTGTCATGGAAGTTCATTTCAACACATGTGTGAGTGTATTTCCTGAGTCACCATGTACTCTCAGTTTTTGGGCTTTTCATGGTAAACAGGAAGCTAAGCACAAAGGTGTGATGTTCTTCAGATAAAGGTGTTTATTTTCTCTGAAAACATCTGTACGCTGTTCACACAGTGTCAGAAAAGCTGCACAAAGACCGATGATGATAATGATAAGACTGAAGAGTTCATGATAAGACGGTAACACCAAAACAGACCTCAAAATATTGTCCCGAGAGTGTGCTGTCCTTAGTCAGGATTGTTTGTGTGTGCAGCAGTTTCACTCGATGATCAACACAGTTTAACAGGAAGTAACAGCTGACATCAGAGTAGGACGTTTGGTTAACTTGAACCCCATTTGACAGCGGTGGTTGTGCGACTTTCTCTTACACACTCCAACACACCCACACACACGTATTCTTGCCTCAGCCACAACCACTACATGTCAAACCTAAACCAATAACCTTTTTGGCCACACTGGTGATGATAAACTAAAGGTGTTGTATCTATTTATTTTTTTATCTTAGTTTGACATTTTCAGTCCTATAATAATTGGTACAAACAAAATGTCTACGCTTGCTCACATTTCTAAAGGGTCACTATCCAAAAAGTTTGTGAATTTGTGGTTCAATCTTTTAATGTTCTTATTTACTTTTCATCTGCAAAATTCTGAATTTGTGGCACTTTGTCCTGCTGCTGTCCAGGTTACGCTGTTGGAGCCGGAAACTTTCTGAGTCCTAGCACCGTAGAGGTAGTGGGGGGGGCGCCCCAATACAACCAGAGGGGCAAGGTGAGACCCTCCTGTCTGTCTGTTTACTTACTGCACAGACAGTCTATATGTTTAAATAATGTTTAAAGATAGCTTATTTTTTTTATAATGAATTATTTTCATTTTTTTTTATCCATTTGCTACATTCCTGCAATACTCGCACATGTTTATTTAATATTACCGCCCTGAATTTAAACGTTATCATATTTGAGCTTGCACTCTTTTATGTCTTAAATTATTCTTCTGCTTTAACATGAGTGATTTTTTAAAATAAATTGTATAGCATCTTTTTAATTATTTTCATTTTAATTTCTAGCTTGTTTTCAAGCATCTTTTCCACATCTTAACACTATTGAACGTTAACATACCTCCTCAATAGTCTCTCAAGTCTAAATAAATGAATATTCATATTTAATGAGCGTTGTTGGAGAGATCCCTAGATACAAGATTTGTTTTAGTTACTACTGCTTCTCTGTAACTGTTGTGCATATGATGATAACGAATTTGAAACGTGTTAGTGGTGTTAACAATGTCAAAACAGTTCCCACGTACCCTTGCTGGTGTTGTGAAAACTTGTGAAAACTGCAGAGTTGTTATTGAGGTTATGTAAATATTGGGTATTATGTAGTTTGGATGCTTGATGTGTATTTGTTCTGTGCAGGTCTTCATCTTTACAGTAGACGACAACATGCTGCGAGTCGTCTCTGAAGTGTCAGGAAGTGAGGTAAGGAGCCACTTAGCATAAGCATTCTCCATTCCAAACAATGGTATACTTAGCATTTAGCTTGTGTGCTTTTGTTGTGTAGCTGGGATCTTACTTCGGCTCCAGTTTGCTGGCGGTGGATCTGAACGCTGATGGTTTGTCCGATCTGCTGGTCGGCGCTCCCATGGCAACAGGCATCACCAGGGAGGAGGGGAGAGTGCATGTGTACATCAACCAGGGGCAGGTGGGCACACACACAATATAGTGTTCGTACAAGGTCTTGAAAGTTTGTGGATATAAACAAATTCTGTACATTTTGCAAATGCTTTCGATATAATTCAGATCTGAGGATTTAAGATTCTCGAATTGTGCTTGATATCACTCTTTAAAAGCTGTAAAAACCTTGATAATAGGTTATCACAAAACAATCGATATTTATCCGGGCTCTCTGTGGCGCCACAATGGCCGACATTAGGATCAGGTTCTTCTGTTCCATTCTACATATGAACATCTTCGTAAAGACCTGTTGTGTCGTCTGTTGTCTCACAAACTGACTCTGTCTCAGGCGAAGCTGATGGAGGCGGAGTTTCAGCTGAGTGGCAGCGACGCCTACGCCGCCCGATTTGGGGAAACCATCGCTGACCTGGGAGACATAGACGACGACGGTTACCCTGGTAATACCAATACTTCAGCTGCTCAAAGCAATGCAAATACTATTCTCATTGTTAATATTACTGGAATAGATCTTCAGCTATGATTATGTCTGATGTCATTTATAACTGCAGTTTCTTACTACTACTCTACTTGAGTAGGTAATCAAAACAGCAAAAACTAAACAGAAAATAACAACAGAAAATCTAAAATAGACAACAATAAATATACATTTTCAAGAATTTAAATGACGGCATAACATGACAAGTATTGAAGGAGCCAGTAACATAAACAAATTGTAAATAAATTATAAAAATGAAGTGTATATTGCACATAAAAAAAGCACAATAGATATCAATTGTATGAAAATAAATTGTTAAAGTTAATGTAAGTTAACTACAGCAACTGCTACTGTGAATACTAACAATACTGCTTCTGATACCACTGTTACTATTACTGCTGCTAACACCTTTGGAAACATACATATTGCTAACAGTGCTCTAAATCAGCTTTCTACTATATATATACTACTACTACTAACATTACTTTAAAAGAGTGTTTTACTTCTAATTCTGCTGCTTTGTAGAAGTTGCATTACTTTCTCAAGTTGTTTTATGAGCATTTCCACTGGAGCAGCTGGGGGTGCACGTTGCTGCTCAAGGGCACCTCAAAAGTAGTAATTAGGGATGTTTAAGAGTTTCTGTTTGGCTGTCTGCCCAGATACAAATTACCCAAAATGCTAGTAATACTACTACAATACAAGTAACAACCAAAAAAACACATAGTTTGTGTATTGTATATCTCTTGCCAAGGGGACACATCCCACCACCAACTGCAGTAACTGCCACTTCCTGATGAATAACCTAACTGACTAACACAACGCCCTCACACACACACACGCACGCACGCACGCACGCACGCACGCACACACACACACACACACACACACACATACACACACACACACACACACACACACACACACACACAGACCCCTCACCATATGTGCATGTGCGTGAGGGGTGGAGTGTGTTATTAAGGTCATTAAAACTGTAATGACAAACTGTTGCTGCTCTGTTACTGATCCTGCCTTCTAATCTGCCACAGCTAGATAAAAAGATAAAAGGGTGTGTGTGTGTGTGTGTGTGTCTGTGCGTGTGTCCAGTAGCTCTTTCTTACTACCCCAACAAATCTTCAAAGGACTTCAGGTTAAATATTAAATGACCATGCTGCTGTTTTCTCATGTTTATGTACTTATCCTGGATACTTTCATCCTGCTTAACATTTCCCTCAGGGCCTTTCCAACACACACCCTTTGCCCCCTCAGAAATGTAGACCTGACCTCCCAGAGGATCAGTTGGGACCACACATAAACAATCTGTAGAAAGTGTAAAATCTGTAAAACCTGCATCAAAGTAGCTACATTCACTCATGGCTGCATGGAAGGTAGCGATTGCAAGTCCTCACAAGTACAGAAATCTAACCTATGTCTTACTAAAATGCAAGTAAATGGTTTGCAATATAGGCTCTATATACTTTCACAAATATACAATGAACTGTGCTTATCTTTGTGTGTGTGTGTGTGTGTGTGTGTGTGTGTGTGTGTGTGTGTGTGTGTGTGTGTGTGTGTGTGTGTGTGTGTTTAGATGTGGCAGTTGGTGCCCCACAGGAAGACGACCTAAGAGGAGCTGTGTATATTTACAACGGCAGGAAGGATGGCATCTCTCCAACTCCATCTCAGGTTATTATACATTCAAGCTCTTTTTAAGCTAAAAATATTTACATGAAATATTAATGATAAGCTCTATGGAAAATGTAGATCGATGGTGTCTTATTTTGCAGAGTATGAAATGTTTTTAAATAGCTTTAGTGACAACCATCACTCTTCATAAGAAACCTGGGTGTTCAAAACAGAGGGAAAATGGAGTAAATCAAATAATTTAATATAATACTGAATCATTATTAGACACATTTAACCTGCTGTTTCCACCAAAACAAGGGGGTCATTTTTTTCACTGAAGTTTTTACAAGATGAGGACAATGACCAGCCTTATAACATCATGTTCTAACCTGATTATCATTCTGATTCTGAAGATGAAATAAACAAACTTGTGTGTGTTTTCAGAGGATTACTGGGTCGACTCTCGGTCGTGACCTCAGGATGTTTGGCCAGTCGCTGAACTCTGGCATAGACATCGATGACAATGGCTATAATGGTAATGTTAAAACCACTGTTTCCTGCCACAACATCTGTCATATTGTACATTAAGACCAAGTTAAACTCTCTGTCTGTCTCTACAGATGTGGCGGTTGGTGCTTTCCTCTCGGACTCCGCTGTCATTCTCAGGTAAAACCACACTGAAGCTTTGTGCTGAAACCAACATCCTACAGTTGTAGTTCTGTTTCCTCTTATACAGGTGTACAGGAAGGAAACTCCTTTATTTAGCTGATTTGGAAGGACATTTTATGGCAGGGGAAGCAGGACATCCTATAAAAGAATAACCAAAAGTTTCATTTTATGCTGAGTAGTGGGATTTTCTAGAAGCCTTTAAATAATACAATCCATCTCAGTTTTTCCACACACTTTTAGCATTTGCTGTATCTGTTACTGTTGTCAACATGCTTTAATAATTTCCTCCAAATGTGTCCTGTGTGCTGTAGGACCCGCCCGGTGATTCAGGTGAAGGCGTCTATGACTCTGCCTGAGCACATTGACCAGCAGGTGGCGCTGTGCCGAGAACACAAGACTCCCACCGTCTGCTTCAATGTGACCGTCTGCTTCAGTGTCAAGTCCGGACACTTCAAAGGGGCTATAGGTACAGGAAACACACAGATATTATGTTTATGTATTTTTAAAAATAACATAAAGTGGTATGATGTCAATCTTAGATAAACGATTTGATTTCTTGATAAATTGGTAAATGTGCAACTTTAATCTCAGAACAGCCCTAATTCACCATCAACTGTAGAGCTTACATTTTTTTTTATCAGAAGTAGAACATAAAGGTCACAACCTTCAATGATATTGTATATAAGACGATATATATATATACGACTTGCCAACTGATATCTATTTATGTTCCTCTGTCATCTTCAGATCTTCAATATAATTTGACCTCTGACCTCCTCCATAAACCATCCTTCCCTCATCGTTTCTATTTCCATGGTAACGGGTCATCCAATAGCACCAGGGGGCGTGTGAGAGCACGACATGGCCAGCTCTCCTGTTCAACACACGTGGCTTACCAAAGGGTAACACACACTCACACATGAAGAGGACAGTGAATGAAGTATATTTTGGATGTAATAACATTTCGATTGCATTTGCTGTGGTGATGCTAACATAGCTTTCTTCCTCCTACAGAAAGATGTGAGGGACATTTTTACTCCTGTCAAGTTTGAGGTTTCCTACAGTCGCAGAGATACAAACACCCACAGAGCCTCCTCTAAAACCTTCCCCCCTTTGAAACCCATCCTTCAGCAGAGCGAAGGACACCAGAACACCATCACCAAGCAGGTACAGACCAGCGCTAACGCTAACTAGGTAGAGCGACAGATAATCTATCAGTACAAATATATTTGTTTATTATATTGGAAAACCAAAGCCCTAGCTGCTTTGCTCTGTATGAGATGTTCAGAAATGTTCAGGTATCTTTGGGTAGTTTATTAACAATAAAAACCTTGTTTGCAAATACTTTCCCCAAGTTTATAGCTATTTACTAGTTTAATAGATGGCTTTGATCTATTCTGATTGCTACAATGATAACTAACCCTTCAGTTTCCTGTTGGAGCTGCGTCAGTGTCAGATCTGTCCGTCCATTATCAAACCGATCTGTGTTGAAGGTCAGGAATCTAGCGCTAACCGCACACACACAAACACAGACAATGACTTCCTGCTAATCCAGATGTGTTTACAGCTGCAGCACATTAACCAACATCAGTCAGATCATCCCATGTTCCACTGACTTGTGAACAGAGCAGGGAGGGTTAACATGCAGGAATGTGCAGCTGGAGTTCTTCATTCACAGGAGTTGTTTTTCATTTTCATTAAAGAGAAAAACTGCCCCATTCATAACTATAATTGGTGAACTCTCTGCCTCCTTTTTCTCTGTCAGACTTGGTTTGCTCGCCCCTGTTCGCTGGTGAACTGTTCTACCAACATGCAGCTGTCGGCCCAACTTGTGCTGCCACAGTAAGAAACACACACGTTTTTGAATCATGAAAAAGAGAGATGAAAGGACAAAAACAACAGCATCATTGTATTTTAATCAGTGCAGTTCAGACCATAATCAATTCGCTAGGAGGTTATTCCCTCACAGAGGCTATCACATGATGCTAATTAGCTGCTGGCTAGTTCAAGAGGATTCATGAAAAACAACATCATTCACTTGATGTTGTGTTGCTGTTAGGTTCCTGGGGTTATTTGCTTGTGTAAGGACATCGTTAGCCTAGTTTAGCAAAAACACTAACATGACTCTTTCCAAAGTTATAAAATACTGCAAATTGCAGTTTTTACATTTTTGTCTGTGAACAGATTAAATACATATTAGTATCTCATAAAGTAAACCAATATTTGTAACTATTAAAAAAAGACCTAACAGTAGATTCAGATCAGAAAATGACAAAGCATTTTATGAGCTGCAACCAAAATCTACAAACTATGCAAAAATGAAACGTGATCTTTAATCGTGTCAATATGAATCTCTTGATTTAAAGTGGACCTATCATGCTATATTTGAATAATATAGTGTAGGACCATACCTATATAAGGCATATTTATACTTTTTTTTGTGCAAAATACCAAACAGATCATGCATTTTAGCCATGCCTCATTTTGCTCAATTTGAAAATGTTTAGCTCTGTGTTTGTAAGGGCAGATAAGGGGAGAACAGCACCATCTACAGGCCTGGCATATGTACTACAGCGTCTCCAGCGCTTTCGAACGGCAATGGCCGTGGCTGTCTCCTCCTGATTGGTGGAGTTGGCCCAATAGCCATAGCGCCACTGTCCTGACGTCAGGACAGTGTTCAAATCTGGATCAGTTTTGATCAGATCCGTTGCAGCCCCTTTTTTAGAGATTTGGGTATGGAGGAAAATAGAGAGGGTTGTGTTTTCTGACACTTGGTGAGTTCCCTGGAACACCGGGGACACATATTCATGTATAAAAGACGTACAAAAGTGCATTTTGCATGATAGGTCCCCTTTAAAGTGTTTTCAGTCAAAGAGTTAACATTATTTAATCTCTGATACATTAAAGTGAGATTCAACAATGACAACAAATACACCAATGTTAGAAGTGATGGACTCTAAATCTCATTTTGTCTTGCCCTTTAGTGATTGGATGTTCATTTGACTGAAACATCAATGTTTTTATTTTGTTGTTATCAGTCAGCAGCAGTACTTTGCTCTCGGCTCTGGACAAACCATCATGGTGAAAACTTCCCTTCTGAACTCTGGAGACGACGCCTTCCTACCTCGACTGACGCTGCGTTTCCCCAACAACATCCACTACATCAAAGTACTGCAGAACGTAAGTTTACAGCATGCTGAACGCGCAGCTCGAATAAATGATCGGTTAATGATTTTAAAGTTATGACCCTAAGATTTCAATCATAGTTGAAAACTCTAACCAAAGAATTATAACTATAACAACACAAATGACTCATGTAACAAAGTAATCACAACAAACCCCGTCTGTGTGTTTCCGTGTACTGCAGCAGGACAATGTGGTCAGTTGTGATGTCACACAGGAAGTCAACAGTACGATGGTGGGTGTTGACTGCAGCGTCACCAGCCTCCTCCTACCAGCCCATGCCCAGGTAAACCTTAGCAAATCACACACTAAGTGAAATGATTGTATCACAACACTGATGCCATGTTCCCGCTGCGCCAAACATATCAACTCGCCTCTTTGGTGTGCAGGTACTTCAACCTTCAACTCCAGATAGTACCCCTCAGTTTTGGCAGGACTTTCAGCTGAGAGTTTACACCCACGTTAGCCAGAATTAGGCCCTGTTTTCCCATATGTTTTTGTCTAATTGACTTATGGGGACGACAAAAGTGAAATTGGTGAAGTACTGTGCGAAAGCCTCAAAAAAGTTACGATGCAATCCTGTGGGCGAATGAACACCCGTGAATTAATGACCACTACAAACGCTAGCTTTTGCCACTTACAGGCTCAGATTGTTATTGACTGTAAAATAACTAAAGCAAAAGGCATGGCGATATCTCTATCTGGACAGACAGATATTGCACAGTTTTTGAGTAATGAAAAGACACTTGGCTAATATTTCTCCTCAGCCCAGTCTTACTGAAAACAGCCTGTTGGTCAAAGATGAGATCAAGTGTATATCTGTACTTTTTTGTTCTGCAGCTTCAGCCCAGTCAGCAGATATTTTTTCTATGTCCTTTTGCCCAGTTGTGTTTTAAATGTTGCAATATAAACTGTTGAAATATCTGAGTTTCCCCCAGAAACAAACAGAGCAGCAGTTTTAAGGTTGAATGTGTTTGTCCGCACACTGATGCAGCTGTTAATTTGAAATCACTGACACATTAACTGTTTCTTTTAGTTAAACATCAGCTTCCTGTTGGACGTCAATCCTAACAGCACAGCTGGTGACGTCATGATTCACCTTAACACCAGCAGGTAAGGACACACCTCCGCTCAACTCCAGAGGAGAAGTCTCAAAACCTTTCAATAAAGCTTCCAAGGCTTTTATACCAAATGCAACACTCACCATTTTTGACATCACAACTCTTGCACCCGTACATTTGTCTTTGAAGCAAGACGTAAGAATAAAGTTTTAGATATTATTCAGATAAAATTGTTCAACACATAATACATGCAGTGGTCATTTTGTTATTTAGTTATAACATTTGTATGAGTTAACTTCAATAAAAGTGTACATTTAATGGATTCCTCTTTATTATTGTTTGTTTAGAAAGACATGTAGAAATGCTCTGCTTTGTAGAAAAGAAAGGATCTCTCTTATAGCTGTTATTCGTACTGTGAATTTAGCAAGAACAAAACATATTTAATGTTTCAAATCTCTTTTTCTAGCGATAACTATGAGAGGGCAGAGTATCTCCATGACAACTCAATAAGTCTCCTGCTTCCTCTAAAATATGGAGTCAACGTCAACATCCACGGGTGAGTCAGAATCGGCATACTATGATTTTCCAAGAATTTGTATTGATATAATGCGCCCTTTTAAAAAAACATGTTACTATTACACACAAGGCAACACATTAAAGGTGGGGTAGGTAAGTTTGAGAAACCGGCTCGAGATACACTTTTTGTTATATTCCATGGAATGCTCTTAACATCCCGATAGCAATGAATATCTTAAGTGCTTTGACAAAAAATCCATTAAAAAATGTCATCTGTGGAAGCTGTAGTACTGTAAAAAGCACAACCAATCATTTTAGCCGGGCCGGCTAAAATGATTGGATGACCTACCTGCCTGTCAGCCTTCCATCTGTGCACAAACTTATCTCGTGCCCTCATTGGTCATGTGCGCGTTCGTGTGTGTTGGAGGAGGGGCTCTGTAAGGAAGTGGCAGATTTTTTCCAGCTGTGTATTTTCAAATTCTAGCGCACTCGAGCTGGTTTCTCCAAAATTACCTACCCCACCTTTAAAGTCAACAAATGTATAAATCATTAGATTATATGTTTTTTTGTTCTAGAAGATTGTTTCTGTTCTCTAATGTCTATCTGTCTGTCTTGTAGTTTTGTGACTCCCACCTCATTTGTGTTTGGAGATGAAGACACAACTCCGGTTGACTGTTATAATGAAAGATTCAACTACACATACAAGGTATTATTTTACTCTCTTCTCTGTAAAACTGCTCTACACAATGGTTATATTTCCCATAGTACAACACATCTTCTGAATGTGAAACTATTGTCCCGTTTAGACCAACCTAATCAACTTCCTTAAAACTACTCTATAACTCAATTCTACTACGATTCAGAGGGAACATTGCTGTTTTAAGTCAACTACATTTGTTCAACAGTCATGTTTACTTTTGGAATAAATGGTATGTTGTTGTGTGTGTCTGCAGGTGTTAAACTCTGGTCCCAGCAGGTCTGTAGACACTGTGGTGGACATCGCGCTACCAAAGATCCTCGCACCTTACCGACACAGGCTGATGCAGGTGGTCGACTGGCAGGTACGTACAGAAGTCATTGTCGTCAAAGTAATATCAGCAACTATCTGATCAAAGGAAGACTAGACGAGTGTTGAGCATTATATGCCACTCAGAACATCCATGGCAGTGATGGTTGGAGTAGAAGAAGCAGTAGAAATATGTTAGAAGCTGTGTTAATAGGAGTTGTCATACAAAAAGGTAAATTAAGTGTGTGTATTTATAAATCTATCTCAATGTTCTCTCCCTACAGTCGTCTCACGGTGTGTGTTCGATCAGTGACACGACTATTTCAGTCAATGAGGACTGTGACGTCCCCGAAGCTTCCTTCATCAAACAGATTGTCTTCTTCTTCTCCTCCACCTCCACCCGCAGAATGGTACACCAGAATAATAGAATAGAACTAATAGAACATTAGTCTTATTTAAAGCGGCGTTCACTGGCAGTTACTGTAAATCACTTGTACAAAGTTCTCCATTGATTACAAAGCTACAGGCAGGACTGGGTTCACTTGAGGAAAGAAGTCAACTACAAATCCCATAAAGCATCAGTGTAAAAAACATCCAACCAGAAAACTTAGAATTCTGCTGACATGCAGCTAATGTTGGGTGAAGTCATGGGTTGATCTTTGTGGAATAAGGTTTAAGACCACCTTCAGATTTATTTAGCAGATGTGACTTATGTGATTAAAAGTATCAGTGACGTTCTTGCTGAAAAGAGACTATACTAGATGAATTTACAGTTAAAGAAAATAAATGTGACTGCTGATGCATGATGACCAATGTGATTTAGGTTTGATGAAGCATCATTTGAGATGCTTGTGTTGAAGTCAACAATCATCACTCCACCCACCTGATAATGTAATGACTTTATAATTTGTCTATGTTTGTGCAGTTTTGTGCCCGTGGAGATGAGCTGTGTGAGCGGTTGGTGTGTCGGCTCGGTACCCTGGAGGCGGGAGGAGATGCCATAATCAAACTGGAGATCAGACTGAACCCAGATGTATTACTGCAAGCTCCGGTAACACACACACTCACACACTGTTTTCAGACTTTTCAAATATAAATAACATTTTGAAAAACACAAAGGTTAATGGCAATGGCAATTCCATAGCTGGCCATAAAGGCACTTTATGTAAAAAAATGTAAGTCTGATGTGTCTGTAGCCAATTATGTTTAATTATCTCAAATGCATTTAGAGAAACTGTTAAAAACTCCTTATGTATGTCTCCATCTCAGGGTCGTCATGGTGTCATGAGGTTGGAGAGCACAGCGCTGATGTCAAACCCCAGAGAAAGCCCTCACACCGTCCTCATCCACGAACAACCAACAGCACAGGTAACACACCTGGACACCAAAAACCCGAGTCAAACTTTACTTGTTCCCTTACTGTGCTTCTATCTCATGCATAATCCTGGGTTTAAGTAATAATCATATATATATAATTGTATTCAATGTATATTTCCAGGTGGATGTTGAGGCTCTTTTTACCCAGAAACCCTCAACAACAGTAAAGGTCTTCATCATCGTCGTCAGTTTAGTTTTGGGTCTTTTGATCCTGGCTGTTCTCATCTGGTGTTTGTGGAAGGTAAATATTAGTTTTTATACACTGGAAGTATATTGCTTGTATGTTATAATATTATTTACTGATAAAACACAGCATATTGCAATTTAATGATACTGAAACTGCAGTATATTCTAATATAATAAACAGACAAATGCAGTATATTGCAGAATACTTTTTGTGTTTTATTTAAAATCTGCAGAAAATCTTTGGGTCAATTAACTCATAAACTGTGTATCAAGTTATAATTATTGTTGTAGCAACACCAGCATAATTTTTAATTGTACCTCTGTGTCTCTGTCCACCGTCTGTCTCTCAGGCCGGCTTCTTTAAGAGGGAGTTCCAGAAAAAGGAGGAGGAAGAGTTCAAGAGAGACAGCTGGGACTACGTTCCTAAAAATGACAAAAGAGAGAGCACTTCCTAACCCCCACTGTGACCTCTGACCTCAGGAGGGAGTTCACATTGTGACTGTGCAACAGATTCAATGAGACATGTGTGCTGATGAATGGAGTGCTGTGTGAAAATATGGCTATCCAATTCATCCAAAAGCAGTGGGAAGTTGCCGTTGAACACAGTCGGCCAATGAAATCTGTCCAGACTGAGTCAGCTGGTTTCAGACGTGACGCCCGTGTCACCGATGATAAAATGTCTCAAGTGAACACCTCCTGAACTTGACCTTTAAAACAATTTTTAATAATGTGCCTTTCCAAATCCAGACAAGATCAAAGACTTGAAAAGAAGGCAGCAATGGATGGAGGATTAATAAAAGGGAAGTGAACCTGAATCAATCAGAAGGCCTCAGAGCTTCCTGGGATGCTGCAACACCTGTGACACTTATTGATGACCGCCATTTTGACTCTGTTAAGTTGAAAAAAGCCAAAGGAAGAGACTTTCTGATGACCTTTGATCTCAAGGGATGGAAACCTGGCCTCTGATTGGCTCATCACGCCTCGGCCACACTGCCTACCTGAGCAGCCAGTGTGCTTTTGCTTTCATTTTGGTGCACATGTTAACAGGTTAGAGCTGCCTCACAGCCCACGCCTCATCAACTATAGAGATTTAAGTCTCATTTTCTTTTTCTGCGTGAGACAAGGTGTTCCTGTCAAAAACAACACATTTTATTATTTGCTAGTCATGGTCATGGTCATCCCATCAGTGTCAATTTCTATATTTGAAGAATAAGTATCAGTTAAAAAGTATTTATTTATTACTCAGCCCTTCCTCTTTCTGTTTATAATTAAAAGCCCTTCAAGGGTTTCTGTGGATCAAATCCCTTCAGGCTTTTAATGTGAAATGTTTGCGAGACCATGTTGTGGAAATTGCAGTGAATTGCAGGCTCCATAAACAGGTCACTAAATGCAAACTCAATGTAGAAAGAACGGGCTGCAGTTCAGAGAGGTAGCTGTCAGAGACATGATGAGGTAGGCCGTGCATCGCTTTCTGTAGAACCTCCTTTTTACTGTGTGTACATTATACTTTTTATCTCATGGCCAACACTTTATGCACTGTCAAAACACACACACACACACACACACACACACACACACACACCACACACACACACACACACACACACACACACCCACACACACACACACACACACACACACACACCACACACACACACACACACACACACACACACACACACACACACCACACACACACACACCACACACACACACAACACACACACACACACACACACACACACACACACACACACACACACACACACACACACACACACACACACACACACACACACACTGATGGCAGCTGGGATGTGCTGGTTCACGGCTTTTACGTGTTTTAAAGCGGAAAACCATCACTTTGTTTTTACCCTTCAGCAAGTTTTCACTATGGGATTTATTTTTCTGAGCTAATACCTCTTAAGGCTCTCAAGGACATTTCTTGGCAGAATCACTTTACTTCAGAATTGTTGTTGTTGGAATCGCACAATTAATGGATTTGCTATTGGGGCGTAAGAAAATCTGTGCAACATTTTTGGAACAACCTCGACTTGTTGTGACCAGCCCGTGCAAGTCACAAAGACCACCATTTTATTCAGGCACATTTAAATTATAGAGCTCTTTCTTTAGGATACTCAAAAGATTATGTACGTGAGAAATTAAATAATATTTTTTGGGGTGAACTGCTCCTAGATACAAGCTAAACTATTATTGTGAAAATGCAGAAAAATATGTAACATGGGGAGCCGCAGGGTTGAATGTTGAAAGACTACTTGAAGTAATGTTTGATATTTTAAAATATTCAATGAATGCAGACATCGAAGCCAGCCGCTACCTTCCTTTATGTTTATTTAATACAAATGCACATCACACAGAAATATCTTCTTAGTATTTTAATGAATGAGTATGTTTTTGTTTATGTGAAGTTGTTCTGCACTGGAGTCTCACTGCTTTTAGCAACACCTTTCTATTAAAATTAAGGATTTTCTATTTAAACAACTTGTATTTTTTCATCATCATGATTACATCTGTTAAAACACTGCTTTATCAGAATAATATAATACAAAATGTTATATTAAAATATTACAGTCTTTGGACACTTTGGGCTCGTCGAGTCTGGTTCTGCTCATCTGTACAAAAACATTTAACATAAACTTTATATTTTTTTCTCACAGTGTTGGATTCAATACTTTTAACTTCCAGAAAATGGACAAGATAAAACAAAATGAAAATTGTAAAAAAATAGGCATTAGTAAAATAAAGCCATTTGAGAAGAGCTTGGTATTAACATTTTGTAAAATGTAAACATTAATTTGAATAAAAAAAAAAAATCTTTATCCTCTTCAGTCTGGTCTAGGCGTGACAAACTTTACAAAGCACGGGTAGTTTGGAGTTAAAGAGAGCTTACAAAAGTTACGTTATGTTATTAAAGCTGCAGTTATTAAAAAAAAACAATGCATGAAGTAAACAGGAAGCTGCAAAGCTCTGTTTCTACTTTGATTAAAGCTTCTACGTTAG
Source organism: Trematomus bernacchii (assembly GCF_902827165.1). Taxonomy (NCBI): domain Eukaryota; kingdom Metazoa; phylum Chordata; class Actinopteri; order Perciformes; family Nototheniidae; genus Trematomus; species Trematomus bernacchii. The sequence goes on along the minus strand of NW_022987588.1, from coordinate 3,652,268 downwards.
TTCACATCGCGATGGAAACAGTAATGACCCAGAGAGGGCACTGTCGAGTCACTGTTGTTACCATGGCGATGTGTCTTTGTCTCTCTGATGGACTCAGATGCAGCTGCAGGAGACGGTCGACTCGGCCTCGTCCACCTCCTCCCCGTACAGAGTGATGAGCCGCGGGTGGACCCTGAACGCACCACGTACACAAAAATGCACTTTAGAAAAACAGTGAATTTAAAGCTGGGGTCGTAGGCAGTTTCTTTCTGGCGTCATTGGGTCTCGGAGAGCTGCAGGATTAGAACTGTATTTTTCTATTTATGGCATTTTTACTTTTTTTTGCCTTTTCAATAAAACTGCCTTCCAATGGGAACCAATCAAATTACTAATATTTGAAAGATAATTATGGAATTGTTACCCAATAATGCCAAAAATGTACTGCCCCCGCTTATTTATCAATTTTAAAATGTTCTGTGCATCTTCAATGGATAGCTCAAAGTTTTTTAAGGCATTATTTAATAATACATTTATTAAGATAAAATGTCAGTGTAATCAATACATAAATTAATAACTAGCTGCCACCCTGTTTCAGACAGAGTAATAATATTGTTGATAATGAAGATTTTATATTGATACCTGATAAGCACTTCGTTAGCAATCTCCACCAGCTCTCCGTCGATGTTCAGGGTAAAGGCGGAGGCCTCTGATTGGATGATTGGCGAGGTTTTGGACTCGCCCTCTTCCTCACTCTCCTCCTCCGTCCAGCCAACCAGCGAGCGAGGGCGGATCCTCACTGCGGACACGTCGTGCGTCTCCACGAAGGAGAAGCTGAACTGCAGAGAGACAGACAGTAAAACTGACAGACAGTAGTGTGTGTGTGGTTATGTGTGTGTGTGTGTGTGTGTGTGTGTGTGTGTGTGTGTGTGTGTGTGTGTGTGTGTGTGTGTGTGTGTGTGTGTGTGTTCTCAGGTCAAAAGCTTGTCAAGATCCTCTTTCATCAGGTTGTTAATCTGGACAGGTCACAGGGTTCCTTCCTGTGGACTCTCCCTGTTTGTCTTCTGTAACACCATGGAGCTCCAACAGGGGGCAGCAAAGACCAACAGACAGACAGACAGGCTGTCTCTCTCTCCTGTCTGTCTTTTCTCCTCCGTTTTTTTTCTACAATTAAGTGGATGCACTTTATAGAGTCCAATGGTGGGAAAAAATCAAGTTCAAATTTCAAGCAGATTAATATAGTATATTTATACGAGGAATATTGTAGTTTATTTGTATTTTTATGAATAAACAATAAACTACTTGATTAAGCAATCATCCAAAATGTATTTGTAAACTAATATCAGAAATGATTTATTAAGGTAATATTTTGTTCAAAAATGCCAAACATTAGATTGTTTTCAGCTATGACCAAAAGCACATTTACTTCTATAAGTCAGGTGCTCAGAAGGACGAGGAAGCTAGATCAAAAGTTGCAAACAAACTCGAAACATCGCAAATAAATGATTTAACTTTTAAGTTTGCAGGGTAGTCTGTGGGAGTTTGTTTGCAACCTATGACTTCAACTTTTAAAATGTGAAAATTAACAGTTTTCTTTGTCCTAAATTATAGTAAACTGAATTATTGTAGGTTTGGCCTGTTTGTTGGACTTGAGAAGGCATGTGAATAGATTCAAATGTGAGGTTCAATGTCGGCGTGGGGATTCAAATGGGGGTCCTCATGGTTACATTTCAGCTCCGTCTTGTCATGTTTTTCCCTGAGCTGTCCGTCTCTCCGTCAGGATGTAGGTCAGCGAGTAAACAGCCTGTGAACGCTACACTGTCCGTATATATAGTAAGTGGGTTAGTCTGCAGTCTCTCAGGCTAATCTATCTACTATGTTTATTTTTACTCTGTGAGAGGAGGAGCCTGCAGGATGGCGAGGTCGAGTGATACAACTTACTTAAGGATAGCCGGGTACATTTGAGATACGGGCCACGTGTGCCCAAAGATCCCTATTATTGTCAAACATTTTGTATCTCTCAAAGTTAACCTGAAGATTAAAAATATAACAAATACAGATCTTCAGGATAAATTGACTTAATGGTCTTGTGTTTGTTTTGAATTATTTTTCCAGTCTTACATTTTGCCGTATTTGCACTTACGAATGTCTCTTTCGTATTCTTTTCTTTTGTTTGAACTCAGAGCACATTTTTGGAGAAATCAATTGAGGAGTACCTCCAAAATCAATAATCCATTAAAAGCACTCAAACAGAAACTTGAGTGTTCCTAAAACTAATGGGCATGTCCAAATACAAGCTTTTGTATAATTGTATTATTATATACACATTTGAAACTCAACATTGTACCTTCTTGCATTAAAAAAATAAAATAAAAACATCCCAAACCCACGTTTTCTAAAAATAACTAAAGTGTAGAATTCATTTATATATGTTTTCATTGTGTTTGGAAGATTTTGATTGACAGCTGCTCTCACCTGTCCACTGGAGCTGCCGTATCTCTTCAGGTGTTTGATGAACTCTGACCTGGAAGTGTTTCCGACAGCGATCAATGCTGCGCTGCCATTTGCCAAACTGTCACAAACAGGAAGTGGAAGAGAACGTTCAGAAGCAGAAACAGAATGAAATAAACTTGCAGCGTGGTGCGTTCATGGTCACAACACAGCTGACTTTAGCATTCCCAGATCTGCTGGTCATGTACCTGGTGTTGGGAGCGAGACCTCGAGGTGTGTGTGGGCTCAGGCAGGGGACGGACATGATGCTGATGCTCAGATACAAGCCCTGATTGGTCGTCCAGGACTCCTCCACTTCTGCATCAACTGATCACAAATGGAAAAATTCTAAATCAAACTAGTTTGACAGAGACGGAAATCTGAACCAGCAAGTACCATTCTCACCTGACCCGGAGTCCTTGTCTCTGAGAAAGAGGAGATCATATTTAGTTTTAAACATGACAGGCAATCGATATAACACACTGACATTTATAAACACATCCCTGTTTCTCTACCACATTTAAGTTTACATGCACAGTTATATTCCACTTTTATTATTTAGTATAAATAATCAACTACAGAGCCTTGTAAAGAGCACTAATACTTTGTTTCACAGATTGCTAATGTTCCTCACCTGTTTGACTTCTTTGCTGGTAGAAAAGACAGCTGACAGTCCTCTGGTCTGAGACAGAAAAGAAAAATAATCCAGAATAAGAGTTCTGGGAGTCTTATACTACATATAACCTAAATCCTTGGATCCACACCACATCTGAGTCCAATCATAAATCTTCAGCTTTCAGAACTGCTTTTAATGGGTGATTAATGTTGTGTGTAGTTTTATATGATCATTTTAAACTATGTGAAATGTCTTCAAGTATAGAAAGTAAATCTAACTTACTGTATACAACAAATACATTTCTATCTCTGTGTTTTACCTCAGCCTAGCCAGCGTCTTCACCAGAGCATACTCTCGTCTCCGCGTTGAGGACATCCACCTCTTCTTCTCCGCCCGCGCTAAGCACTGTCCACCAAAGCCAAACATGGCGGAGAAACCGAAATGCACCAACTGACCGAGAGACGAGAAGCTGCACATGTCCACCTGCTGCAGGTGACCTGCAGACAGAGGGGGAGATGAATACTGATGAAAGATTATGAATATTTATTATGCTTGGGACCCTCCACACACACAGCCTGTACATAGGCCAAGTGGTCGTATGGTGAGAAGCTCATTAATATGAATGAGAGGCAACACTCCAAATATGGGCGACAGAAAGAGGTCAGGAGTGTGTGTTTGTGTGTGTATGTGTTAATATCTATAGATTCCGTAAATTGATCCCATTGGAATAGAGTGAACAGTCTCTAAAGCAGCTAATTTAAGAAGATAGTTACATCTGTTCAATTTAATGTTTAATTTTTTCAAAGCTTCGAGATGATTGTCACAATTGGGTGAAACTCTCCTTTAAATGACTCTAAACAATTTTACTGTGTTTACAAGTAAGCCAATTTTAAAAAATGCCATGAAAACTCCATCAGCAGATCGAAGTAAGTCAACCTCTACTCTAAACATTTCCCTACGGCCTTTGAATGTAACACACACACACACACACACACACACACACACACACACACACACACACACACACACACACACACACACACACACACACACACACACACACACACACACACACACACACACACACACACACACACACACACACACACACACACACACACACACACACTACACACACACACACACACACACACACACACACCATCTGGACACATACCTGCTCTAACCTACTGAACTGCGGTGCTGTCTGACCACCTGTCTGTCTGACTGCCTGTCTCTCTTTCTGGATATAATCAGATTTCCTCTCCATATGTGTGTGTGTGGGTCTCAGTCAGTGTGTCAGTGTGTGTCAGTGATATTAAGCCTGCTGCGCTTCTTAAGAGTGTAACCAATTTTTATTTTGAACATAGCGAAGGTACAGTCCAAACATGTGGGTTTTCAGTCTGCGACAGAAGATGTGTAGACTTCCAGTCTTTATTTAAGCTAAGCTGCAGGCTCTAGCTTCATATTAAACATATTTACACGAGAGACACTGAGGTGTAACAGACAGGTCAGGTATATTCACTTTGGTTGAGTCGCTAATTCACCTGAACTCACCTGGGTCCGTGGGAACAGCTTTCCTATTGTTCAGGAATTGTATGTGTCAAGGGTTAGCACAGACAATTAGTCTTGATTAGTGTTAATTAAACACCGTCCCACATTCATTCAAACACAGCAGCCCGCTAACTGATTGGTCTGCAGGTGTACTTGACAGGTGAAGTGGGAGGGGCTACAGTAAGCAGAGTAGACCTGTGATTTAGAGTGAAACTGATCCTGCTGTTAGACATCTGTCTGCCTGTACGTTTGTTTATTCTCAAACTGAATGACCATCAACCGATCACAGTTACGCTCGACACAGGTAAAATATATTTTAGGCAAGGTAACTATAGATATAGAACAAGTAGAACCAACCCAGGACAATATGACTAACGATGATGCACGTTGTATCTTTGGATCTAGGACAGGTTGAACTTACCAAGGACAATGTGCAGGGCTGCAGTGACTGGATCTCTGACTCCATGAACAGAACAGGAAACCACGTCTGTAGAACCTGTCAAGATGAACCAACAGTTAATGAAACATCACGGCTGTTCTACAAAAAGGTTGATATAAATATATATATGTATTTCTGCGCAGAGTTAGTTTGCAGTTTTGAGGTTGTGCCCTGTCTCTCACCAGCAGGAATGATTCCAAGAGGCAGCACTGCTGTCACTGGTTTCTCTGGGGATCCAGCATCCAGCTGAGCTCTGAAGACCAGAGCGTGACACAGCTCCGCCACCGACCCGTCCCCCCCAACACACACCACCCTGAGGGACAGACAGGCAGACAGGTAGAAAAGTATTTGTATAGTTGTCTCAACTATGTTCTGGACTTCTAATGAGAGTATTTTATTACTTAGGGTTACTTCTGACAGGAACTCCAGTGACATTGATCCATCATAAAAGTGTTTTATTGTTGGGGTCCTTTAAGTTCCTGGTCCTCCAGCAGGTGGCATGGCTTCTCCACAGAACCATTGTCAAATATTTTTTACTGACAATGGCACTGAAAAGGGCTGGGTATTGAGCCTCAATACTTTTTTTGTGACCAAACTGTGTCTGGAGTACCAAGTATCCTAAAGAGTTAGGGTTACCCTAACCCACTGAAGGTCATTGTTGTAGTTTTGTTTACATACACATCCAAAGAGAATATTGTTAAGAAAAAAACCTGAAGCCCAGGTATGGAAAAATGTAAATGAGATGAAAACCAGTTGTTTTCTGGGAATTTGGTTTACATTTTCAAATGACATATCTGAACGGTTGTATGGGTTAAAACATTTAGTTTTTATTCTCTCAAAAATGTTTGGTTTATGGTGAGTCAAAATAAATGAGTACTGTTGCATGCTGCATGCGTAATAAGGCATATTATCCCTATTATTATTAGTATCTTTTTTAGGAGCTAAAAATGAGAAGCTTCCTCTTCAGAGTTGGTGTTTCCAGTAAATGTGAAGTAAACAGACTCCGCCCCCTCCCCCTCCTCCTGTGTATGGGATTACCTGAAGCTCCGGTCACCACGGTGACAGCCAGCCTAATTGGCAAATGTAGGTTTCAACCACACACACACACACACACACACACACACACACACACACACACACACACACACACACACACACACACACACACACACACACACAACACACACACCACACACACACACACACACACACACACACACACACACACTCAGCAGCTAGCTTAGCAACGCTGAGCTAATCTTCTCTAAGCACATTAAGCTTTATGAGGCCTGAGCACAAAAGCTGCTTACAGACACACATACATGAACACACACACACACTGATCACAGATAGTAATGATGAGAGTTTGATCAGTGTATTTTCATTTAGATAAGTTATATTATATCTCTTGAAAGCACAACATATTATTTTCACTTTTAGTTTAGAGGTAAGCTCAGTTAGAAGTTAGTGATTTCACCTGTCTCTCTGTTAGTCTTAGTTTGTGTGTGTTTGAGTGGGTAATCAGTCTGGGTCAGTGTGTTTTAGTGTCAGCCTCTGAACTGCTGTCTAATGATCTGTTTCAGTGCAGACTGTTGTGGGAGGAAGATGTCACAGTTTGAGAACAACATGTTGACTTGTTACCTTACACTTTAATATAAACAGTGGGCCTTCATTTTACAGCTTTGACTTTATTCATGCGAAAGAGACTTTACATATTAATCCTCACATCCAACACCTGAAAAAGCATTTAAGCCAATATCCTGAAACTGATCCCATCCCATTTCGGAAATATATATATATATATATATATATATATATATATATTTTTTAGTATCCGTGTATACAATACCTGTTTCGGTGTGATGTGATTGCTATCAATTTTGTATGGCCTGGCTCATGTTTAACATGTGACAAGTACACACAGAGATTAAACTCATTATTGCAGGACAATATAATGTATGTAGTCATTTTATTTTTTTATTTGTACTGTTTCTGATTTTATTTAAAGTGTCTTTGAGCACCAGGAAAAGCGCTATAAAAATTAAATGTATTATTATTATTATTATTATTATTATTATAAGGGCTATATTTGATCCATAATGAGATTACTGAAATTATTAAAAATGTTATTGAAGCCCCCTTAACCCTGGGAAAATACCTTCTCCAAATCACATTTATGCTTCAGAATAAGATCAGGTGTGTTAATCAAAATTAGATTTATAGCAGGAAGTTTAGAGTAGAGTAGAGTGATTTATTTATAGTCCAGTAAACAATTGTAAATGTTAAATCGAGGGAGAGAGGGAGAAAACTAACCCATCATATCCATCCAGCTTGCATTCCTTCATCACTGAGAGAGCATGACCCTTTTTCTCCGTAACTGGAGAGAGAGACAGGAAGAGAGAGAGACAGGAGGAGAGAGAGGGGAGGAGAGTGGGGGAAACAGAGAGTGAAACAGATGGAGAGACACTGAGATGGACAGAGATAAAGTGTTCATGTATGTGTGTGGTCACATGTACACGAGTGTGTGTTCGATGGCTGCCAAAAAAAAGTGGGACAACGGATATCACACCATCTGCTGAGAGGAGGAAAGGAGACAAGGAGAGAAAAAGGGATACAGAGAGACACAGGAGATGAGAGGATAAGAATCAAGAGAAGAGGAGAGGTGAGGTTTGAGGAGCTAAGAAGTTGAAACAAAAGTATGGAGTAAAAAGATGCAGATATGAGGAGGAAGATAAAAGGTGGACGTAGCCAGGAGAAAATATCAGATGAGAGGAAACAAGAAAGGAGATAAGAGAAGAGGACATGAGATAAAGGGAAAAGAGAGGAAACAAGAAAGGAGATAAGAGAAGAGGAGATGAGATAAAGTGAAAAGAGAGGAAACAAGAAAGGAGAGAAGAGAAGAGGAGATGAGATAAAGTGAAAAGAGAGGAAACAAGAAAGGAGAGAAGATGAGGGGAGGAGAAGATATAAGGAGGAGTAAAGGAAAGGACAGGCAAGAGAAGGGAAGAGGAGAAAAGAGGATAGAAGGCATGGAGATGAAACAAGAGTGATGAGGAGACAGGGAGATCTTTGGAAAGCATTATTTGAAATATAAAAAGAGGAGAAAAATTAGTCAGGAGAAAAGAGGAGAGGAGCAGGTTGTCTCTCTGTCACAACAGATGGGCTAAGCTCCGCCCCCTGTATCAAGTTACTTAGCGACTAGAGACTGCCATTAACTCTGACCTTTGGACACACACACACACACACACACACACACACACACACACACACACACACACACACACACACACACACACACACACACACACACACACACACTGATTTCACATTGTCTTCTCTTATATCAATAAAGATGGAAGGACAGTTCTGCCGCACTCCAACAACGTTTTAATACAATATACATAAGTTGTAACATCTGGAAGTCAAACTAAGGGTATTATATTTCTGATTATAATTACTATTATTTGTTGTGAAGTTGATCAGTGGATAAATAAAAAATGAGGTGGACTGACCAGTGATGTCAGTGCGGACGTCAGCCATTTTGAAGAGGGGAGCCACGTGTTCTCTGTAGATGTGAACGGCGTCCTTCTTGTGGCTGCAGGGGTTTATGAACACCTTTAGATACCTGGGACGAGTGCTGGGCCCTGCAAACAAACACATACAACATTTTGTCTCAATTTGTCAGAATTGTTTTGGTTCCAGCTTCTTAAATGTGGTGATTATTCAGCTTTTCTCTATTTCATGTTGTGAACAAAAGAAACTAGTAAAAGTCATGGTGATGAATTGAAGATGATCCTTAAAAGAGGAGATAGACACCTCTGTGCTCTTATAACATGGAGGAGGCCTGTATGATGCAAAAATATTCAGCATATCATTTACATCATCAACAGTGGTAGATCTTGTTTATGCATGAGAGCCCCTCTCTATATACACTGCTGTCTTGCTGTGTGTGTGTGTGTGTGTGTGTGTGTGTGTGTGTGTGTGTGTGTGTGTGTGTGTGTGTGTGTGTGTGTGTGTGTGTGTGTGTGTGTGTGTGTGTGTGTGTGTGTGTGTGTGTGTGTGTGTGTGTGTGTGTGTGTGTGTGTGTGTGTGTGTGTGTGTGGTTACATGGTATCGACTCCAAACTACAGTCACAAACACACACACCCCAGACCCCCTGTACAGCTCATCATTAGGCCGATTTAGAGACCGCATTATAACTCCCCGTAGACCTGCACAGATCAATACACACACACACACCAGCTCCATTATCCAGATCATTACTATAATCTGTTCCCAGAAGGCTGTGACCTCGCCCTGATAATGACCCTTACACACACTCACACACACTCACACTCACACACAGTGCACCTCCTGGCATCCCTTACACCCCACAGCAAGGACCAGGAGGAGTTACCCTGCACCCCTGCCACTTTTCTCTCTACTCGTCCCCCACCCATACCAGAAGCTCGCCCACTTTGGTGCCACCCAAAAATGTAGACCCTATCAAACTCCAACAGTTTTCCACTAGGGGACTTAAGGACCTGGGATGAAACCACAGGACATTTTGGCGAAGGGGTTTAGGATAATACTTGTAATCTGAAAAAGTTGTTACTTTTATTTCGAGCACTTGTCTGTTTACTTGCTTATAGAAGCAGATTGATGCCCATGCTGTTAAGAACAAAAGTATTTAAAATATTTAAAAATAACTCATGTCCCTTGAAATGTGATCCTGAAAGCTCGAACTAGGCCTGTCTGTCACACACACACAGTCTCAGAGGAGATGAGGTCATTCAATTTGCTGATATGTTTCTAAGAAGAAATGCAGACAGACCGGTACATGTAGACAGATCAAGTATCAGTCAGATCATCTCCGAGCCCCGGCTAGCGGCAGGTTGCTATGGCGTTGCTAAAATGTTGTCATGGTAAACAATCCCAGTGTTGTCAAGCAGAAGTGTTGAGTTTCTGACTGAAAACCAAAGATGCTAGATGTGTGGAGAAAAACAAGATTATATTGTGCTGCAGACTCCCCCTGATGTCAGCGGACAGAAGTCATCAATTAAAGGCTTTAAATGTCCAGTTTGATCAGATTCTCCGGAACGATCCAGTCTACTGATTTCGTTTTTTAGACATGAGACTTAAAGGTTAAATTCTACTGTAGTATTTGTAGAGACAAAACTCGTAAGTAGCCCTCCAATTTCAAACTTCATTGCTTTCTGCAGTTTTTATTGAATATCTTCGGGTTTGGGACTGCTGGTAAAAGTAAGCCATTTCACTTTAGGCTTGGGGAACCTGTTTTGAATGTTATTACATTACATTACATTACATGTCAGTCACTTGTTAGACGCTTTTATCCAAAGCGACTTACATACTCAATACTGTGGGCAATCCCCACAGGAGCAATTGTTATCATACTCATCATATTGTTGTTATCAGTTATTTTACAAAAATACATAAATGTTAACCTGCTAGAAGAGCTAAGGGAAAGAACAGAGGATCACCAAAGTTGGTATGTTTTATCCTTTTTGGACCATAAATGTCTGTACACTACGTCATGCGTGATAATTGTTAAGACATTGACTGACGGGCGACAAACCCTTTCAATTGCCAAGTTGCATTGAAATCATTGTGCAAAAATAAAGGGGGTTCAAAGGGTTTGACCTTTGATACAACCATTATTTAGCATTTTGCATATATCCTCTGTATATTGATTGGGTGGGTGGAGGTGGGGGTATGCATGTGTGCTGCTGTACCATAAAGTTTGTTTCCTGACAAACAAATTAGGCCTCCTACCTGAATATGAGGTAGACTGTCACTATGGAGACACTCACTGACTTCACAGACCCACCGGTTAATATGTAACACAAAGCAGCACACACACGGCCATAAAGCGGTTTATAGAGTTTAGTCAAACTCAGACATAACCATCTTGTGTGGTAAAAGACTACACACAGTTCAATGCTTCATGTTTGATGGAACAGTTTGTGTTAGTCATATAGTATTTCTGGTCGGAAAACCCCTAGTAAAAACTATATTGTTGTGTTTAATACTGCAGTTGGGGGGGCAAACAGCCTCTTGGCACTTGCTCTGAAGGCCACATTTCAAACTTAACCTTCCTTTTGGCTTGTTATACATTTCACTTAAAACTGTGTTTCTGCCTTCTTAGCCAAATATTCAATGATAAAACATCTTTGACTTTAGGTATTATTTTCTCCTTTAGTTAATTGCAAATGTTAAAAGAAAGACCTAATAAGATTCTTTAAGGGATACCAAAGGGTTTGGATCTGATTAAATGTTATTAAACAACCCACCTGCTGTCCACACAGTGTAAAGATGTCGTCACTTTGACCTTTAGACACCTTACAGTACCACCAGACTGACCATCACCACTTCCCACTGATGTCACTATGCAAACAAACTAACAGCTCTGTAAGCGAGCAGAAAACTGACGTTAGATTGACAAGACAATTGATCTGGGAGGAGCTGCGGTGGCCGCTGGTGGCTTGGGGCGAACTCAGTCTGGCCGTCCCGTGAACTCCGCCGCCACCACCGGTCTGTCAGTCTGTTGTACTGTTAAACAACTGCAGTCAATCCATCCCACCGTCTGACTGCGTTGTATGGAGACAGACTCTATACAGCATCACTGCCTGCCTTTTGTCACTCTGACTGCCATTCACTCTCTGCACAGCGTTCTGCAGCTGCTTCACACAGCCAATAACGCTCTAGAAACTGAAAGTGTCTGCTCTCCGTTCGCCATTGTGCAGCTGAATGTTCGGACCTGAAGGTTAAGAAGTGGCGGTAGTGTCAGCGGCGGCGAGACTGACTGCTCCGCGACGCCACGATTCACACAACAATGCGCTTTTCACACTGACCTCTGGCTGGAAAATAGGCTTAATGTCCGCACAGCAGCAGAGCGGCCGACTGTTTACCTTTCACACACACACATACAGAGACTCCTTCGCCGTGGTGTGTAAAGTCACAAAAGCCTCCACAGTTTGATGTGCAGTGTGACCACGCGAGCTGACACACGACCTGTGAACCATTCATGTGTGTGTGTGTGTGTGTGAGGCCAAAGGAAAACACTTAAAGAAGTTGTGACTTTGCTGCAGGGCATCATAGGTAATCTGGTTTGACGGACAGACGGACGGACAGACAGACAGGTGACCGGCGATTATGTGTCAGACCGATTGCCATGGTGACAAAACGACGGTAATGTGTGTGTGACCTTTGACCTCGTCATTTATGGATAGCTTGTAACACCTCTGTTGCAGTCGAAACAAACTGAAATGTAAAGTGTGTTTTGTGTGAGTTAAATCCATACACAGAGCACTCAAACATTTCTATTGTGGGTTAAGTGTCAGCCAGACACCGCCTGCTACAGTGCACCTGGGAAACCAGCGTCTGGGAACTTCAGTCTGCAGCAACTTCCAGAACTTTATCAAACTGGTTTCCTGGATTCATGCAAACTTATGTTTTGTTGGCAAGCAAGTTAATAATGGTGAAATCAACTCAAAGATGAAATGGCAGGAAACACTGAGGGAGATAATTAATTAATACATTTTCTGTCTCTTTTACATTACACCTAGACATGTAATTCATTGTTAATATAAAAAAGTATTCCATAAAATGAATACAGTAACTAGGGCAGCTTTAAGGGAATAAGTCCACATTTTATGCAACAGATTTTTCGTTTGTACGCATATTACACATTTACAATCAAGTTTAGTATAGATATCATGTCTGTTGTTTTCCTAGTTTGGTGTAAAAGAACTGGATTCATGGTTCTGACCTCAAAACCATTCCATACCTTTAGGATAAACTAGAAATCCAACTGTGAGCCAGACTTTATCACCCAACCGTGTCAGACCTTACTAAAGCTCTTGCGGCTAAACGGGAGCAAATCTCTGCTGGTGGACAGTCTGAAACCAGCAGCACAGAGGCTGTAAACTCTGGCACACCCTTTACATTTGCCCTTGTGGTGTACATCAGCTACGGTTTTACGTCCCAATAGTGTGGTTTTCGTCGCGAGCTAAAGTGAATTGGACACACACGTGATTGTGTAGACGAGTAGTTTAGCTAATTAATCTCTCTTGCAGACAACAAGTATTCTATTGCTGACAGCACCTAACTGAGGGTGGCTGAGTGCAGTGTGTGTGTGCGTGTGTGTATAATCTGTGTCTCTTTGTTCCGGTGGATTAGCAGATTAGCTTTACTGATGTAACTGTGACTCACCTGATTATACTGAGTGATGAACAGGGTGATATAAAATAAGGTCCGTATTCCAAATTACATACATTTTCTTTTTACTTCAAGTGTGTACTGCAGCTTCCATTACATACGTGTATTGTTGCATAATTTTGTCTAAACACTGAAAACAATTTATCTGTGACCAGCAGCTCTTTAGTTTTGTCTCTCAGTTCACAAACAATTATTAGGAGGTGGAAATTTGGCATGGGGATCATTTTGAATATTCTTTTAGGCTGTGTTTGCATAAACAAGTGGATGCACCTATGTGGTTGCAGCTATTTGCTGTTGTTCTACAGTCTGCCACTATGGAAGGCAAGTATTGCTATTTGTCTGCCTCAAAAAAAAAATGTATCCAATATTTTGGCAGCCCACTTATATTTAATTTCTTCTAAATGTGTGTGTTTGTTACCTGTGATCAGCTCCTTCAGGGTGTTGTACCATATGTGTGTGTGTTCTGTGGAGGCGTTGTGGAGGTGCAGCGTATCCCCCTCCAGCCTCCTCCCTCTCCTCTTGCAGCAGAACAGAGCCACACCGAGCACGGCCCCCCCCGACTGCTGTCCCGCCGCCCGCCGCCGCTTCACCTTCACTGCATACACATCCTGCAGCAGCAGTACACCTGGCTGCGGGACACTCGTCTCACCTGCACAGAGAGAGGTCGATTAAACACACGCACAAAATGCACCTAATGTTAATAACACTCAAGATATATACAAATAAATAAATAAAGTAGTAACTGAAATGTGAGATATTTTCTATTTTCTATTAATGTAAACCAAAAAATGGCTTTTATTTTGAAAATCAAACAAGCAGACACATGTCACAGCAGGTGGACAAACATCTGTACATGAAAAAACAAACCCTTTAATTAAATATTAATCCGCTTTAATCACCAAAAAATATCTGAATCCATCCAGATTTTCATGTCTAATGATGTATTAAAGGAAATCACTTGCATCCCTTCAACAGACATAATAGTCAAAAACACAGCACATATCAGCTTCGATTGTCTAAAAACATGTTCCATAAACATAAATGACAAAAAAAGATGTTAAGCTGCGGCTTTGGCCACATATGATAAATTAAACATGAGACAATAATGATAAATATCAGCATAAACAACTCAAAACCATGCACCTTCAACAACAGATCCGAACCACTCAGAGAGCACCAATCCATCAGGAACTAGTTATATATGATACAAGCTGATTAACTCCCCCTCTCTGTGAAATACCCTCCCGCTGCTATCAAATACCAAAAACCCAAAACCACCCGCCTTCTTCCACCCGCCGAGGCCAGCATCCATATGTCAGGGTCACAGTGTGTCTGTCTGTTGTTGTTGCTTCCTTCATGTTGGGTTCATCTCATATTGTAAATAACACAAATTAACATGAATATGACCCACAGCTGGCTTTATTTTTCATTTTAGTCAGAGCAAGGTGTGGCTGAATGTACGACGCTCTTAGCTGATTATAAGTCACCCAACAGTGTGTCCAAATATTCTCACAAACTCAAATTCTTCCTCACATATGCAGTGGAATACTGCACTGTAGAGCCATTAAGGAGAATAATGGCTTCATTTTATACATTGCTGTTTTCATTCTCGATACACACCTATTTGCAGTTTGGCATAATAACCTAAAAGCATTGAAAGAGAGACAGATTTTCCATCCACCCCAATGAAGATGACACTGATCTGAGTTGACAGAACCCACATAGTTGCTGTTCACACACATACATACTGTATACACAACGTACCCACAACAAACACACAACACGCACACTCATACACTGTTGGAGTCCTGTCTCATGGTGTCATGCCATGTGGCTCACTCCGAGGAGGTTTGGATCATACAGAGTTCACACACACACACACACACACACACACACACACACACACACACACACACACACACACACACACACACACACACACACACACACACACACACACACACACACACACATATATTGTACAATGGGGTAACATTACACATTGATCGTGTAAATGCTCGACCACTCTGATAGTGTAATTGATCAGTTATTGTTCCCTTAAAATTCTGACTATTGTAAAACCTCCAGAGATACTTAACTGCCTGAAGGAGATTTCAGTTTTTATCCAGAATAAAGAAAAGCAGGGTGTCCAGATTAATTACAACAACAAAAATTGCAGATGGTCATGAAGTAGCTCCAGAAAATCTAATCATCCCAGAACAGTCCGTTCTTTTATGTGTTAATTTTCTTGTAAAATGATATTGACAATAGCCTCTGGATAAGTTTAATTATTTTAAATTGTGTTCTGAGTAATTGTATTAGTAATTGGATATGCTGCTGTAACAAAATAAATTCCCAAATTGGGATCAATGAAGTACATCTTATCTTATATGTGCCCCAGTGGCCATTGCAAAAAACAAAAATTGGTCTGCATGTATATTCCATGATTTTGTTAGTACAAAACAGTCCAGTCTCTCCGACCGACAGAGAGACAGGCTGCTGGGTGAAACAGGAGGAATTCATGTGCACAAATAAACAACAACTGATCCATTTATATAGAAATATCTAATCAACATACACACACAGCACGCTGGCAGGATGAGTATGTGTGTGTTAATCTCCTCACACTGAGACACTCTAATAACCCCCCACAGGCCGAACCAACTGCTCTATACTACTGCCAACAAACAACCACACACACACACACACACACACACACACACACACACACACACACACACACACACACACACACACACACACACACACACACACACACACACACACACACAGTTGGCTGCCGTAATGGTATTAGCTTGTATGAAATACAACAAAACAGATTGGCATCAACCAAATTCGCGCACACACACACACATACACACACACGCACGCACGCACACACATTGTATTCACACTTTCATCCTGCTCCACTAATCAGTTCTGTTTGAATGGATTTCAACTAAAAACAAGCGCACAACACAGGACATTTCCTAAAATAATTAAAGTAATTTCATAATATTACCACCATGATACCAACCATTACAAAATCAACACAACATGACTGCACCAAAGAATGTGTACACCTTTAAAGAATCAGGCACACTACTTTGTAGTTCCTTATGTTTCTTATACAAAAAGTATATCTTTAAATGTGTGCTTTTTAGGTGTGTTATTTATTTATAGCTTGCTGAGATTGTGGTGGTGGCCATGTTAAGAGACATGCACTGGCAATCAGTCCAGGTAGAAGAGATTGACATCGGAAAATTAAAATGATTAACTCTGATCATGCAAAGAAAAGACTCTTAATTTAATTTTAGAATGTTGTGTGTGTGTGTGTGTGTGTGTGTGTGTGTGTGGTGTGTGTGGTGTGTTGGTGTGTGTGTGTGTGTGTGTGTGTGTGTGTGTGTGTGTGTGTGTGTGTGTGTGTGTGTGTGTGTTGTGTGTGTGTGTGTGTGTGTGTGTGTGTGTGTGTGTGTGTGTGTGTGTGTGTGTTTGTCCAGATGTCATGTTTAAGGTGGTCTCAACATGACCGAACTTCTCCATTACACCACCAGCTGCCTCGAAATACACACTGCCTGCCTGCCTGCCTGCCTGCCTGCCTGCCTGTCTGTCTGTCTGTCTGTCTGTCTGTCTGTCTGTCTGTCTGTCTGTCTGTCTGTCTGTCTGTCTGTCTGTCTGTCTGTCTGTCTGTCTGTCTTTCTGTCTGTAGTGTAGCCATGTCGCTGTGGTAACTGACCTTTGGGGTTCTCCGGGATGATGGGGATCCACGTCAGCCTCGCTTGGGTGAGTAACACGTCATGACTCTTCTTCCCCACTTTGAAGATCCCACGCAGCAAAACACCCTCACTGGCAAAACACACCAAACACACACAGTATATTTGAATATGCCACATAAATGTTTGTAGGCTTACTAAACAAAAGAATGAATTATGCAGACTAATGTCAGAAACCCCAAATCATCTTTTTCCATTCTATATGATGTAATCAAGTGTCCTTCAGTAATATATAACAAGTTCATATGTGTGTAACAAAGTGAATGTTCTTAAATCATACCTGCAGGAGTGAAAGTGTCAAAAAATCAAAACAATAATTGTGGCATTGATTAGAATGTCCCAAGAGGCCACCAAATATTGTATTTTACGGCCAAAATAAATATCTTAATCCCCTTAATTGGACGAAACAAAATGCAGTGCACTAATGTACAGGTTATACAAGGGGGGCAAGAGCGTGATCAGTTTCTGATGGGAGAATTGGACAGCCTTGCTAATGGCTAAAACTAGCAAACACCAACCTGGTTATTCTTAGGGTGTGTAACTTTAAAGGGTTGAGTTTCTAAAGGGTGTTTTTTTTTATTACACTGTAAAAGCTGCCATTCAAGCTACACAACTTCCTGCACGCTGGGCCTTCATGAAGCTTGTGCCCTTTTATTTGTTTCGCCCCTGTCCCTCTGACGGCATGAGTCCGCCTCTGCTAACAACACACACTCACCTGCTCTTCTCTTCCTCCTTAACCTCCTCTTCCTCTTCTTTGTACTTCTCCTCCTCCTCTTCCTCCCCATTCTTCTTTTTCTTCTTCTTCGCACTTTGTTTTTCTCTCTTCTTCTTCGTGCTGTCGCTCTGCTCTCTCTGGAGGTCCTCCTCATTCTCCGACATGTTTATCGAGTCGATCGACGAACAATCAAACAAACACAATAAGTTATGAGGTGGTTCCTTTATGAAAAACCAAGCGGCAGATAAACATACGGTGAGCTGATCACAACTGATGAGCTATGTTGTATTTCCGGGGTGTCGTCGCTATGGAGACGGGGAGCCGCTTTTTCAGACACTTGGCAGATTCACCAGCGTCTAATTAACGTTCGTGCGCGCTCCCGCGTCTATCCTTCATCCAAGCGGGAGTGCGCAAACAGTGAGTCAACTTAAAGCAGTCCTATTTTATAACAATATTTAAAGTTCTCTGGTTATACTTAAATACAGTCATTAGGTACTTGTATATTAACTTGAGTATTTCTAATGTGTACTTCTTGTCTGAATGTGTACTACTTCTTTATAGGCCTAGTTCCTATTACTCTTACTTAAGTTACGAGTTACTTTGCATATTTCACATGTTTTATGAGAACTAATGAGTAGCACAGTGTAGACAATAGTAGATCCTATGTTGAAAGTAGGCTAAAAGTCCTAATTAGTTTACTCATTATGCATAATGTCTGTTTTAGAACAACATATATATAAATGCCGTTAATAACTGTGTAATATATCCTGGCTGCTAAATAAAGGTATTCTGATTCTGAACATATATTTTATTATAATATTTATCAGTGGATTTACATTATATAAATTCGTAAGGCAAAATTCCTCAAACAACACAAAATATTTGAGCACATACTTCCAACATCTAGTCGGCCTAGTCCAGAAATGTGCTAAAAAAAGAAGCCATTATGCAAATGAAAGGTGCAACAACATGATCGTCATATTCTACATATCTAAAACCAGATAGTAGATTGTAACCCCTTTTTAATTACTAACATAGTCACTGTCGTTAAAAAGGACATATTTGTCCCAGTAATGAAAACAGATTATAATTACATTTATTTTGTAGATGACGCCTTTACATGTAACTAGTTAGTCCCAACGACACACCCCTATTTACTATAGTCTGCTTCATCAGGTGCACACTGTCTATGATTTTAATATATACATGCAAACCAAATCAGAGAACAGGATGTTCCCTGACTGGGGTATAACCACCATATTATGGGAATGTGTGTTGATAACAGATGGTTTACTTTAATCTGCATTAATCGGTGTTATGATCTTCCGACAGACTGAAAAAATAAAACCTATATCACAAGTACTACTGCTTACTGCTATTAATACAAGTTTTTGGTTCTACATGTAATTAAAATGTCCACATGACGTTTATATTTATAACTTCCTTTCTCTAAAAAAGGCTGAGGTTAAAGTACTTTTTTTCTTCCTACATCTTATAAGTGTTAGTTAACATTTCTGTTTTGTTTGGTTTTAACAGGATTAATCTTTATGCTCTAATCATAATTATTCCACTAACAGAGAGGCTAAATGGTGGGATATGGCCACCATATTGTCCCTCTTGACTCTCACACACACACACACACACACACACACACACACACACACACACTCAGCAAGACAGCAGTGTATATAGAGAGGGGCTCTCATGCATAAACAAGATCATTTTCATAAATTAAAATCTGCCTGCAGAACGAACATCTGTGCCCTTCACACACACACACACACACACACACACACACACACACACACACACACACACACACACACACACACACACACACACACACACACACACACACACACACACACACACACACACACACACAAACACACAGTGGGATAATGTTGTTAACACGTTAACGTGGTTTTCTCTGTAAGGCGATATGTGTTTTCTCCTCATGTGTTTATTAAAACTTGGAGCCTTAAATCCACTTTAATTAACGCTGTTGTCACATAAAAACGTAATCTCCAATACGTTAATCTTGACATATTCTTGTTTAAGCTGATAGTGTGATAGATTAGAATACCCATCAGTTTTAAATAGACCAGTCATACTAATAATACTGTAAGTAGAGGGAGTTTAAGTAAAGTGTTACTCAGGTGAATGTTATGTCAATGCACTAATTGAATTATCAATGTATCTTAAAAGCAGAAATCCATCTGATGGATCAGCCAGTCCATTGTTGATTTTTTGGGAAATTAAATGCTTGGTCTGTACAGTGGTAGTAATAAGCATCCTGGAGACTGGCAACAATATATATAATATACTACCTGACTGCTTAGATTTTCCACAGTTTTTCCTGCATAAATGTGTTATTTAGACAGAAGTGAATTGAGCAAAACTTAACTGCAGAACCTGGTTATGTAAGTAAACTGAACTGAACCAACACGTTCTCACTCACAACTCGTCGTATATTGACATTCGGGCAGGATCCAATTGGAGTTCTGTTGTTTTGTTGCGTTGTTGCTGATGAATAGAGACTCTCAGATAAATGACATTGAATTCCTTTTATTAAAAGGCCTTTATAAACATCTATCTTATAAAATATGAACAAAAGTCACATGAAATGTTGACAGAATACTACAGGAACGTTATAAAAAGCAAAAAGTAAAAAGCACATGAACAACATGAACACTTCGGCCCAATTTCCGGCTCAAAGCCAACTTACATACAGACCCAAAAATAGAGAAATCTTTATTCTTTCAACATTTGGAATTATCAGCTGAGCGTTGCTCAGATTTGAACAAAATTGCATAGTTTCCACCAGATTATTGCTTATTGATTATTTTTGAGTGATAATATGGAAAACAACGAGACATTCAGAGAGTGTCTCCTGCAGGATGAAGAGCTACACAGAAGGTTACATCATCAACATGACATCGCCATCAGCGCCCTCATGATGAGGAGTTGTAGAGTCTGACACAGAATGAAAGAAGAGAAAAAATAAAAGACAGCTATGAAATGATAGACATACACAGAACTGTCTGTCTGTCCATATAACTGTCTCTCTGGTCAGCTCTCTGTCCTCTGTCCTCCTCTTCCTCAGGACTCGTGGAAGATGGCATTCAGTTGGGCGTTCATCATCCGCTCATGGTGAGAGTGTCCATCAAAGCCCATCAGCCCGTCCACCTGCAGCTCACTGCACCGCGGGTTGGACCCCCCACTGCCATAGAGGGCAGGGTGACCCCCAGCTCCTGCGGCCCCATAATGTACGTTGAAGGAGAAACTCTTGTCGTAGTCAGCACCAGCGACGGTCTCGTGCTTGAAGGACGCAAAGTTCCCGTTGATGCTGAGCGGCGGGCTGAGGGGCGGGTCAAACGACGGGCCCTCTGATACCAGGACGCCATCGAAGAAGGGCTCCAGCGGGTAGGGTTGTTGACCTTTGACCTGGTGGAAGATGTGTGAGGGCTCCATGGTGCCGTAGGGCGGGCTGGGCAGGCCGGCCGTCAGCCCAGGGCTCTGGTAAGAGTAATGTCCAGGATAGGTGGCAGCGCCGGGTGGGGGGAGGTGAACCGATGGTTCGGACATCTGCTCAGGGAGAAAAGTCCGAGGATTCAGCTGAAGGCAGCCCGCCACCAGGTTAGTAGTCGGCTGAGACAGACCTGAGAAAGAGACAAAAATCAGTCAATACCGATATATCATCAGGTAAAGAGATAAGCATCGCTATTCTCGCTGCTAGCATGGCTTACTGGTGAATTTTGTTATACACAAATATACTCATTTTGTTCTAACGCCCAAGGACACTTTTTTGGCAAAAGGGGGCGCTATGAGAAATTCCTATCTTAATTAGAATTTGGTGAGTGTCACTGGTTGAGACCACATATTTATAATATCCCCCTTATGTTATTTTTAATACAAACACTGTCTCTGGTTCTAGCTCAACCCAGCCCATTCTGATGCAATAAGATGACGCTGACCTTTGCAAAGTGCCTGGACGAAGCTCATGAGGTCAGGTGCCTTGCCGGATCGCAGGATCTCACTGAGGGCCCAGATGTAGTTCTTGGCAAGGCGGAGTGTCTCAATTTTGGAAAGTTTCTGGGTTTTCGAGTAACAAGGGACAATTTTCCGCAGACCTTCCAGAGCATCGTTTAACCCGTGCATGCGGTTCCTCTCCCGAGCGTTAGCTTTCATCCGACGGACTTTAAACCTGCAGAAAAACAAAGCAGATTCAATGTTAGTCCTGTTTTCAAATATCACACATAAAATCACATCATGTCATTCATATCACAGAAAATATGTCCAGATTGAGACCGATGGAAATCAACATTTAGTCTCCGTAAGAGCAGGAGGGCAAGTGGAGAAGATCTAAGTCCTCTTGGTAATAAAGCACTGGTACGATGTTCCCATTTAAACAAAATCTCAGATCCACAAATAAGTTCTTTATGGTTCTGTTTTGGAGCCAACATTTTGCAGCCTGCTTGGTTACATTTCAACCCAGATTCCTTTCATAGGAATTATGATTTTCATTACATTTGTGCACTGTGTCTGATTATGTATAGGGGTACAATTTCCCCAAATCTACTGACCACAATCCTGTTCCTCCGAGGATGAACCCTCTACATTTTAATGAACATGTGATTCCCCTCTAGCGCCCCCTCAGGACAAACATATTTGTGCATTTTGGCTGATAATATTTGTTTTCTATCTTCTTTACCTCTGAACACGAGCCTTCGTCATCTTCTTCTTCTTTGGACCTCGTCTCTTGGGTTTGTTCTCTCCGTCCTCCTCCTCCTCTTCCTCCTCGCCATCATCCTCCTCGTCTTCATCCTCCAGGTTAAGGAGGCTGTCCTCCTCTTCCTCTCCTCCTTCTTCTGAGGGGCTTTGAGGCTCCTGCTGCTCCTCCGACCCCACCGACTCCTGCTCGTCCTGCAGAGACCTGGTCATGATGCTGATTCTCTGTGTGAGACTAGAGAATAAATATGCTCATTAGAAAACAATTAAAAACTCATTATCACTTAATCTCTGTAGGCTCATTAATAGAAACAGAATTAAACTGCCCATTAAGGGAGTTATAATATAAAAATTACTCTCTATACTGTTTTTAAGGCTTTTATACATTGTGGAGTAAAAGGTATCAATAACAGCTTCAGTTCCCAATGTTATCATATGGTTTAATCTTTTTTCACATATTTTTTTATATTGCTACAAACTCAATTGTGTGATCAAACTCGTGTTTGGCAGTTGATTTAGCAATATCTTGATTTATAAGATAAATATTTTACAAATACAAATATTCATAACCGCAAGACCAGACAGGTCTAACTTCCAGCTGTTGAAGGCAATCCTCGGTGAGCATGCTGTGCAGCTTTTATTTTCCTCTAAATAAAATGGCAGAAAACCAATATTAAATTGAGCTGCTGTAGTTTGTGAGGCCTACTTAAAAGAAATATAGGCTTTTAGGGTTTCTTTTAAAATGCTGATATTATTTATATACGAAAATAAAAAATAATTGCAGGTTTAAATCTTAAATTATCAGGCTTTCTGATACGTATTCAATTGCGTATTCAAGTATAGGCTGATTATTCGTATATAATAGGCTTATATTGGCCTATGGAGTAATACGGCATAATTCAGTCATCAACTGTATTATAAATAACTCAAGTTTAAAGTTATTTAGACCAAATCACACATTTACCAACATATACGACCTTTAGATATATGATTTAAGAATAAAATCCACAAACTGTTATAAAACTTTAAAACATTAATATTGTCCGTATAGGGAAACGGACTATACGGAAATAACCCTTAATACAGTTTAGATAATAATACAATGTTTAAATCTGCATCTCTGGTAAATCAAATAATAGTTTTATCTATTTTAAAGGTGAAGAAAATTAAGTCCGTTTTAAATATCCAGTTTTTTTCATATTAAAAGTGGAATATTTAGGCGAAAAACGTCTGAAAACACGACTTCAACGTTGATTTAAAGTAGATCCTGCTAAAAGATTTGGAAAACACCTATTATTATTATTATCATAAATGTCTCCTTCCCGTTTTCCAAAAACTGCTCCAGTAAATGTTGCAGACTAACAGGTGGAGAAAAACCGAATATAAAAAGACGAAACAAATTTGTCAAACAAAATAAAAAATAACAAAATAAAAGCCCCCCCCAAAAATGCGTTTTTAAAATGAAATTGTATATTGAAATTCAGAAAAGGAGAATAGACTGACGGCAACTCGATCTGTATGATTTGAGGAATTATTGAACAGTCTAAAAATATAGACGCTGAAATAACTAAAGAAAGAGAGAAAAACGAATCAGAATTGAGGAAATAACGAATATTGGTTTATTTCTTAGGTAGAGCCAAAGACTACTAAGTGTATGAATCACTGTTAATTGTTCTCTGTTTTAAATTACCATTAATATATAATTCATTTGGTATAAATATTTAATCAGATGTATCGTCCTTAAGGAAGAACCAATCATAGGATGAATTTATCATTAAAGGTAGGCTACAAGTTATTAATCTTTATAATAAATAATAAAACCTACCTGTTGTAAGAAGCTGTTTGTCAGATCACATGCATCCCGCGCGCTCTATGTGCGTGTCCGAGCGTAACTGTGCGTGATCTGCTCTGAGATTTCTGAGGTGTGTGAGTGGGAGGATGCTGTTTTTATACTCAGCATCCCAAACACACACACACACACACACACACACACACACACACACACACACACACACACACACACACACACACACACACACACACACACACACACCGGACACATAATTAGCATATCGATGCCACGCCCTCCCGGCACGCGCCATATGGTGTGCACGTCATTAAAACGGCCCCGGGGATCACGTGACAAATCTTCCATTTGTATCAGCCAAGGCGCCCTCTCTCTCTCTCTCTCTCTCTCTCTCTGCTCTCTCTCTCTCTCTCTCTCTCTCTCTCTCTCTCTCTCTCTCTCTCTCTCTCTCTCTCTCTCTCTCTCTCTCTCTCTTTTGTGAGGAAAAATGACCATCTGTCGCCACATTAAACCACGCATGCGCACCAGACATCCTTCTTGAAATGGAAGGTGTGATCATTATATTGACAGTTGAGTCTGTAAAGGTTAATCACTATTGTTGCTAAGATAAGGCGATGATGAAAATATATAATATAACCAGGTCTGATTGCAATGCATCCTGGGTGAAATTACACATATTAGTATACCTTTGGTTGGTGCAAGTTCAGGTGCCAACTTGAGTCCCCCAGTTGACACCTGAATCAGCTGATCTGCAAATAAGAAATCCACAAATGTGAGGTGCAAAGATTGGTGCGTTTCGTTGGATTTGATTCAATCCACAAAAGAAAAACCAACAGGAAGGGATTACAAATGTGCACAATCTAATGGATCCACAAATGCTTATATTTCACTTAATGGTTTCCCATGAGATGTAATACAGACATCCATGGTCCCCAGAGGATGAATCCTGATGACTTTGATGATCCCATGACTTTTCTGTCGTGCCACAAGCAGGTCAGTCTTTTTGGTTGAATTGCTGTTTCATTCACATTCATATTCCCTGATTGTAATAACCTTGATGATCTTTTTATAACTTTGCCTCTAGAGCCAGCATCAGGCCAACTGTTTTAGATCAATCTACAACAACTATTGTATGGATTGCTGCAAACTTTGTTACACAAACTTTGGTGCTCCCTTAACTTTTGCAGCCATTTCAAATGTTGGTAGTTGTTTATTTATGATTAGCAATGTGGGGTAGTGACTTTGAACATTTCTGTAACTTTCTTATAACTTTCCTTCCTAATTCAAACACATTTTCCTGTCAATTTGGTTGTACAACATAGTTCAAACTCTTTTTTTAGCAAAACCTTAGTCTCCTTGAATCGTGGTTAAGTAATTTATTTTTGTTTCTCATTTTGAATTGTGATTTATTTACACATTTGATATTTAAGAAAGTCAATAAACTCAAAAGCGTATGCTACATACATCATAACTTTCTATCTAGACCTACGATGCCAGTATGTTTCTCTCAAGAACTGCTCTTGCTTTCTGGCGAGGAAGTCCAGAAGTTGTTAGATGAAACACATTAAGTAAGAAAGTTACATTTGTGGTTCGAACAAAGCTAATTCTACCAAAAACCCAATAAAATCCCATTGATTCTGAGACTAAGGAACAGGGGTGCAAACCTGCTTACTTTTACTGGTGTTAAAGACTCATTCCTGCACCACTCATGGTCCAATGGGGGACTTTCCCTCTCTTTCAGCATTCATTATCCACTCTGGGCTGGCTGCATCTTATTTGGAAAGAAGCAGTAGACTTTGGACCGCGCTGCAGTGAAGAGGTTGCTGTGGTGACAGAACACCGGTTGCTAGGAGGTTACCGGGCAACTTTAGAGGACCAGAGTGTCTGTCCCATCCTCTGGCTGCTAATGGTTAACATCAGCCCAGGGCTGATGCATATACAACTGCAGATTTCTCTCTGTGCTGCTCATGAATTTTGACTATAATATATAATGACAATAAACTTTTTTTCTGATATACTTTTCTCTAGTTGAAGTCCTTTATAAAGTCAAGAATAAAATCACAGATACCCAGAACATGTCACACAACAGTCACAGTTTAATTTGATGTTTTTCAGTCAAAACCCAAGCTGTTAGTGGCTTTGAATGTTTATGTTTTAAACATCCAGATATTACATTATTTTACAGAGATTTATCAGGAGCAGAAACAGGAATGAGGTAGAGTTTGAAACATCAGTGAGGTGACAATAATTAAGGGGAGATACATATTTAGCTGTTTTTAAATGCCATTCTGCACGATGTCTTTATGCTCTTAATGTTTTCATTGTTGTAAAGCACCTTGAATTTACTTGTATTCAAAGGTGCCATATAAATAAACATGCGTTGCCTTATTTTAAGCAAAGTAAACGAGCAGCAGAGCCACATGCTGTTGAATAAGAACTATTATTCTATACTTCAGGCTGTGTGTGTGCATGGAGAAGGTCAAATTACCTTATTCATACGTAAAAGGTAGCCACCATTGGAAACTCAACACACACACACACACACACACACACACACACACACACACACACACACACACACACACACACACACACACTCTCTCTCTCTCTCTCTCTCTCTCTTTCTCTCTCTCTACCTCTCTTATATTCACATAAACCTAAATGTATATAAAACAGGCTTATCATTATGTAGTTTTGAGCAGATGTATGCTAATACATGTATGTAGGCTATGTATGGTAACTTCTCATGTGAAGAAACTGTGTTTTAGTATGTTTTTATTATTATATATTCCTTGAGATGTATTATCTTGAATAATATCCTGAATTCCCCACAGGGATTAATAAAGGTCCATTTTATCTTATCTCATTTTTAAAAGGTTCCCAAAAATCCAAGCAAACGGTAAACAAATAAAGAAACAACTTAAACAAGCATTTCAAAAATCAATATCTTTGCAATCCAGTATGAGTAAAAACATCAATGTCTTTTTTTCGCAATCTAATAGATAATAATTAATAAGTTAATGCATAATACTTATTCTGACTTTTTAAAATTACATACAAAAAGAGAAAATAATTTTCCTGGTAATGGGAGTGACTCTAAACATAATCAGAACATAGATAATTAACATTTTAGTGGGTTTAATTTGGACTGAAATACCTCATTATTTCTGTATCAATGTGTTTTGCAGCTGTATCATCACAGAGCATCAGAGCGTTTCTTTAAAGACGATCATCAATTCAATGGTGTGTTGTCTCCACCTGGTGGTTAAATGTGGGTACTGCAGGTAAAAGCAAGGCCACCACTTTCTTTCTTTCTTTCTTTCTTTCTTTCTTTCTTTCTTTCTTTCTTTCTTTCTTTCTTTCTTTCTTTCTTTCTTTCTTTCTTTTGTCTGTCTGTCTTTCTTTAAGACCCCACACATCATCTTCCACTAGCCTTTTTTTTTCTTTCTCTTATGCAACCAGATGGTACTCGCATTTCGTTGCACAACCATATGTTGTACAAGGCAATGAAAAGGATCCACGTCTCCTCCGCCGTGCTGTGTGTGCGGAGTCAGTCCGGCAGGTGTGGCTGTTTCTCGGCTGCAGCGCTGCGGACACGCCCCCTCTCCTCCTGCTGCTTTCAGGAAGCGGAAGCAGGAATGTTGGAGTGTTTTCAGAAAAGTTTGGACAAGTTTGACAGTTTGGGAGCTGCGACAAAAACCGTGGAGAAACATGACGGTGAGTACCTGTACCCTCTCACCTTATCGCTAATATGACCTCTTATTGTGTGTGGAAGTCCCGCTTCTGTGGTTAATGTGTGTTTGTGTTTTTCTGCTGTCAGTCCTGTCCTCCGTGTCAAACACAGCACGAACAACTAAACAGGACAAACAAGTTCAGTCCGAGCGAAAAGAGAACAGTTTAATCACACATGTGGATTTAATAATGGGGCTTTTACTTGACAGTAGGTATTTAAAGTTGAATTGATTCACACCAGCATCTAATGTGTAATGTGAGTGGAAGATGAACACTGGTGAACGTTCTACTAACGTTACTGTACACTTTTGAGGTATTTGCTTTCTACTCCTACTCAACTGCATTGTAGTTGGATATTTTTACTACACATTTTTCTGAGAGCTTTAGTTACTTAACAAACTTAGCTAAATAATATTGTTGCACATAAAACATAGTAAGATATTTATAAATATGATATGTTAAATGACCCAACAGGTGAGATAAGTACTACAACTCAAATGATCGGTCAATTAACAGAGAATTAAACGGGAGATCATTTAAAAATCAACATTTTTCCTTCAAAAACAATTAGTGGTTTTAGCTTTCCAAATGAGAGGCTTTGCTTATTTCCTTTTGAATTATTAGGATTATATTAATTCCCATGGTACAACTGATTTGGTGAAACAAGCGATTTGAAGGTCACTTTGGGCAATGGTATGTTTGTTGCTCACGAGTAGTGCTGCAACTTATTTTATTTTTAAATAAAATAAATGCAATTATATTCTCAATTGAAAACCTGTGGTGTAAGGAGCACTCACATTATTTCCAAAAGTAAATGATGCCTTACACTGCAGACATATTCAGTCACAAGTAATAGGCAATTAATCATTATTTTATTATTGAACAGGTTATTGTTTTCTAAATAAGTTATTTGTTAAGTCTATAATGGCAGTAATCAGGCAGAAACAAATGATTTACAATACGTTTAATTATCCAAAGACTTCGTAAGATCAAGCATTACACTAAAAGTAGTATTTGGATTAAAAAAAGGTTATTTGAAGTGTTTACCTTTCGTAAAACAAGAAATACTTAAGTAGGAGAGTTCAAATACATCACAGTTTGCTTAAGTACCGGACCCTAGCCAGTAACTGCTTTTCATATGCTTTAAAACTGCACATAAGGATCTACTTAGAGCCTTTGTTCAGCGTCTGTTTGATCTTATAGTGTCATCCTGCAGTTTACAGTAACAGTGATGTAACAGGGATGTAAACAGGCTCTTTGTCCCCACGCTTCTCTGTTTAAGCCTGTTTGCAGTGAGCGTTAAACACTGTCAGTGAGATGAAGGTTTAAGTGTTTCTCTGTGCAAAGGTTCAAGGTAAAGGACTGTAAGTAGGGTTTTATTCCGACAGTCGTAACCTCTGAGTCTGGTTCCTGTCAGAATTGATGACAGTCCGGGGGTCATTTTCTCTCAAAGACATTTGATTTACAATGATTTAAAACAGAGAAAAGTAAAACATCCTCACATTTTTACACTTTATTGCAATAGTGCCAGTGGTG
Organism: Trematomus bernacchii; assembly: GCF_902827165.1. Classification (NCBI taxonomy): domain Eukaryota; kingdom Metazoa; phylum Chordata; class Actinopteri; order Perciformes; family Nototheniidae; genus Trematomus; species Trematomus bernacchii. The sequence goes on along the minus strand of NW_022987588.1, from coordinate 3,622,682 downwards.
AAGGAAGTATTAAGATCCTTTCTTAATTAAAAGTTATAATACCACACTTTAAAATGACTCCTTTAAAGTAAACTTCTTTCATTAAATGTGTTACTTAAGTTAAGTTATCCAGTTTAATCAAGAAAATGTACTTAACGTATTTCAGTTTTTCATACTCATCATACTCAACATTTGCAAAACATTAAGTGCACTTTTCAAATCATTTCCTAAAAAGCGCACCACACAATGGATTATCTGCAGAAGCGTGTCACTTTCACTAAATCCTTTGTTTATCATCCTAAGTAAATAGCTATGTCTTATCTGAATGATAAGACATGTCCTGTCATTGTTTCCAAACAAGTTGGTCGAAATGCAGCTATGTTGAGTATTTTCTGATGGAAATCATGAAAGTTTTCATGACAAGGATTGTAAATGCTCATGGCTGCATTTTTCTGTATAGCATATGGTTTATTCATTTCAACAGCACACAGTTACACTTTACTTCATATGGGAGATTCATTGCAAGAGATGTAACTGAATTCACATGTATGCCCTTTTTACTGTAATTTATTTACAGACAATATTTTTCTTTTAACAGAACTACATATCACAAAGTAAAAAATACAATATTTAAAAAATAAAACGTAGTTAGAATATTACATGCAGCCCTGTTTGGGGGGGATTACACTGCAGTCTTCCACATACCCCGTCATTAAGTGAAAGTCATATTCCACTTATAGAGCAAAGCATTAATACATGACACATGGCAGATTACGAAAACTGGTTGGACCATTCTGCAAGTAATGACTTATGGAATGAACTCGCACGCACATTTTGATAAACATGACCAAAGCAATTGACAATAAAAAGAGGTGTCACATTATAATTATTCACACAGCATTTGCATTAGTCCAAAAATAATTAGAATGGGCTTTTATGATGTGCAAAAGTGACTAAAATAGTGTTGAGTTTGAAAAGGTAGTTCATTTGAACTCTGGACTGAGAAAAACAATTATTTTGTTAGATGACTATATCTCATGCAATGATGTAAAAGACATAATCCGCAGTTATTGTTGGACATGTAATGTTTTTAGGTGTCTAAGTTACCTACACCTTAACTGTTGCTCATATACAACTGTTGAAGGTGTTAAGGTGTGTTAACTGGTTTATATTTTTTACATTTTAAAAGATTGAGCTAAAAGATAATCAGAGGAGAAGTCAGAAACCATTATATATAATAATTAATTATTTAGATTGTTGATACTTCTCTCCACTGTCATCATCTTCTCACCATTAAATCCTATGATAACCATAAGAATCCAAACGTATCACAGCTGCTGTTCTCTGTAAAGAACGACTATGCAAACTATTTGTAGCCTCCTTTAAGCCTGAAGGAGTCATTTAAAGACATGGGGAGGGGAAGGATGATTAAAGAGTGTTAACAAGACTCGCTGTACTCGATCTCCCACTGTCTGTCTGTTGTTGTTTTTCTGCATTTACAAGAGAAATCTAAAAATAAATGGATCTTTCCCATCTGTCTCTCTTGTATCTTTGGACAGGAAGTTGTTCTGTTATTCATCCCAAACACTTGTTTCCTGTTTCACACGTTCTCATTTAAATTTGGCTGCATGCTTCTCTTTTTTTTTCTTCCATGTGGACTATTTTATTTCTACCCCACCAGCTCTTTGTTTTCTCCTCTCTTTACTTCATATCGAAATCTTGAGTTTTATTAAACAGCTTTGTGGCTGTATCACTGCGTTAGTTATTGTTAGTAACCATGTAGCCTAACCTATTATTGCATTCCTGTTTATATACAGACTTCCTCAGTAGTAAACTCTGGTGTTGTTCCTGTTGGTAAGGCTGGTTGGTGGCCGGTCACCTTTTACCTGTCAGACTGAACTCGGGGACCAAAGATATGAGAACAGCTGCTGCTTATGCCTATTTCTTTTTCTAATAAATATAACATTTAATCTGTTATTTATGTTAACATTGAAGAAGCACATCCTCAGATTGCAGAAACAAGAACTATAGATTCATATTTTTGCTATTATTTTTCTTGATAAAACCTTTGGAAAAAAAACTAGTACTAAAACCAAATGAACAATTTACAGTTTATATATTTGGTTGCCTTATTTGAAGCTAATGTACTTAGATCAGTATTCTTGCTGTTTTGAGTTTGTATCTTCATGATTGAATGCACTTATTGTAAGTTGCTTTTGGGAAAATCAGGTAATTAAATGTATAATCAAATATGTTTAGTTTATATATGCAGTGTATATATATGGTAACACCAAATTAGATATTGTTTAAAAGGTTTAGTATAATCACAAAAAAATACATTATTAAGCTTCTTAACATTCATTTATCAAGCAGCAAGACTAACAGCCTACAGCCACCTGTGAGGCTGTATTGAGGTACAGTGATACTGAATGCTAATGTCAACATGCTGACAATATAAATGCAAATGTTTAGCAGGTATAATGTTTGCTTTGATACTACAGTGTGTTACCATGCTAACATTAGCTATTTATCAAAGTACAAAGTGCAGCTGAGACTGATGGGATGTCATTACGTTTGTAGTGTTGGACAAAGTGACATTTTAAACTGATGGTGACCCTAGAATCTAGGGTCCCAAACTTTTAGGGCCTAGATGTCACAATATCACGTGACAAGTGATTATGTTTCATTCTGAGGGGAACATGAATGTCTGAACAAAACCTCATGGCATCCATCAAACATATATATTTCAGTCTAGCATAACTGATTTTTGTTGTTTCTTTGGCTTTTTTTTCCTGATAGAACATGCATACATTTGAAAACGTCCCCATTATATACACAACATGAATAATAGATGATGTTAATGAAAAGATCCTCACAGTTTATGATGAAAAATAAATGTATTTATAAAGGTGGGGTAGGTAAGTTTGAGAAACCGGCTCGAGAGACACTTTTTGTTATATTCCATGGAATGCTCTTAACATCCCGATAGCAATGAATATCTTAAGTGCTTTGACAAAAAATCCATACAAAAATGTCATCTGTGGAAACGGTAATACTGTAAAAAGCACGACCAATCATTTTAGCCGGCCCTGCTAAAATAACTGGATGGCCTACCTTCCTGTCAGCCTTCCATCTGTGCACAAACTTATCTCGTGCCCTCATTGGTCATGTGCGCGTTCGTGTGTGTTGGAGGAGGGGCTCTGTAAGGAAGTGGCAGATTTTCTCCGGCTATGTATTTTCAAATTCTAGCGATCTCGAGCTGGTTTCTCCAAAATTACCTACCCCACCTTTTAAGTCCTAAAAAACATGTCTTAGAAGTGTGCCTTCCTGTGTTGGTACAAACTCATTCAAAGTTCAACAAAGTTCATGATTTTGGTCCAGCGGTGATGTTTCTTAGAGATAATTCTGGTTGAAGGCATTAAATGAACATGCAATGATGTGCCACACACCGCTTGTTACCGCAGATCATTTATCAGGGTTCAGATTGATCTCGTGACACCTCAGGCAGCTTCTGGTCTCAGCTCATTTCTATGATAAATCAACTTGCAGAGACTTGAAGCTTGTTTCATACATAAGAAACATTTACAAACCAAATAACTGTTCGGAAAACCCCATGTTCATGTGATGAAGGATGCATGAAATTTGAGAGATGAGCTGTTGAAAACTACAAAACTCACATAAGTATTCAGATGCTTTTACTAAAGTCAAAGTAGCAACACCACAATGTAAAAGAAAAGAAGTCCAGTATGTTTGCCATGCGTTTGTGTAATCTCAGCTGGTCTCAGCGTGGGTAACTCAGTCATCAATAATAGAAGCCACTTCTCATGTCACCAAAAAACACCCTCACTCTGTTTCAACTGTCCAGGTTTGAACACACTTTTATTTAGACGCTCCAATTAAGAGCTTATTTAAAGACATTTAAAGCTTTTATTGTGAGTGAATGATGTGTTTTGTATACTGTATGTGTAGTTTGTTTTGTCTGTGTACTGTTTGCGTCTGCATTGCATGTTTCAATTAGGGACTGATAATGCAGCATGATGTGTTATTTGGTGCTTCAGATATATTCTCTTCTCTTTTTATTATTGCTTTATCTCTCTCTCTTGCTCAGGAGTGTTACCTGTTGCTGATGTTCCTGTAGAGTCGTCAGTCTCCTCTGATGGACTGATTGACCTCAACCAGACACACAGACAGGTAGATATGGAGAGTGGATCTCTGGCCATGGACACCAGCACTGCTCCAGGTGGGTCATCTCACAGTTAAAAAAGTAGTCAACATAAGAAATTCATAAACTGTTTTTTAATAGAAGATGAAAACAATGGATTACAGTTTTTTTTAAATAAGCCTGAGTAGTGTGAACTGATAAAAAGCCTTAATAATTGTCTTCAAGTATCGTATACAGTTGAAAAAGTTGGCTAAAGGAAACGGATAAACAGTCATAAAATTAGCCCACATGAACCAAAACCTGTTTGAATTGCTTAAAGTAATGAATACAGGGCAACAATGACAGTGTGTCTCAATTAGCTCACTCCTGTACTTACACTTGCTATTTTGAGCATTCACACTGAGAATGATTTGACAACCTGATTTTGCACTCAAGATGGTCAAAAAGATGAGTGTGGAAGGCTAGACTCGTTCACCCTCTGCGGTCGGCCTATTAGCATGTTGCGGAAGAGGAGGGACCAGCAGTAGTTTGGGTTTCTCCTGTGAACACCACTAAACAAATAAAAGTTATATATACATTTTTTTATTCAGTTTGTTTTTTAACCTAAAAAACACTACCTTGTTGTCTGATAGAAGCCCTTAGTATGTTATATGGTTCATTTCTGTAATGATGTGGTATCACAAACAAGCCAGTTCAGTTCATAACAGTTTGCTACAATTTGAGACAACGATACCCTTTGAGAATTCACAGACTATCCAAATAAGTAAGAGTGTACACAATACTAATGGAAGCATAAACATTGAGACACAGCATAACTCTTTAAATGTGTTTTAGTTTATTGGTTTAGTTGTCAGGGACCATGTACAAAGAACAGAGATAAGAGGCTTTGTACCAGATTATAGCAGTTTGCTAATTACCATCTGCAGTCCCTGGGTATATATAGTGGAATGCAAGGGGATGGACTTTTACATTTTCATTAATGCTAGGGCCTCAGTCTTGTCTTTATTGTCCCTTATCAAAGTGGTGGTTGAAAAAAACAAGTTATACATTGCGAGAATTGTTGCATATGATCACCTAGCTCGACTCACCTGATGTGGTGAGGGTTTGATTAGATGTAGTTTCTGTCAGTCTGGTTGAATACCTGCCAAACCTGATCAATGACTTCATGGTAGTCCGGCTGTCTGACAGATGTTTGCTTGATTGATCCTCAGATCCTAGAGTGCAGGCAGACTACAATGTAGCCTGTCTGCGCCGTCGGGCATGGGCAAAGAGCAAAGATTCTACCTGGCTAGAATCAGAAGAAGAGGGACCCCAACAGAACCAGAGGGACGGGGAAGAGCAAACACCCTCAGAGGAAACAGGTTAGACTGACCTCAGCTGTAGATGTAACTGGGGATATTTTAACAATATGAAATGTTACTGTGTTTCATGTTAACCATATATCTGCTGAGAAAGTAAAAAATGTTTGCAGACACCTCAGTTAAGTGACACTCATTGCCACCCATTATCAGACAATTTAACCTTATCACAGTCATGTCAGTATTGCTAGTCGACTGATAAGCATCAGGAAATTGCAAAACAGAAAGGCAGATGGTATAGAGTATTTGAGATATCTTAGAAAAAGTGTCTGCAGAGAGCACTCATGAGTTTTTTTGTTTCTTTTCACATCTTTAAAGCCAGGCTCCCAGTCTGCCACAGAAATGGGAGTCTTGACAAGTTAACATGTAACAAATAAGCATTATTACTGTTTTAAAGTAAATGGGTGACAATTTATTTCTATGAAAATATATAAAAGGTAAAAAAACAGCCATTAAAAAAAGGTTATTATACTGTAAATTATACACATGATAGAAAACATGCTGCACTTTGCTCATTAACGAGTATATTGTGAGTGCGCACTGTAAAACCTTGCACACACAGCAGCATCACGTAGAAGTGTCATCATAAAGCACGCCATGTTTGTTAGCAAATGTAATTAAGCTAACACGCTAAACTAACACCTGCAAAACGTAAGCTTGTTTGCATTGTGGCCATGAGCAGGTAAGTGTTCTGACGGTAGCTCAAAGTACAGCTGTGCTTCACCGCATCCCCACAAAGCCAATGGTTTTATAGCATGTTGTAATCATTGTTGCACACAGCAGCGGCCTATTGTTTTAACATGTTCATCTGTCTCTCTCTGCCAGGGCAAGTGCCTAACAACATCGCCAGCTGGCTGATTGAATGCAGGTACAGTACCTGACCAAACCAATGACTTTCCAGATTAATCTGTACTTTATTATTTGTTTAAAATGTAGCTGACAGATGTTGAGTGCAGCAAGTTTCATGAATGTTGATGTACAAAATTAACTGAAACTGCCTAGGAAGAAATGTAATCACAAAACTGCTGATTGGTTAGAAATGATAATCAGGAATGTACAGTAAATGGACTTAGTAGTTCCTGGACTTAATTAGGAAACAAAGAGGATATGGTCTTAAAATAATGACTAACTGGTTTTAGTGGCTAACTGGTTTTCCTGCTGGTTTATTGATATATTTTTTCCAATGTCTTGAGTTGTGTGTGTTTAGTACCCGTGTTATCAGCTGCTGACGTAGAACCAATTCACAGCCACTCCCAGACATACAACACACAGAACACACACACACACAAAGGGTGCAGACCAACGCCCAGAGATAGGGCACATAGAGCTGTTCAGGCAAAGAAAGAGGGAGAGCAAGATGCAGGAAGAAGCCGACAGAAGACGGAAAGAAAGGCAGAAATAAATAAAGTAAACAGAGGAGGGGTTTCTCCTGCTGAGTTAACACTGTTATCACACACTCACACTGTTCACTGCTGTCACTCACAACCCTGTGGCGCTATGCAACCTCACCGTGGCAACATGACCAGCAGAATCAGAATCACATGTTACTATAGCAACAGCCGCAGGGGCCTGAGGCCAACATGGCTGCCGGTGGAAACTGGTAGGATAAGCAAACACTGCGACTGCACACTGTTACACAACCATCAGTGTGTGTGTGAGTGTGTGTGAGTGTGTTAAATGGTGGCATGAAGTTTGTCCCATTGATAAGAGTGGCAGGTTGTGTAACAGCTCAGTGTTTCCCAGCGTCTGGCTGCACACAGCAGATCAGAACTGCTTGCTTACTGCTGCTGTCAACTTGCCCGATCTGTCAGCTAGTTAGCCTGGGACAACTAGTCTGGTCAGTAGGAAACCTGGTACTGGTACCAAAAAAACAAGAGTAAGCCTAGGATGCTCAGTCTAGCATGGTCAGTAGTGGATGGTAATCATAAGTAGACTGATCTGAACAGGAGCTATCCTGGGATAGCCTTCACAATACAGCTAGTTAGCATGCGTTACATAGCCCTAGCCTGATAGGCAGTCAGCCTGTGTTACTAAGCCTTGGCCTTTATCTGTCAGGAAGATACCTTTGATGTTGCTATAGTTAATCTTAGTTAAACTGGTAGTTAGCCTGAGATGGTTGGCACCTACCGTTGACATAGCTGTCGTCAGCCTGACTAAATTGGGGTTGTTACCTTAATTCGGACATTCAATTAGTCTGTAATTAATTTGACAGTCAGAGACTTATCAGGGTATACTAAGCCAGAGCATTGGATAGGCCTTTACTGTAGGTTGTAAACGTTACTTTAGCTTAGTCAGTACTTAACACGGGCTAATGAGAATTTCACAAACAGGAATTAGTCGATTATTACCCTCAGTTTAACCAGGGATAATCCTAGGATAAATATTATTGCCTCGTTTGTTTGTACTTAGTTTTGCCTGGTTAGGACTTTCCCTCAAGGTATTTTAAGTTGCAGTGATATAACAGTAGATGAGCATTAAGGGCATTTAATATTTGTTATGTAAGCCCACACCCTCAAAGTCTTTTGGATGTTTACGTTTTTAATGGTTAGTTTATGGTTTGGGTGACTTTCCAACACTGTCTCTTTGTCTCTTGGCCAGGACTCCCCTGGGAGCCTCCTTAGATGATCAGACTGCTTCTCCCAGCAAAGGTAATCCACATTTCTGTGTCTATTGTTTATATATTACATTGTGAGGACCCCAACCTGTTAGGACACATCTCTTTGCTTTATGACTAAACACTTGAGCCATCATGACTGTTTTTCTAAGTGAATTTGTTTTGGTTACTGTTAGCGGTTACTTGTTTAAGTATGGAGATGTTATCGAAGGGATTTTGTAACTTTACTTCTGTGTGCTTACTCAAAATGTGTGCTTGTGCTTGCGTGTGAACAGGAGTGCAGAAGAACGGCTGCAGCTTTGAAGATGACCTTTCATTGGGAGCTGAAGGTCAGTACACAGAAAAACTCACAATACAAATAAGATTACAGATCTCTGCTCATTGTTAAGTTCCTTCCCTGTGTTCGGATAGTTATGTGTTTTACAGTAACTGACCCACCCGCAAGCGATTTGACATTTTCCCCATGTTACTCAGATTCACATGAGAATATGGATGTTGGGCTTTCTGATCGCCCGTAGATTATTTGAATCATTATTCAAGTTCATATAAATACATATATACATATATAAATATAGTTTTAGCATTAACATGACCTTTTTTCTGAGCCTGACCGTGATCGTTTTTTTGATACAAGGCTGATATCAAATATATATATATATATAAGAATGGGGTTTTGCACAAATGTACAATGCCCAGAACAAAATGCCGACTAGGTTGTGAAGTTACGCCATTGCTTATTTGATTTTGAGTTTCTATAATTGTCATGGGATGTGTTACTGTAGATCTGGGCAATGTATCGATATATTATTGATAAAGTGATATGAGACTCATATCTTCTTAGGTTTTGGACATCGTAATATGGCATGTTTTCTTTTTTCCTTTTTTGAAGCGCTGCATTAAAGTACAGTGATGTAATTTCATTAGCTTCCTTCTAACTATTATAGATGCTCTTTACCGACTTAGTCATTAGATCCACATTATTGCCAATTATCTATCAAAAATCGTATTTTCTAAATATTTGTTGAAAGCAAAACCAACCCTACAAAATTGTTGCAATATCACTGCAAAGGAATTGCATAAAAATATTGCAATTTATTTTGTCCCTATTGCCCATCCATACTTTGTGTTGTACAAAGTGTCCTTTGATACAATGACCATAAAGCTTGATCACATGTGCAAAGATAAAGATGTCTGACAAACACAACAGTGTCAGTATAATCCCCTGAACTTGGTGTAGTTCACAACCATACACCGCTCCATCTTCATTCCTCAGTCCTGTTTCTTCATGAAGCAAAAAGTCAACAAATCACAGAGGTGTGGAAACATACTGCATGCTTGACTGACAGTCCTCTGTGTGTGTTTGTGTTTTCATCATTCCTCTGAACTGCTGTGAATACATCAGTCATAGCTCTGATAGATAGATGTTAAGTGTTTCCTTTTTTGAGTGAAGAATAGACTCTAATGAGGTGTGTGTGTGTGTGTGTGTGTGTGTGTGTGTGTGTGTGTGTGTGTGTGTGTGTGTGTGTGTGTGTGTGTGTGTGTGTGTGTGTGTGTGTGTGTGTGTGTGTGGTGTGTGTGTGTGTGTGTGTGTGTGTGTGTGTGTGTGTGTGTGTGTGTGTGTGTGTGTGTGTGTGTGTGTGTGTGTGTGTGTGTGGGTGTGTGTGTGTGTGTGTGTGTGTGTGTGTGTGTGTGTGTGTGTGTGTGTGTGTGTGTGTGTGTGTGTGTGTGTGTGTGTGTGTGTGTGTGTGTGTGTGTGTGTGTGTGTGTGTGTGTGTGTGTGTTATCAGGTCCTTCATGTGGAAAATCCTTGTTGAAGTAGCTGTTCTTGGTCTTTCTCCCTTGACCAAATATCCTAATCGGGTATGGTTGCGTTCACAACTGTACTATACTGTAAGGTGTGTGTTGTAGGAATCTGGGACTGAATAGATGCCAATGAGTTGATGCTGAGGGGCAGCAGGTTGGATAGATTTGATCAGGGACTACTTGTTCAGGAACAGCAGCCTTCGCTTCATTTATCTTCATCTTGTGCTGAAACTTAGCAATTTAATTCATTTTAGCGTTAATCATTAACTATCAAGTAATTAAATCTTTCAGCAATAACATCAGACTTGTCCTTCAGCTTGATTTCGCAAAACTGGTTTAATGTTTGTTCTATGGAATTTCACCTAACACGACAACATAGATGCACCTCGCCTAAGTTTTTCTCAGGAAATGTGTTTTAGTCTTGCACAACTGTGCAATAACTATTAGAAGGCTTTGTTAGGCTGTATGCCAAATTCTCTGCATATCTTGCCTTCTTCAGAATAATAGCCACCTGTCATTTGTCTGGCATGTATACAGTTATGGTTAGGCGGTTAAGTCAATCTTATTAATTGCAGCCTATAATATACCTCCAATGTTGACTCATCTTACAGCTCTGTGTTTGGTCTCTACCAGCTAAAATATCAGGCTTTTTAGCCGCTGAATGCTACACTGTGTTCAACATCTGGGTAATATGTCCGAACACAGTTTGGTGCCGGACAGCTAGTGTACAGTGGGTTTTTAAAACTTTTTGCTGAAAAGAGCTGCCTGCTCTGACTGAAAACTTAGCATTGAAACCAGTGAAAGTGAAGCACAATAGTTAGCTTTCATCCTGAAAACACAAACGTTGTGCTGAGAAATGCCATGAAAAAGATCTGTTGAGCTCAAGGGAGATGCAGATTCATGTTATACAGATTGAGCTTTAGAACAGCCCCATTTCAAACAAGTAATAATGTGATCCATTGTTAATAAAAACGTATTTATTATAGAATACTAGCATACAAACAATTTCTATTTTAAGTGGATTGGAAAGCATTTTTTTCCAAATAGAAAAATCATTTCAGTATGAAGTTTGTATTTATAAAAAGATGCACAAAACATTTTATTTCATTTTAAACTAAAGAAGAATGAGGTATTTGGACTTTGGTGTGACTTAAATCTTCTCCTCTATTGTAGCCACAAGGACTGAGTTTGAGTTTCTATGTTACTGTTGCCTCTTCATTTGTTTCATCATCACAAACATCAACCTTTGATCACTCACGACCTTTCTTCTTTTGAGCTCACTGGCTTTGTGTTTATGTGGATGTTACATTAGGAAGAAAAGATAATGGTACTATTTTTAGATTTTGGTTTTGTTAGAAAACCTCTTTAGTTGAGTGGCTGTGGCTACTTCTTGTCATCATCCTAAATCTCACTTTATGTTTTGATGTCCTGACTGTAAGTGCTTTAATCATGTTTTAATAACATTCATCAGCTTTAGTGGCGCAGAAGACTTTAGAGATGTCATGTATGAACAGATCGCAATGGGCTTACATGATGTCAAACATTATAAGGACAGGAGGAAGGGGATCATAGTGTCACTGTGTGAATATAATGGAAGTGAATTAGTTAATTAAAGGATTCAGGGTGAATAGATGGAAATAAGCCAGGGAATTAAGAGTTTGCAGGGGAGATTTTGTGATGTTTTGGGTCCTTTAAAACAGATAATGACACTGGATTTAAAGAAAGAAGAAGATTGTCAGCTGAAATTAAGTGGAAAAAATAGAGAGAGGAACTCAGACAGACAGTAGTGTGACGACATGTCCCAACAGGTTCCTTTGAATGAAAAAGAAAACTGTCAAACCTGCATCTGGTGATGAGTGATTGCAGATCTCTGACTGAGTGAAAAGTGTACACGCTTCATTCATTCTTAAAGTCAGAACTGCAGCAGATTTATGCCCTGTAACGTATTTATTTAATATTATTTAAATAAGCTTCTCATTTTGGTTATGCTCATTGAAATGACAACTGTCTGACATCTGTTATAGCTAGCTAGTTAATGAAGCTTACCCCTCACACCATGAGTTGGCTGAAAATACCGGTTTGGCATGCTCAGTACTTACTGTAGTTACTTAGCTTGTTAGCCAGACAATCTGAAGCTCATCTTATTGTAAAGCAGATCTTTATAAGACCTAACATGAACCTATCCTCTTGGGAAGCGAATTTCCTTCACTAGAGCAGGGACATGCACAAGACCAGGCTTTTGCTCTTATAGTTGCATAAATACAAGAAAACCATCATTTCTTGAGCACTTGATAATCTATTTCCACAAAAAAAAAAAAAAAAACTGCATTAAAAGAAGGCAAAGCACTTTATGTGGACAGATTTCACAAAACAATAGTTACCAATCAATTCATAATAGAAAATAATCAATGTATATATGTTGTTTTTATTGATATATGAATGATCTTAATTTCTTATTTTTTTCTGCAGCCAACCATCTTCAGTCCAGTAACAATAAATCTGAATCCTGGTGAGTAAACATTTATTGAATTCTCTACTTTGAGTAAATACAGATGATTACAGTTGGTTGATAACTCTGTGTATGTCTGTTATTGCTTCTGTGTGTATGTCAATGTGTAGCTTTGGGCTTGCGGCGGATCAGAAGAGGAGTCAGTATAAAGAGAGTGCAAGAAGTATGAACTCCACAGGATCAGGGAAGAGCAGCACTGTGTCCAGGTCAGTTCCCCTCGTCAGTCTCCACTCAGACTCATGGAGGTTTCTGCAGGAAGTAACGCAGTGATCTCAGGTAGAGAGCAGCAGAGGCACAGAGGGCTGTTATTAAACTTCAAGCCAATCAAACTACTCGAAAGAGAGCTTTTTTTTTTACACAACCAAAAAGTTATTCACATTTTACAAACTGAGTAGGAAACCACCCCCTCATCTTTTTACATTCAGTCACCATTTCTCAATAAAATTATGTTATTTTAACGCTGCCATTTCCATAAGGAGATGATTCAGCATGCACAGTAATCCAGCACCACTATTTGTAATTGTGTGTCATTGATATCAGCCTAGTGTTTAGTGTTTACTCTCCCACGATCATATCAGAGCTGTATTAAAGAGCACAGGAATAACTCCTTACATACATTTGTGTTTCTGGGTTTCCTAACAAAGCATAAAGTGTGAAATAAGACAACCAAGACAGAATGTGTGGGCTGCGTGGGTCAGAAAACATGTTTCAAAAAGCCATTCAGCTTTGTCACATGCAGGCTTATCAAAAATAAACTGCCTCCTTCTGAGTATCTCCACCCTCAGTTTGAGAGATACCTCTGCACTTTTATTCACACGTTCTTTTTAGTTTTGGGCGATATGGGTCTCAAAAGTCCTGTGTTGGTCAGGCTATGGTCATCATTGGTAGACATTGCTTCATTTTAGGAGGTCAAAAAATAAAAAGAACATTGGGAACCACTCATACAAGAATTTGCTGTATATAAAGATGTAAATATATATTGGTTGAGTTTAACCATTGTGGTTAGTTTCTCTGATTGAATACTTACAAAACACCAGACCTTTCTCAGAGCTCCTTTTAGTGGAGTTTGCCTGGTTTGAACAATAACAGCTCACAGTGTCACTGCTCTCTCAGAAATGTGGGGGGATACACTTTTTCAGATCTCCATGATTGAAGCTGGTGTGTTTGTGTTTGTTAATGTCTGCGGTGCATCATCAGTAGATCTGTGTTTGGAGGATTTACTCTTGAACAAAGTGTTTGTGGTGGAAAGGAGTCTTTTGGATTTATTGCTGGTGGCGGTCGAGCGGGGATGAGGTCACAGCAGGGGGCTGATGGTGCCAGGGTTTGGGCATTACTCCAGCGTTTGGAGGTCATTGGTGTATTGTGTGTGTACTGGTTCATTATGGGCTATGCGGTGGTGCATCATGGGCTATGCGGTGGTGCATCATGGGTAATCCATCCACAGTTTTTTCATTTTTCGAAGGACTTGAGAGATGCTGTGTTTAAAAAAAAAAAAAAAAAAAAAGTTTTGTAGCAGATTGAAAGCTTTTGTTGGTTTCTATGTGTGATGAGAAGAAAACCTAATAATCCATAGAGAGCAGTGATAATAAAACATATCTTCATGAAGCACCTATAGGGCATTAAAAACATAATTAAACATTTGCTGTAAAGGAAAATCAGTAGGCCTCAATGCAAGACTAAGTTTACTACATCATATATTTCCTCCTGTGATCGTTGAATTAAAGCAAATTTGACTTATCCCTGCAATTTAATTTCCAATACCCACAAAAGTTACCAATTGTACTAACCACCACAGATTGGTACACGCCAACTCATCCTTATGAGACACAGCCACCCCAATACAAACAAAAAAACGTTTCCTAATTCCTTGATGGGCTGATCCTCCTGGTCAGGTTTATTTTGTTCTCCACCTCTAGGTGAGGCTGCTGAGGAGCTGAGGAGAGGCTCAGCCACTACCCCACGTATTTCATATTTAACTAACTACCTCACTAACAGACTAACAAAAAGCTGTGTGTGAGAAGTACTAACTGGCTGTCTGTGTTTTCATAGTTTTTCAGAGTTGTCGGAGCTGTCAGAGGAGCCCCTGGAGAACCCCCTTCTTAAGCTGCGGTTAGGATTAATAAACTAACCAGCAGACTAACTCACTAACTAACTGACTGAGCGACTCACGGCCTTGATGACTGAATCATTGACTGCCTGTGTGTGTGTTCACAGTGTGTCAGAGCTGCTGGACCTGTATGAGGAAGACCCCGAGGAAATCCTCTTAAATCTTGGTTTTGGTCGAGAAGAACCTGACCTAGCCTCGAAGGTTCCTTCCAGGTTCTTCAACAACTCCTCTATAGCGCGAGGCATCGACATTAAGGTACTGACGCCTTCAGTGTTTTATCACTGTATACAAACCTTAAAGGTGGGGTAGGTACGTTTGAGAAACCGGCTCGAGATACACTTTTTGTTATATTCCATGGAATGCTCTTAACATCCCGATATCAATGAATATCTTAAGTGCTTTGACAAAAAATCCATTAAAAAAAATGTCATCTGTGGAAGCCGTAGTACTGTAAAAAGCACGACCAATCATTTTAGCCGGCCCGGGTAAAATAAGTGGATGGCCTGTCAGCCTTCCATCTGTGCACAAACTTATCTCGTGCCCTCATTGGTCATGTGCGCGTTCGTGTGTGTTGGAGGAGGGGCTCTGTAAGGAAGTGGCAGATTTTCTCCGGTTGTGTATTTTCAAATTCTAGCGATCTCAAGCCAGTTTCTCAAACTTACCTACCCTACCTTTAAGAGCCAACAAATGTGGTGTGTTTTCAAAGCCTATAGAACTGCTGGAGACCACAGCAGAAACACCTGTATACTCAGATGGACACGAGTTCCTAACACTGATCACCCCAGTACGCATCGTCATTCAATTCCACATGGCCCTGCCCTGTTTAACTAATCTGAAGTATATATTTACGTTATCGGCTAATTTACTTTCATCTGTGTACCACCCAAATACCATGTGAATGCCCCATTGTTCCAGGTGGGGGTCTCCTCTCTCCTAGGGCCTTTCTAGTTGAACCTGTTTGTCCTCTTTGTCTAAACAGAGAGCCAGAGAGACGAGCAGACACACACAATACATACACATATGCACACTTGTCAATAGCTGAGGAACACAATCGCCTGTTGACTGGTGCAGAGAAGCAAATGTATCAAATGTTGCATTTCACCTGATTACCATTTCTTAACTCTGCTGCCTGTCTTTTAATAGTTAATCACTGATACTGTATTATAATGACTTCCTGTTCTTCACCTGCAGGTCTACTTGGGAGCCCAGCTGCAGCGCATGGAAGTGGAGCACCCCAACTACGCTCTGACCAGTATGTACCTCCATCTGTTCCAGTGTTTATTACTACACGTTTCTGAAGGGCAACAACTAAAGAACACCAGTACTGCAGAAGGAGGGTTATGTCCAGAAACTGTAGACAGAGGAAGTGAAGCTCAAACATTGTGTGTGAGTGTGTGTGTGAGTGTCCTGTTCTCAGTACTATTATGGTGTTCTGTGGGGTCTTTTAGCTCTTTTAGCTGTTCTGCCAACTGCCTGGACAACACGGCCAGCAAGGACAAAGATCCGTTTGTCCCAGAGACACACGCACACGCACACGCACACGCACACGCACACACACACATATATATATATATATACAGACCTGCTCCACTAACATCCTGGCCTCTTTTTGTTTTCAACTCCTGTTTTCATGGAAGGTTTTGGCTCCCTAATTGAACACACACACACACACGCACACCACACGCTCACAGCTGATTCTAGTCTTCTTGACATTTTAATTGTCTTGGTGCTGTTCAAAAAAACAAAAATAGCATGACCATAGATCCTCTGTGTGTGGGAAGATGAATCACTCCATAGCAATGATGGTAGTTTAGCTGGGTGGTCTGCATTAGTTATCACTTTAATATGGAAGAATAGGAATCACTGACTTTCCAGCTTACTTTAATGAAAGTTATTGGTATGCGTTGGTGGTCTGAAAACAGCCAGGCCACTCAATTGTATGTTAAAACGACTGCGTTATTACGTGGCTGACCTTAGTGCCTATGCGCCATTACTTTTTCACTTCAGCATCTTTATGGAATTGAAAGTTTTGACCTTTCAACCAGAGTTTGTGTCTCTTAATGTTAAGGGTGGGTTTTTTATGTGTAGTGCAAAAGATGCATATGTTTGCCACTATGCAACAGTTTTCCAAGTCTTATTGACCACCTTGTAGCACCCAATAATGTAATAATTTTCTGAGCACGAATTAAAACCCAATAACGTAATGACCTCACTAATGATGTGATAAAATGATAGAGAGAGAATTTCATTCAATAAGAATGACTGTTGAATCAGATGAAAAGGAGAGTTAAGGGACATCAGCTGTTTTGTCTTCATCGCTCACTTGTGCAACGTTGGCGATCGTCTGCAGCTTCTGTTATCTTCTGATGGTGTCTTATCTAAGATCCACTCTCGTCTGACAGACAATCCTTGCACAACAACCAATCAGCATGGGTGTGGCCATGTTGACTTACCATTGTTAGAGATTTTAGTTGAATTCCTCTTTAACTGATAACACACTGATAACACTTTTTTCAATTTCCTCATAAAACCTAGAGTTTACATTTTTAAAAGTGTGAAATGTTGGTGTTCGTTATTAGGCTAGCATGGCGCTAACAGTATAATACATTTTTAATAACATACTAATTATAACATCATACGTTTTGAAAAAGAAAGGACCCATCTGAAAGAAAAAAAAAAAAACGATATCAGTCGAGACATTTTTTTAAATTATAGTCAATGGGTTTTTATTACAGTTTCAGGAAATGATTATATTATTAGGTACAACACGCCCTTCATTCATTTGTTCCATCTCTGGTTTTGTCATTTAACTTACATTTGCATGACGGCTATAGTTAGATAATACATGTACACAGTTGAGGTCATGACATATTGATGTCATTGTAATCCGGACAGTGTGTATAAGTGCAACTAACCAAATAAGACTCTGCTGTGACTCATTGTTATGTCACCACAGTTATTAACCTGGATGTTTCACTCCAATAAACAACCGGACACATTGCATTGTTGACATTCATCCATACGGTTTCCATTTGCTTATCTCACAATCACTGATTATCTGCTGATAGCAACTAAATGAGTCACAGGCTTGTTTGGATGCACGCACACTGAAACTCAATGACCTGAGTCAGGAGGAGAGAAGTGGGCCAGCGTTCAGTCTGACGGCAGGAGAACAGCTCAGGATGACATTGAACTCATGCACTCACTCTCCACTGAGAGAAAGAGTTAAACAAGCACTTATTCAATGAAAGGCTTAAGTAGATTCTGGCTATCATTCTTAAGGGAATTATTATTGATTCAATATCATTCTCTATGATTTACGTATTTCCTTTTTGCTTAGTGTTTAATTAGGGCTTTTATTGTAGAAGACAAAAACGGAGCAGGTTGATCTGGTGTGCGCTGACTCTGTCAAGGTTGAAAGAATTAAAAAAGTTAGCCTTGTTTGTTCTGGCTACAGAGCTTTCTTGTTGTCTTTTTATACTCCGCTTAAGAAACACCCACCTGGTTCCAATTTCAAATTGCATTTGATAATCTGACCATTGTGTAGGAAAGTGACTAAAAACAACAGTAAAACAAAATACTGACTTACTAAATCGTTTTTTTTGTAATGGGAGGGATTGTTTTCTGCTTTAGCCTGATGTAGTAAATGTTTGGTTAAAAACGAAATACAAACTGACTTCACACACAGCCGGGGTGACTGAGATCAGTTCTGTGTCCGTCTTTTACAAAGTGAACTGCTCCTTTAACAGCCTCTGGTCTCTCTTTGGGTCCTGGAAACTTTTTTTTCTTTTCCAGAACATTCTCATACTGTTCCATCGGTTCCCCGGGTCCCAGAGAGTGCGTGTGTGCGTGTGTGTGTGTGTGTGTGTGTGTGTTGTTGTTTGTTACGTAAGCTCTGTTCTCACCATCAGAATGAATCTCTTGGGACGGGGAGAGAGAAAGAGAGAGTACGTGTCGTTTTCTCTTATTCCTCATTTCCTGTTTTAGAACGAGGATTAGTGCCGAGTCAGCAGTCAGCAGGAAACAGACTCACACAGTCTTACTATCATCACACACGACTGCTGTAATAAGAGGTTCATATTCTGTGGCGTCATGTCAAGATGTTTGTGGCTTGAACACAGTTGATGTTTTCTATGTGTTTAACTTAAAGGTTTTCATATTTCATCATTACTGCTTGTTTTAATGGTGCATTAATGGATATATTTTGGCCGCTTTGGGGCAGCAGAACATTTGGAAAACGCCACAATGGCAAATTATATGGATCTCTAAAAGTTGTTCTGGCTATAATAATATCACTTGTTGCCAACATTTGTTTACATTTTGTCAAAATGGCACAGTTAAAGGTAGGGTAGGTAAGTTTGAGAAACCGGCTCGAGATACACTTTTTGTTATATTCCATGGAATGCTCTTATCATCCCGATAGCAATGAAAATCTTAAGTGCTTTGACAAAAAATCCATAAAAAAATGTCATCTGTGGAAGCTGTAGTACTGTAAAAAGCACGACCAATCATTTTAGCCGGCCCGGCTAAAATAACTAGATGGCCTACCTGCCTGTCAGCCTTCCATCTGTGCACATACTTATCTTGTGCCCTCATTGGTCATGTGCGCGTTCGTGTGTGTTGGAGGAGGGGCTCTGTAAGGAAGTGGCAGATTTTCTCCGGTTGTGTATTTTCAAATTCTAGCGATCTCGAGCCGGTTTCTCAAACGTACCTACCCTACCTTTAAAAGAATGCCAAATAACTATTAGCGCTTGTTTTTTGCAACATACTCGTGCAGTAAAACTTAAACTGGATTACTTTGATACTGAAGAAAACATAGAAACGTGATGATTCTCAGGAATGTTCTAGAGTAAAACGATCATCTTTTTTCTCTGGTTTCTTCGTATATTTATAGACAAAAGTTCATAATGGACATATATGTATTGTTACTTTTACAGTGTTAAGATTTGATAAAGTTATGACTGAGAGAGAGTAAGATTTTTGGCGCAAATTGTGGAAGTAAGGTAGTCCATTTTTCTTAAATATCTCAATAGCCTAGTGTGACTCAAATTGTTAAATTTCTTGGCAAGAGGCCAAACTAACCTATGCATTGAAAACTGATTAAGCTGACAAAAGTTAGTTATAGTTGTATTTATAGTTTTTTTGCATTTCTTTACTCTCGTACAATGCCTTGATAACCTGCTACTGCTGTTCAAATTTAGGATGAATAAAGTACATCAATCTTTTTATCCATCTATCTATCGATGTAACAACTAGAGGGTGGGATCAAATGCAAGAGCGAGCAGACCTGAGCTTCATATTTCAGGTGATGACTTCAGAGCAAGTTATGTGGGGTTAACAGGGTGACTGACAAAAGACAGAAGTCTGCGTTTCATAACAGAGTGACAAGTATTTAGACAGGGAAAGATGGAGGGATGGTGGGGAGGAGGGACCAGTACGGAAGGAAGGAACGTATGCAAGTCATCATCATCCTGTTACAGACAAGATTGACAGCTCGGCTTACACAACCACAGAAGAAGGAAGGCTCTGACGTCAAACATGAAGCTTTTTGCCAAGTCGTTTTTTTTACTGCAGATAGTTTTTAAATCGAAAACTCTTGTTTCTTGTGAAATGTGAAAAGAACAGGCAAAATGGATCGCAGATTATTACCACTACTATTACTTATTTTCATTCACTCCCTTTGTAATAAACATTCAAAAGGTAACTCCATAGTGAGTAAGGTTGTACCGTAAAATGTGCCCCTACAGTATATAATTTGACATTTCATGGCATTTTGGGATTATTAGCAGAAAGAAGTGTATGGACACTCCTTTTTGTTGAATTGTATTTTTAAACAACTTAACCCACATAAGATAAGATAACAACTTTATTGATCACACACTGAGGACATGAACTTGTTACAGTGACTCAGTCATAAATGAAAAGGAAAACATGATACATAAAAATGTATCATGTATCAAGGCAAAAAACAGATCAAAAAGATAGTTGTATACAAATATACACGTTTCACCTGTACAGATATGATACACATTAGATGATTACAAAGGGTTAATTGATACACTAAAGTCAAAATTATCAAATGTAACATAAAAATATGTGGTAAATGTGGATAAGTCTCTTATTTTGGAAGTCGCTTTTCTAAATGTTTCTTTAACAAGACTTCTTGGTATTCATGAAGCTGAAGTTGGGAATGAATGACCTTGTAAGATGGATGTCTTTTTTTGATGGGGGGGGGGGAGTGCTTTAACAAAAAGCTCAGGGACACCAGGAAACCTCACCAGGCAGAGATATTTGAACTGGCTCAGAGGAGGAAGAGCGCTGCTGGATGTTGACAGCATGTTTAGAAGTTTAACTAAATTGCCTCCTTTCTGCCAGTTGTTACACTTTTAGGAGCAGGTAAAGAAAAGCCTTATCCAGTATCCAAATGTGTGCAGACTTTTGAAAGAGTATCTTTTGTTTTCAGTAACTTCTTCATTTAAAATGTTTTAGTTCACACATGGTCTTTCCTGCTCTTTATTTTTGGCACAGCATTTTTGTAACTGTTGTTTTGTTTCTGTCTCTCTCAGGTCGTTTCCGTCAGATCGAGGTCTTGACGACAGTAGCTAACGAGTTCTTCCAGCTCTACAGTCAAGTCTCTGGTCAGCCTGTCCAACGCATCAGCTCCAAGGACCAAGGTAACCATGACAATTGCAATCATTTTAGTTTGGTGGTGGGAGGGGACGGGGTTTGGATAGTAAAGCTGACGACACAGGAACAAGAGAGAGAGAGAGAGGTCAGATTATAACTCTGCTGTAAGACATAGCCTTATTACTTAGGGCCCCCTACTTTCTGACTTTACAGAGCAAAAAAAACATAGGTAAATGTCCATGAAATTTACAACAGACTTAAATGGGACTTTAATTTAACCCTCCGATGACTTACCAAGATTTCCAAATAATCACATTTGTTTGTTATTTTTTTCGATTTTACCACCAAAGTTCCATGGGAATTTGGTTGGATCTATAATTTATTTTATTTGTGCATGAAAAATGTATTGAGAAGAATGGAGTAGGAAATACCAACGTGTGTACAGATACATACAAATATACTTCAAATTTCAAGTTTACTAGTAATGATGACAAACAAACCATTATACTTCTAAATAAATTGTCTAATTGTGGAAATGGTAGAATAAATAATAAAACATTAAAAAAAACTACACACTTCTTATATAGCCTACAGTCTGTGTTCAAGATCAATTACGACCATTGAAGTGAAATGCAGACAAACTGATCCCAGATTGTTTTTTCATTCATGTTACTCTTACTATGATAACATAGTTGGCACTGCATTTGACTGATAGTGACATATTGGTTGTGCATCTCTAGGAGGGGCAGAAGGAGAAGGAAAAGAAGCAAACGAGTCGTGTCCTCCTTTGAAGAAGACCAACTCGGCTCGTAACGTTGCTAAACTCCTCAAGAAAACCATCAGCAAAAAAAACCTGCATGCGGCCGCCCCCGAGTCGCCTGAAGCAAACAACCATCAGCCGCAGCTGAACGGACACGCTAACCCTGATCACACGCACTCCAACGGTCACGCTAACGGCCTGGAGCAGAACGGCAGCAGTACTGACCCCGACCACCAGGCGGACACAGTCAACCAGAAACACATGCGCAGGAAAGACTGTTCCCTGGCAACCGTCACCGAGGAATCCAACGGTGATGGAGACGACAGGTACAAAATGCTAGCTTATGTTAGCTCGCTAATATTTAAGCCAGTTTGCAGTGGTGGAGGAAGTATTCCAATCTGTAAATATGGCAATAGATATGTTTTTTATTTAACTTAGTATTGTGTAGGTAGTGTTTATTGCAAAATGCTATGCCAAAAGAGAATAAAACACCTTTTGTGTTTAGATTGGTTTACTATGAGCAGTGCTTTCTCCACCATTGCTTTATTACACTTAAAGGTAGGGTAGGTAAGTTTGAGAAACCGGCTCGAGATACACTTTTTGTTATATTCCATGGAATGCTCTTAACATCCCGATAGCAATGAATATCTTAAGTGCTTTGACAAAAAATCCATAAAAAAATGTAATCTGTGGAAGCCGTAATACTGTAAAAAGCACGACCAATCATTTTAGTCGGCCCGGCTAAAATAACTGGATGGCCTACCTGCCTGTCAGCCTTCCATCTGTGCACAAACTTATCTCGTGCACTCATTGGTCATGTTCGTGTGTGTTGGAGGAGGGGCTCTATAAGGAAGTGGTAGATTTTCTCCGGTTGTGTATTTTCAAATTCTAGCGATCTCGAGCCGGTTTCTCAAACTTACCTACCCTACCTTTAATTGCATATTAGCAATGTAATTGAGTATCATCTGCATAGAGCTGATGTTCGTTGCAGAGATTAAGAAACCAAATCTAGTCGGTAGAAGAACAGTGGACTGCTGTTTCTCTGAGCATCATTGGGAATGTATTAAAATGTACTTTAGTATTTTGTTTAGTTTTTTTCCCCTAATGGTTTTTGGTTTTTTATTTTTATTTTTTTTAAATTTATTTTTAACCTTTATTTAACCAGATACAAACATTGAGATAAAATCTCATTTTCAATGCTGACCTGGCCAAGAAGGCAGCAACGTTACACATAACACATAACACAAACATATAAAATACAGAGAACATAACAAAGAAAACAAAAGACGAAAAAGCAGTCACTACATCGTGCACATTAGGACAATAAAAAAAGTACACTACTTGTTACTGCAAGAGCAGCTGGTGGTGAGGACTTCAGACAACTTCAATTTAAAACATGAAATAGAGACAAGTGCCCTCAGTTTAAGGCGTGATTGAAGGTCATTCCAAGACCAAGGACCATAATAAGAAAGACTCCTTTTTCCAGCCTCAGTCCGTACAGTAGGTACCTGGAACCGTATCCAGGCACTGGATCTGAGGTTGTAAGAGTCACAAACTGGGGCAAATCTGACACATATGTAGAGTGGAAGCTTACCTAAAATGGCTTTATACATTAATAAAAACCAGTGCTGCATCCTACGCATAGTAAGTGAGGACCATCCAGTTAGGCTATACAGTGTGCAATGATGAGTCCTATAGGGTGCATTTGATATATAACGCAGTGCAGCATGGTAAAGTGGGTCAAGTTTGGCCAAAACAGTGGGACAGGCAAATCTATAAATGGTATCACCGTAGTCCAGCTGGGACAGGAATAAGCCAGAGACCAACCTTTTACGGGATGAAATTGAAAAACAACATTTAAATCTGAAAAGGAAGCCAAGAGTGAATTTCAATTTCTTTGTTAAAACTTCAATATGGTGTTTAAAGTTCAGATTACTGTCCAACCAAAAGCCCAGATATTTGTAGGTATCAACAAACTCAACAGAAACGCCATCAAGGGTGTCAATGGAGAGGCAAGAGGAGGACGCTGACTTGGGAGCAAAAAGCATTGCTTTGGTTTTCTTACTGTTCAATAGCAGTTTAGAATCAAGAAGCGCATGCTGCAGCGTGATAAAATCTGATTTTAAATTGGAAACGGCCATATCCAGAGAAGGAGCACACGAGTATACAATAGTGTCATCAGCATACATATGATAGGTAGAAAATTGCATCTGATTACAAATATTGTTTACATATAATAAAAAGAGCAAGGGCCCCAAGATAGAGCCCTGTAGAACTCCCTTCTCCAAGGTGACAGGGTCAGAGACAGTACTACCCAACCTGACGCATTGAGTACGGTCGGTTAGATAACTCTGAAACCAGCAAATGGCATTGTGACCGAAACGAGACACCAACATAACATTAGACATAATGTGGTGATCTACAGTGTCAAATGCTTTGGCTAGGTCAATAAACAATGCAACACAAACTGATTTCTTATCCAAAGCAGCCTTAATATCGTCTAAGACTTTCAGACTGGCAGTCACAGTACTGTGCTTTGATCTGAATCCAGATTGCATAGGGTTAAGGATGTTGTGTGAATTTAAAAAAAGTTTTAGCTGAGTAGAAACAAGGGACTCAAGAATCTTTGATAACACAGAAAGATTTGAGATAGGACGATAGTTATTCAACTCCGTGGGATCACCAGCTTTCAAGAGGGGCGATACCAGAGCTTGCTTCCACACAGCTGGCAGTGTGTGAGTGGACAGGGAGAGATTAAAAATATCAGTTACTGGTTGTGCTATCATCTGAGCTGCAATTTTTAAAAAGAACGGGTCAAGGCCGTCAGGCCCGGCAGACTTTTTAGGATCAATCGAGTGCAAACCCTGTAAGACTTCAGAGACCGAGAAATAAGCGAAATCAAAAACAGGGGAGTTCAACTCTTGACTATGGCTGTGAGTACGACCATTTAGAGAGTCATGACTTTGCTCATCAAAAATGTGACCAGCCTTTTTGAAGTGAGCATTAAAGGCATTAGACATACCATCTGAATCTGAAATAAAAGAATCACTGACCTTCAGTTTTTGTGGGAAACTAGAAACCTTCTTGTTCTGAAGTGATTTAATTGTTTTCCAGAATTTGGAATGGTCATTAAAACAATCAGTGGTTAAGCTCAGATAGTAATCAGCTTTAGCTTTTTTAATAAGGGCAGAACATTTATTTCTGAGGACACGAAAAAGAAGCCAGTCATCACTAGTGTTAGACTTTCTAGCTAAGGACCATTGCTTATTTCGATCATGAATGAGATCAGATAGTTCTCTAGTAAACCATGGAGTGTTCCTATTCTTAACTCTGAATTTTCTAAGGGGGGCATGTCTATTAATAATCGATAAAAAGTGATCAATAAAAAATTGGACGGCAACATCAACAGATGGAATTAACGCTGTGAAGTGCCATTTAACCTCCGCCAGATCGTGTAGGAAAGCCTGCTCAGAGAAGTGTTTGAAGCAGCGCCTGAGCACAATAAGGCCCTTGGCTTTGGGCAACTTAGTGCTCCTAACGCAAGCGATAGTGCAATGGTCACTGATATCATTAGGAAAAACACCAACAAACACATACTTATGAGCTGCATTTGTTAGAATGACATCTATAAGGGTATCGTTATTGGGTTTGGCAGGGTTTATTCTAGTGGGACTATCAATAAGCTGAGTTAAGTTCAAAGAATCACAAACCTGCTTAAACTGTGAAGATTTATCACTTAACCAGTCCCAATTTAAATCACCCAATAAAATGATTTCAGAAGAAAACTTAGACAACAATTCAGTAAGGCTAGTAGTTGCATCCATGTTTAAAAAGTTGTCTATTACCAAGTTCGTTCTGACTGCACCTTAACATCTCGCCTCCCGTCAGTCCTGAACAGAGCAGCGCCAGTCTAGCAGCCAATGGAGAGCATGAACCAGAATCAGCTGACTCTCCGTCAACCAATCAGAGAACAGAGGACAGGACCCAGGTAGGCAAAGAAGAGCTGGAGGAGAAGAACCGGACCTCAACCCCAGAGAGAGCTCATCCCAGCCTGGCCCCGTTCAAGCTGGCCCAGAAGGAAAACACGGACTCTTTTGACATGGAGGAGGTAAGCCAGGGATCTTTTAAATTAGTATGTGGTAATGTCAGGACTACTCCCAAACAGGGTTCTCCAACACAATGAGTTATAATGATCTGCGCGGTCACTAGGTTATAAATGGTACCTGTTGGTAATTTTTTAACATTCAAATCAGCCTACACAAATGTGTGATATTCTCCTGGGTTCACAACTCCATTTCACCATCTCAATTAAACAACGTTATCCTTGTATTTGTTGCATATGCACTCTGCTCCTAGTTTAGCAACTAAACACTAGTTTCCCAACACAAACTAGCCCTGAAATTGATGAAAATAAATCCTAAAATTGTCTTCCCACTGTATTTAAAAATAAACCAGAAGAACCGGTGACATTTCCAAACAACTTAAACAACTTTTGTGAGTAAAAATAGTTTGACTGTGGACTCCATGTGGAATATACAGGAAGGAATCATTGTTGTTTTATTTATTCATTTAATTAATTTCCCCATATGCCTGTTTAAAAACCACAAAGCTCAAAGTGAATATGATGACCTTGCGTGATCATTATGGGTTAAGTTGTGTAGTCGTAGAGATTTGTGTGAATTGAACGGCTTTATGTGGAGCTGATGCTTCACTAATCATGCCATGGGAAGATAAAGCTCTAGGAGAATTGCAAAACCACAAAAAGTCATTAATGTGAAACAATGCAACAAAAACCATTATGTATTGACCTTTTAAAGCGATTTCCTCCCCTGTGTGGAGCCTGGTCTGCTGCTGCTGTAGATTAACTATCATTTTGCCCATGTTGAGTATGTTTTTGTCTTTTTAAATTCACTGTTTTGTTTGCTTTTTAGATTAATGAAGATGAGGGTCTGCCACAAAGAAATTCCAGAGCAACCGGTGAGTTCCCCTTTACCTGTTTTCAACTGGTGACATTTATATATTTGACTTTCCTTCAAACTGCCTATTGGATTTGTTATTGTACTGACCTAGATGCATTGAAAAATAAAAAGTCCCTGCATCTACAGTATGTTAACTTTCTAGTGGTCTACTTCTTGCGTGCTGCATTCCTATCCAGTGTATCTACGGGAATGGGGATTTATATGTGCAGCCTGTTTCTGTGTGCAATAAACGTGTTTCCTTTTGTCTTAGTACACACAGATGTCAGTGAGGACAGACTGTCCCGTCACTTTCTGCTTTAGGCTCAGTGTAAATTATTCTACTCTGCCACCAGCTGGACAGACGATGTACTGCAGCATGTGTGTCATTGTCTTTGTGTCTCTCTCAGACCTGTTGAGGACAGTCAGTCAGCAGTCAGACAGCAGTGGTTTTGCTGAGGAGCCGTCTGCAGACTCCAACATCTACCTCAAGGTCTGTTTGTGTGTTTTATGTCTTTACCGCCTGTATCTCTGTTCAGAACACCAACTTTTAATGCAGATGTTCAATCCAATCTCTCTTTTTACATTGTTGTATTCTTTAACTTAACTTCATCTTAGTTCTTCATCCACTAACTGGCGAATACATTGATTGTGATTAGGTGCAGGAGAGCAGCGACAGCTGTGACAGCGAGACCACCGTGACGTCACACCCTTCACTTGATGTGGCCACGCCGGTCCCAATGGACCAACCAGCTTTTGAGATGCCAGACACCTGTGAGGAAGAGGCGGGTCCTGGTGCTGCTGCTGCTGCTGCTGAGGCTGAAGGGGGAAGTGGATCCAGGGAAGATGAGCATGATGGGAGTTTAGAGCAGATTCTGCAGTACTCAGCGCACCACCTACCCAAGAACATAGGAACGCAACAGGATGAGATCAGGGAGGAGGAGCTAGTTGAAAGTGAACACCAGAATGATTCCCAACCAGAAGCAGAACAGGAGATTATACCTGCTGCAGAACAAGAATCACAACCAGAGTTGGAACACACCCCGAATCAGACGGAGACCGCTGCAGACGCAGAACCACCCACAGAGGGAGCGGGTGCTGAGGAACAGGCCCAGGAAGAGCAAGGAACCTTGGACGATTCTGGTCCACTTTGTTTTCCTCCTCCTCCATCGTCTCCAGTCCTCTGCGCTCTGTACCGAGCCAAACAGAGCCAGCTGTCCCATGGTCATGATCTGACCCATATCCCAGGGAGAGGACGAGGAAGACGTGGCGTCCCCCTGCAGAGGTCCTCCTCCTTGCCTTCTTCGCTCCTCTCCCCCACCAGGGTTGTGTCCTCTGTCAGGATCCTGTTTGGGCGAGGACAGACGTCCTGCACGCAGCCAAGGTACTCCTTCAAATACACTCCAGAGGATAAAGGTGACGAGGAAGAGGAAGAGGAAGAGGAAGAAGAAGAGGAGGGGGAGGAACGATCAATGAATTGTATGTCTACCCTGATCATAAACCCCTCCTCCTCTTCAGACTCTATCAACAAACCACCAAGGCTTCCCCCTGAAGGTCCCGTCCCACCGAAGCCCATTCCACGCTACCTGCTGCGCTCCACCTGCTCCCTGCAGAGCAGCAGCCCTCCTGCAGAATGGTCCCCAGGAAGCCATGGCCACTCCTGGAGCACCCAGAGCGTTCCCGAACTCTTCTCCAATCAGCAGCATCCGGGCCAGTTCCAACAGAACATGAGCACCAAGCAAAACCAGCAGAGTTGGAATTCAGGCCAGATGATGTTTCGCTATCCTAATCCTCAAACTCCGTACGTAAACCCAAGCCCAAATCCTAGTCCCAGCCCGTACCCCTCCCCTCTAAACCCTCCTCAGCAGTATCCCTCCAATCTCAATCCGTACGCCAGTGTTCCTAACCTCCTTCAGCACCAACACTTTCCCCATCATTCTAGTCTAAACAGTCTCTACCAACCTCCAACTCCCACAATCCCCCAGCACGGCAACCTCTCCAACTTTCATCAGTCCTCATCTGGTCAGCACAGCAACCTACATCCTGGAACTCCAGCAATGCACCAACAGGGCTACAATCATCTATACGGCCATCAGTCACCCTACAATGCCTCTCCTCACGGCTCACAGTTTGCATCCCCCTACCTTGGTCACAATATG
Source organism: Trematomus bernacchii (assembly GCF_902827165.1). Taxonomy (NCBI): domain Eukaryota; kingdom Metazoa; phylum Chordata; class Actinopteri; order Perciformes; family Nototheniidae; genus Trematomus; species Trematomus bernacchii. Next base: position 3,593,649 of record NW_022987588.1, on the reverse strand, counting down.
TACAACATGAACCCACACCTAGCGTACCACAACCCCGCCACACAGGGTCCGCCGTTTGCCCCAGAACATGGCCTCCACCCAGGGTTTGCTACTCATCCTGCAGGCTTTTACCCAGGCCTGGCCTCTTCCCTGGGCTCGGGTCACAGCCTCCACCCGGGGCTCAATCCTCATGCTGCTCCCGGTCCAGGAGCCAGCCATGGCCCGTCCAGCACTGAGATGCAGCTGAGGAGGGTCCTGCACGACATCAAAGACACGGTTCAGAGCCTGAGCCAGGTCAGTGCTCTTCACTTCCTTAAAGTGTTTTGATTTGTTGAAGTGGGCTTGTATGATGAACTTATCCATGGTCAGTGTATTACCTGCAATAAATGGCAGTCTGCAGGTCCTTAGTGTGGAGAAACAGAAGGAATTCCAACACGGGAGTCAAGCAATATAATGTTGTGGAAAGGGGCAGCAGCAAACCATATTCTAGCACCTAAAACAAATCTGAATCTCACTTAAAGTGTCTTTTTTATTTGGAATAATTTCACCAATTTACCTTGCCTCCAAACCACGGAACTGAAACATATATATCCATCGATGGTCTCTTTTTAAAGGGACGTTTTGAAAAAATAACTGTAAATATAACTGGCAGAACACGGGTGTTGCCATAGCTGCCTTGATTGGTTAGTTAGTTTATGTTATTGTCCTACTTTAGTTTTTTTTAAAGGTTAGTTGAAGTTGTCCAAAGTCACACAGGGCAGGTACTGGAGATCAGTATTGTTGGATGCCTTGCTTGTCCTCAGCTGGATTTCTGATCATAAATAATTGTATATTACAAACCATAATTAACTATCTGCTTTTTTTTTAGGTTAAAAAAGAAATATATTAATCACATTTTTTCCATATCGTCCAGTCCTCGCTTAGCTTTTACTTATCCCTGGTCAGCTTGTCATGTTCCACTTCCTGTCCTAACATCTCTGTCGTCTTCATCTAGACCCGAGTCGGCACTCCGGATGTGTTCAGTGAGCCCAGAGGGGGTCTGCCCAGCCACAAGGTATCGTCATCCCTTATTACGTTTTGTGGCTTAGCTTGTGCGTTAAATGCTCCTGTAAGTAAAGACTACTTAAAACGCATGTACAGCTTTTACTGGACGTTCATGACACAAACACTGTCTGGATATATGTTCTCTGACTGAGTCATTACAAAGAGATAATATGCAAAGACTATATGTTTCATACATAATGTGCATACATCCCATCGTTGGGAATTTATAGTAATATAGTAACTTGAAATACTAGCTTTACATGGCTTCAAATGTAAATATTGTTCGTGTCATCAGTCAGGTGTGTTTACCTTTGTCTCTCTCTGTTTACAGTCTTTGGCAGAGTTTCAGCAGAAGAGGCAGAGCCTGAACTTGTTCCGCAGTCAGATGATGGACCTGGAGCTGTCAATCATTCGACAGCAGGCTCAGGTCTACAAACACCTGAGCCCTGCTGACAGGTGAGTCATCACAGCAAACAATCATCACAGATAAACAGAGTATCACAGCCCTGAGACTGTGTGTATATGATGAACATAACAAACATCTTGTGTGTTTTCAGGATGGAGGTGGAGCAGCTTCAGTCTCTGAGGTCGGCGGTCAGAGAGGAGCTGCAGGAGCTGGAACAACAGCTGGAGGACCGACTGATGGAGCTGACACACAGCCCACCACACAGGGTACACACAGTGCATCTTAATTTCCAGCATTCATAGCTAGATGTATTCTATATTGCTTTGATACCACAGGGTTAATGATCAATTATACATGTGCATACAACATATATATGCTTCTATTTCATAAAGAGCTGTTACAGCAGTAGGTTTTCACAACCCTTTTGAGACTATGTATCTGATTTGGACTACAATTTGTACAAGTAAAAAAAGGACAATATCAAACCACAGCCTTCAAATAATATAGAAATATAGAAAAGAGTGAAAAGAAAGAGGGGTAATCCCAGACAACAGTAAGAGCCGTCCCAATTGAGCGTGGAGTCTTGTTGGAGGAGATATAAGGGGAAGACTTTTCAACACCTGTGACGTAAAGACAAGAGGTGATGCAGATCTGCCCAATGTCATATTCAGTTGACAAAGCTTTAAAATTACACTCAAAAAGGTGTTCATTTTGTAAAATGCCTTTTGTCTCGACTCTTATCGTTATGTGTCCTACTCTCTTCCTCAGGGTCTCCATAGAGGCGGCAGTGTGGACAGTCTGTCCACCGCCTCTGCACTGAGAGCCATGGAGCCAGTAAGCACACACGCATACAAACACACGTATTTAATATAAAGCTCACGGTGTAAACTTTATCTTAATGCACAACCTTTTCCGGTCCAGGTGTCAGACCTCCTCAGAGAGCAGCTCTACCTCCAATCAGAGCTCAGTGATGATGGCCACGCCCCCTCCAGCGGCCCCTCGTCCCGATCCTCCAGTCCAGTCAGAGGTGGAAGCCGGCAGAAAGGAGGCGTGTACCGGGCAACAATTAACATTAACCCTGTCCCTCCTCCTCGATCCATCACACACACTGAGGAAAAGGAAGAGGAGGAGGAGGAGCTGGATGAGAACGAGCCGGACAGAGGAAGAGGAGGAGGAGTACCAGAAGAGGAAGGGGCAGCAGGAGGAGCCAGAGTGGGGAACCTGCAGCAGCTCATCAAAGAGGTAACCTTTTACTCTAACTAGTGCAGGATTTTACTGGTTAAGATTCCTATTTAATTGTGTGTGTAGAGGGAAAACGCCAAATGAGATAATATTTTCCATATTATTAATTATTAAAACAGTGAGAAAAACAGAAAGGGATCTGCTTGTTGTTTATATGTTTACAATGTTTCTGTTGTTTTCCAGATTCGAGAGAACTTGGCGCAGGAGGTCCGACAGGAAATTTACAGCGAGCTGCTGGCTGCCGTGTCGCCACGGCAATCACCCCAGCCCGGTAGCCGACAACCCCTGTAACACAGCAACAGCAAAGCATCGCTCCCTTTCACCTTCAGCCTTCATAACCACGGCAACACTGTCCGTCTGTAACACTGTATAGCTGAGTAACACTGTTTCTGTGGAGCACTATGTGCCTTCAACACTGTATGTCTGTAACACTGATGATGAAACACCACCCCCCCCCCCCACCTGTGGAGCCTCCGACGGGACGCAGAGCCACGAGGACGTTTACTTGTCTATTTGGTTCGAATGTGCCGGTGTGATGCATGCTGGGAACACCAGCCTGTGAGCCACCAGCAGAAAGCTGTCGCCTTTTTTCTTCACGTTTCCTTTCTCTAAGCTGTTTTGATCAAAGCTAGGCCTTAAAGTACTACCACTGCCATTAATACTACGAGTACTACATCTAGTACTACTAACATTACACTGCCAGCATCACCACTACAGTCCCAGTCCTGTGAATGTCCCTATCAAGTTATTTTGCCCTAGATCCAAGTATCATATGAGATCAGGCTTCCCTAATAATAATAATAATTATCATAATAATAATAATAATGATTTGGCTGAATGAGTTTCAATGGTATCAGAGCGACAAACAGGTGACAGACTTCTGTGAGAAATACTGTAAGTGCATTAATGCGGTTTAATCTGAACTTTTTCTTCCTTTTAGTTTCGGGTAACATTCCTTAATTTTCAATAATCGCAGTCTTACTTAGCTTTTACTCTTCAAAGTTACTAATTCCATGCACATTTCACCTTGATGCAAAGGGCTCTAAGAGGTCTTAAAGATGTGTCATTACAGATGTATTTTGTCCCATGTTAGTCAACATTCCTTCATCTTCATCACCGTCACCATCATTGTCATCGTGCTTCTGTTCCTCTCGCCTCATTCACAGTTCATTTTGTCGTGCTGGGTTTTGCTCAGCATGGCCGAACTCATCCTGAACTGAAAGGATTTCACAGAATGTCGTGCGTGTGTGTGTTTTGGTTGGTTGCTACAGAGCAGGTGATGAGGTTAGTGTGTGATGGCATGTGAGGTACTGAGGAGTTCAAGCAGGTTTCAGTAAGTTGTCATGGTGACAGTAATGATGATGATGATGATGATGTTATGCTCAATCATAAGGAAGAGCTTAGCCAGCAGATCATGTATGGATGAGCTGTTGAGTTCAAATGTATTTGTATAGCAGTCTATAGCATCACAAGCTCAGTGCCATTATATTCAAAGAAAGGCAAACATCTCTACGGCCGAAATGTCGCAACACTCAGCATCTCACCACAAAAAAATCTAGATCGATAAATAACACTTCTTGTAAGAAGATACATTTGTATTTTTGATTTTGCGGTTAATTAGCTGTGTTAGAATGTTAGCTACCGACTCACCAATTACAAACCTGTGTGCAATAATATATAGATATGTATTGATTACTGAGTAAATCAATTTTAACATTTCAGGTCATCCTGCACCACTTCAACTCAACATGTCTACTAGTACATCTGACAGAAATGAATCTGCAGTTTGCTGGTTTTATTGAGAGAAACTCTAGATTTCGCTTTTCTTTGTACATAATCCAGGTGATTTATCACTAAACAATTCACCACTAATGACCAAAAAGAAACATCTGCCAGTTTACATCATGGGAATTTTTTTGAAAGATATGTACAATATGTAAAGGCTATGGACAAATAACCGTTTCATCTGTTAAATTTATGCCCTGAATAACACATGTGTTTGTCAATTTAAAAGTTGATTTTGCACGTCAAGAAGTCCCATGAACTCTCTAGCTATGTTTTAGGAACAAATGTTACGTTATTCTACATGATGTGTTTTATTTAGCGACTAATGATCTTTTTTTTATCAGCCATCGAGCAAAAGAAGACCTGTTCCTCTTGTGAGTACATCACGAAACATATACATCGCAGGAGAGAAAGTTATGATATGACAGATTTATGAAAAACTGCAACAAAACTTTTTACTTGACTTGCAAAATAATTGTTCAATTGACAAACATCGTATTTGTAATTAATGGTACAATTAGTAGTTTAGTAGTCTTATTCCAAATGAGGGTCAATGGTCGTCAACCAGAAGGGGCCTGACTTTGCCTCACTATTGAACTGAAAAAATGTTTAATCAGCATTTAGTACTGTGTGTTGTGTCCAAGAGGCCTGTCAATCATGACAAACACACTCGATTCAAAAATGTTACGTCTTTGTGGAACAATATTTAACAAAATGTCTGTACAGACTGACATTAGATTTGTCAGCCACATCACACAGCCTTTGTTATTCCCTTATCTAAATCATTACTAACACGCATTTGACCTTCGATTCTCTCCAACATTTATGACTTTGTGTTTGTTTAAACATTTTATTTTTTATGTTCACTGATCACAAACCTTACTCTGCTGGACCAACACTCGCTGTGAACTCCGAGGCTCAAACGTGCTTTTATTTTATTTTGTATCTGATCAAGAAAATCTTTCGCACACTTCTAATTTCCCTGCTTTGTCTGTTGGTGTCTATTAATTTCTGTTAATGTCTAATAATGATGATGTGTATTTTGTATTGATGTCTTTTTCAGCGGGATGCATGGGAGGTATCACTCCCATGCGATGAGAATAATAAAGATGTATTTATTTTCAGTACTGATGTGTTCTGCTTCTTTTATTTTTACTGCCACTTCTACAACTTCAAGTATTTCAAATGTTCAAACTGTGAACATTTTATATTCATGCCCCAAAAACACCACCATATGGTCATGATCAGATCACCTTCGGGGGTAGAGTGAGATTAACCAGGTGCGATATAGAATGCCACAGAAGATCATTCCTAATTTCTAAAAGTATAAAAATATATTTTGTTAGGACACATGTCATATCACACACTTAAAACAGCAATATCAATATCCTGGGCAATATTACTTTTCAATATCATGTTCAATATTACCTTTAAATATTTGTTAGTACTACTTTATTATTCTTAATTCAATTATGTTTGTAAATGTATCTTACTTGAATTGTTATTATATTAGGTGCAGGTGTTAGTTACTTATCTAGGCACTGGTACTATTGCTTTATTTCTCATACACTTTACATTTATTATTGGATTTTTTTCTAATTTAATTTTTGAGAAAACTCTTGCAGAACAATTTCCTATGACATTAATAAAGCTCTATCTCCCTATTTCACAAGCAGCCTTTTCAATTTCAAAGTCAACGTCAACTTTATTGTCAATCTTCCAGTTTGTGTGTACAGACTTGGAGATTGAAATACCGTTTCCCACAATCCCGTATATAAAAACAAATGTGTATAAAAATATGTGTGCAAATATGTATATATACACAGAATCATAGACACATTTTTACATCTGCACACATTAAGACCTACATAAAAACACAACAATCAATATATACAAAATAACAGTCACTTCAATATTTGAGAATGTACATTAGTGCAAAATTGTACACAGAATGTGCAGCTTGTCCATAGAATGTGCATTATTGCCAGATTGTCCATAGAATGTGCATTATTGCCAGATTGTCCATAGAATGTGCATTATTGCCAGATTGTCCATAGCAGCGTCAACAGTGTCTGGTGCTGGATTTGAGTTATGAGAATGTGGATGTAATTTAACCGTTATATAAGATGTATACTGTTTTTATCCATGATAATGCAAGTTCCCCCTTAGATAACTGAAGGGACATCTTTGGAGGAGGTCACTATTATCACCACCAGGGGGCGGTACAGAAACAATTCGGGGGCTTTTGTTCTGAAATCCGGAAGCTGTCGGGCGACGTTTTCCGCCAGAGTACGACGTACTGATTTAACACAGGAACGAAAAGGCGGAAAACAACACGACAACTGGACATAAAAAGACAAACTCAGTGAAGTAAGAATATCTCGTTTATTTACAGAGACGCAAACAAAAGCAAAGTGTTGCTGTTTTAGGGGCAAATAATTAGCATTTCAGCTAACCAGATGTAGCTAAAGTAGGATTAGCTGACTAGCTAACTTTAGCTCACCCAAACACACATGGCCTTAAAACTGATGCGTTCGTTGGAGTTTTTTATTTTGAATTTATAAATAATATTGTTGTTTAAAAAAGTACCCTTAATGACTACTTTAGCTGTAAGGTATACTTCATATTGATTTACTGAAGTTTTGTCCTGCCCTTGTCAGTGTTAGCTGCTCCTATGTATTAGCTACAGGTACAACTCAAGTTCTAAGTTTTAAGTGAAAGTCTGCAGACACTTAACTTCAAAGAGTCAGTGAACTTAAAATGAATAACATATATCCTGCGTTTGTGATGATGTTTTGATATGCTGTTGTCCAGAAGCAGTCTGTGAGACCGTGAGACAGCACACATAAAAACATTCAGAAAGTCTCATCAGTGATGTGTCTTTTTGCTAGAAATTAGATATTGTTCTAGTCATCAATAAGTTGATCGACAGAAAAGAGAACATTATATTAATTCAATCCATCATCTATAAAAGCGTATGTGTTGATAACAGCATCTTAGATGTGATTATTATGGGCTATCCTTATAATCAAATGGAAGACATCATCTCTGGCTTTATGTTGTTTCCACCTGCTAATCAAATGTTTTATACTGTAATTCATCGAGAAAGCTATCTCTTCTGCATAGAAGGCCGATTGGTGTCAGAGCAACACATCTGCAATCAATTGTAAAACAATTTTGTAATATCATGCAGAGACTGTCGAGATATTTAAAAGTGATGATCACTGTAGCTTTTCTGCTATCTAAAATACACACTATATGTATAGTTTAATGTATTGCTATAAGTGCTGTCTGACTCTGTGTTCATCAATAGAATGTTTTTGCTTATCACATATAAGTTGATCTGTGATGTCTGTTTCAGTACCTATTCTCCAAAGTCATTCATGTGTATGCATATATTTTCAGGTATGGACTCTCCAAGCAGAAGTCCCAGTCCCATTCCTGAGATGAAGGAACAAAGTGGTGAGTAAAACCTGCTTTCGTTATTTTAGGTTGTTGTAGGAACAGCAGCATTGCTAGCAGTTGTAGTAATTGTAGATGTAGTATCATCTGATAACGCTGCTCTCTCCCTCTCTGTCTTCAGGACCTTCAGAAGATGAGGCCAGTCCTGCAGCAGAAAAGCCCAAACAGGAGGGTCCTATAGAGAAAAGCCCAGAACCCCAGACGAAGCCATCCCGTGAGGCCAGTCCTGCAGCCCGGTCCCGCTCCGGGAGCCCGGCCTCTGGGGGTCCGGCCTCTGGGGGTCCGGCCTCTGGGGGTCCTGCCTCCAGCAGCTCAGACGACAGCACCAGCAGTGATGATGAGGATGAACATCAAGGGTCACTGCGAAGGCTCAGGAGCAGTGTGGCTCAGATCAAGGTAAGCATGATCAATTTAAAAATGCAAAAAGTTATAATGTATTTACAGTTTATCCTTATCATTCATCAAGGGAGCAACATTATTGTTTTCTTTAATCCTTTTTGAATGATGAAGGTCTAGCTCTAAATCTTGCAATTAAACATGAAGCAGAAATGTGAAGTGTTCTTCTGGTCCGTTTACTTGAATCTTAAGTTGTATAAAGTGCACAGGCTATAATGTAAACGCAATTCCCAGTTGTTAAACAATTATTTTCAAACTCAAAGTGACATTCCTTTTAAAATGAAGAGACCAAAAGAAATACCGCTGACAGTCTTTGTTTTTTTGTTGTCCAGAGGTCCAAATCCAAGTCTAGGTCCAGAGACAGATCCATATCCAGAGACCGAGACAGATCCAGATCGGGAGAGGGAGACAGATCCAGGTCCAAATCCAGAGACCGGTCCAGGGACAGATCAAGATCCAGAGGACGAGAGCGGTCCAGGTCAAGAGACAGAGACCGCGGGCGCTACGACAGAGGACGCCACGATCGGTAACCAACGCTGCTTCTTATTGGCTTGCCATCATTTTAGTGGGTGACTTTCTATTAGTTTAAAAGAAGGTCCTCGATAGCTTAAAGACCGGGTCATCGAACACATTGCACATTAAAGACATGTCTAAAGTATTTTGTATTGCATAACATCATGACAGGATCAAACACTAAAAGTACAAACAACATAAGAATCAGATTGCAGCCTCTTATGTATTGTACCTAATTTATTGAATACCACAAAATAGATCTCATCCCCTCTCTTTCTTTTGATTGAATACAACGTTTGGTACACCTAAAAAAACACAACCACAACAAATGTTTTTTTGTCTCTTCCCCCAGCGATCGCTACGATGTTCGCCGAGACGACAGGGACGCGCGTTTTGACCGGCGACCTAACCGAGATGCAGAGTGGGAGCAGAGGAGGCGAGGGCGCTCCGGATCCCCGTCAGCTGACAGGGAGCCAGGGACCGCCGAGGAGCCGCCAGTCAAGAAGAAGAAGGAGGAGATCGACCCGATCCTGACGAGGACGGGTGGAGCTTACATCCCCCCCGCCAAGCTGCGCATGATGCAGCAGCAAATCACAGACAAGACCAGGTAAGAGTGTTTTTATTTATTTATAGCAGCTAAGATTAGAACACTGTCTTTCAGATTTGGTTCCTCAAGTCATTCAGATCGTTTCCTACTCGTATATCAGTTTGTAGATTGATATTCACATTTGTTCTTATGAAGACCAGAAACGTGCTGCAGATAACCGTTATATAAATCATCATGAACTACTTTGTCTTATAGTCAAAGTTGGATGGGAAGAAGGTTGAACGTTGTGCATTTAAGGGAGTTTTCAAATCTGATTAGCTCCGTTAGTAAATGAAATTGCAATAGCTTGTTTGAATTCAGCCCAGGGTCTTTTGTTGCGTGTTATCTTCTCTCTGTTACCGTTTTCTGCCTTTCCTTTCGCTTTGTCTCCCTATCAACATAAAGCACGCAATATAAAACAATTCCACATCTCAGGGGCTGTTTTTCCAACTATTTGTATTTATACCACTCTATAACCTGTGTGTCACTAATGCCCTTTTCCTGTGCAGCCTGGCCTATCAGAGGATGAGCTGGGAGGCCCTGAAGAAGTCCATCAACGGTCTGATCAACAAAGTCAACGTGGCGAACATCGTCTTCATCATCCAGGAGCTGCTGCAGGAGAACATCGTCAGGGGGAGGTGAAGAATTACACACACACACAGACAACTTCATATTACTAAAATCTTATCACAGACAGATTGAGTGAAACCAATATGGGGTAGTGAGGGGCTATAAACCTTCTGTCTGACTGCCCGCTGTAACTGTCCCCCTGTCTGTCTCTCAGGGGTCTGCTGGCTCGCTCGATGCTGCAGGCTCAGGCGGCGTCTCCCATCTTTACTCACGTTTACTCCGCTGTCATATCCATCATCAACTCCAAGTTCCCTCAGATTGGAGAGCTGATCCTCAAACGCCTCATCCTGTCCTTCAGGAGGAGCTACCGCCGCAACATCAAGGTACCTGTCCTGTGTCTCTCGCTGAGTCTGTGTCTCTTTGTATTTGTTTGATGTTGAAACATTGATAAACAGAAAGTGACAGTACAGTCAGTATAATTAAAAGACGTGCCTGATAGAGGTGGTTAAGAATTGTTTTGTTTTACAAATGCCAGGATTCCATTTCTGTAAAATGTAAAAGCCTCATCTCATGCAAAATGTTGTTCAGTTTCTAATTAGGCAAGCATTTTGGTACATTTTGTATGAAATAACAAGCTTTGCTAGACAAATGTGAGGTATTTATAACTGTTAAACATATACATCTGAAAATACTGTTCAAACACACTTTAGATTGAGCATTTTCTCCTTTTATGACATTAAATGTGAATAACATTTAATGTCATAAATATTGGCTTCTTTGTTAAGCAATTGTATGAGGATTACCGATGTATTCAAATCAGTGTGTCTTTTGTTTTCCAGCAACAGTGCCTTACAGCCTCCAAGTTTGTGGCTCATCTCATCAACCAGAACGTGGTAGGTCCTGCTGTCGGACGTCAACATTCACGAAAGAGAACAAGTGTTCATGTTCAGCTCTAATGGAGTGTGTTCACGTCTCTCCCTCAGGCTCATGAGGTGTTGTGTCTGGAGATGCTCACTCTGCTGCTGGAGCGTCCGACTGACGACAGCGTGGAGGTCGCCATCGCCTTCCTGAAGGAGTGTGGCCTCAAACTGACCGAGGTGTCCCCGCGAGGAATCAACGGTAAATACTCCAGACACGTTACCAGACATTTCTTATTTTTTTTATCAATTGACTTTCTCAAATGTAGACATTTTTGTTATCCTGCAGTTTACAAATAAAGCATTTAAGCTTTTAAATGTCACTATATTCAATTTTCTTTTTATCCAATTTGCCATTTTCTTCAAATCATCAATTGATAATTTCTGAAATAATTGACAAATTATTTTTTAAATGTACTGTTCCTCTTTGGTTTGAATTCTGTTGTTAAACGTTAGGATTAGTTGTCCCCTTATATTATAGCCCCCTGTATGATTGAGTTTGAAACTGTCTTTTAAATATTGCATCGTGTTAAATAAAATATAATATTTGTGATAATTGGAACCACGTGTCCTGCTCCTCAGTATTGGACAAGACACACAGGTTCCAAACACAGCAGTACTGCTTTGTCAAAGGCTCTCCAAATTCAAAAAGTTCCCAAGTGTCAGCATAATGAATCGAAAATGCCTACAAATCTGCCCATCTCTCTTTTCAGCCATATTTGAGCGTCTCAGGAACGTCCTCCACGAGTCGGCCATTGATAAGAGGGTCCAGTACATGATCGAGGTGATGTTTGCCATCAGGAAGGACGGTTTCAAAGACCACCCGGTGATCCCAGAGGGTCTGGACCTGGTGGACGAGGGGGAGCAGTTCACCCACATGCTGCCGCTGGACGACGAGTACAACATCGACGACATCCTCAGTAAGCCACAGAGAGGGAGGGGGGGGGGGGGGAAACTGGCTCTAAAAGTCTGCAGAAATGATAATGTGTTATATATGTAGATCTAACATCTGCCGTGTGTTCACTCAGATGCGTTTAAGATGGACCCAGACTTCCTGGAGAACGAGGAGAAATACAAAACCATCAAAAGAGGTGAGCGTTTGTAAAGACATTGAACAGTCCAATCAGCTGTCACCTATTCCACAGTTTAACCAATCAGCTTTCACCCCCTGACAGAGATCCTGGATGAGGGCAGCAGCGACTCAGGGGAAGATGGAGACGGCAGCGGCGACGATGAAGACGATGAAGAAGAGAACGCAGAGCCAACAGAAGGTGAGGCAGAAATGCTGAAAAGGCCATTTTCTCTCAAGTTAAAGGATAATTATGTTTATACTACTTTAAAGCTGAAGGAGTTTAGTCAAGTATATAACAAGTCCCGGATAGTATGAACCGGATTCTAACACAACATTAAAGAAGCCCTCTCTCTGTCTCTCCCTCACAGAGGAGAAGATCATCATCTACGATCAGACAGAAATCAACCTGGTTGCTTTCAGAAGAACCATCTACCTCGCTATCCAATCCAGGTACACACACACACACACACATACATACATACATACATACACACATACATACACACACACACAGAGAGTGACTCAGGGTGTTGGCAGTTATTTACAGCTCCATCTATATTTGATGGACTTGGACTAATATTTCAAGCTGTGTTTAAAGATCTGTGTGTGTTTGTTAGGGTATGTGTGTTCACAGCCTAGTTACCATGGTTTCAATGTACAGGAGCTCACAGATTTGGAGAACAGGATGAAACACAGAAACAGATTTGAGAAAATGACACACTTGAACTCAATGATGTATATTAACCGATAAATATATTAATGGAATGATTGTTTCTGTAGTTTGGACTTTGAGGAGTGCGCTCACAAACTGATCAAGATGGACTTTCCTGATAGCCAGACGGTGAGTACACACACACACACACTCACTCACTCACTCGCACACTCACTCACACGCACACTCACTCACACGCACACACAATTGGCAGAATTATAAATCAGTGACGCAAACCCACACAGGAATCAGGATAAATGTGAAAACTCGTATTTTTGCTAAAATAACAACGGATGAAAGTCAAATGTAGAGATTAAACATCTAGCCAGATAATTAATACCAAGAAATCAAAGCGGTCAATACAAAAAAAAGTAATTTGTTCAGTTTCTGAAATGGGCGGATTTATTGCCACTCTTTCTCTCACTGCTGACCAGCAGGTGGCGCTGACAAACCACTTCACTATTTGAAAACTAAAGGTGTGTGTGTGGGTGTGGGTGTGTGTGTGGTTGTGTAACTGTAATAGCTGCTTTGAGACGGTGACTATAGTGGGGAAGCTGTGAGTGTGTGGGTCAAAACCCTTTCCAACATTGTTAGACAGTTGAATAGCTCAACCAGAGATCAACTGAGGAACAAATTATACTTCAGGACTTCATTGCATCAGACGACAAAGTGATTTTTGTGAATCATAAATGTAGCTCAATCCGAAGCCTCAGAGAACGTGGAATGTGTGTGTGTGTGTGTGTGTGTGTGTGTGTGTGTGTGTGTGTGTGTGTGTGTGTGTGTGTGTGTGTGTGTGTGTGTGTGTGTGTGTGTGTGTGTGTGTGTGTGTGTGTGTGTGTGTGTGTGTGTGTGTGTGTGTGTGTGTGTGTGTGTGTGTGTGTGTGGTCAGAGCTGTTGACCTTGTCAGCCAGAGTTGCATCAGGACTGAATCACTCAACACAACAGCTGGAAACACTCGCACAAAGATGCTCGTTCCTCTCACAGAAAAATGTTTTCCTAATATCACAAAGCTTTCGATCCTGTGTGTGTGTGTGTGTGTGTGTGTGTGTGTGTGTGTGTGTGTGTGTGTGTGTGTGTGTGTGTGTGTGTGTGTGTGTGTGTGTGTGTGTGTGTGTGTGTGTGTGTGTGTGTGTGTGTGGTCAGAGCTGTTGACCTTGTCAGCCAGAGTTGCATCAGGACTGAATCACTCAACACAACAGCTGGAAACACTCGCACAAAGATGCTCGTTCCTCTCACAGAAAAATGTTTTCCTAATATCACAAAGCTTTCGATCCTAAATCTAAACATCTGTGTGCTGCTTTGTCTTTAAACGTATTTGGAATCTTTTCTAAAAAAAAAAAACGTTGAAACACATTTCAATTTAGAGTCGAGATTTTGACACCCTAACATACAATAAAAACATCAGGGAAACGTGCTTAAAGACAAGAGGCCCCAATGGCGGTGACGTGTTTGAAGTGTGTGTGTTATTTGAGACGTGGCTGATATCTGAGGACGTGTAGTCACAGCTGCTCTCCACACATCACACACACACGATCAAACCAAATCGTCTCGGCCCTGTTTCTCCCTCAGATTGAGGGGGTAACCCACCTCTGGGATTTCACACCTGGCTGCTGCTCTCACATTCACATCATTTAACCTTTGACCCCATTTAACACTGAGCCTCCAGAAAACGTCCTATCAGATCACAGCTGGCCGAGAATTCAAAAGACGACGGCTCAGTCGGACATGTTTTCAAAATGAGACGTCAGCGACGCAATAAGATGGTTATTGAAGGACTGTTGTTCAACTACTGTTTTTAAACCTCTGTTCAGATGTTCAGTCTGATAGACATGATTTTAACTTTAATATGTGATTTTCTATAAATGTATGTTTTAATGAGATGTTTTATTTGTGTGTGAACAGAAAGAGCTGTGTAACATGATCCTGGACTGCTGCGCTCAACAGAGGACCTACGAGAAGTTCTTTGGTCTCCTGGCCGGGGTGAGAAACACACACACACACACACACACACACACACACACGTACATATATGACAGCCCACCACATTGGCTATTATTACTAAACGTGCACATGTCACACTGAATTAAATATCAGGCCTAGGAAAGAACAAAAAGTGTTGACTAAGACTCACTTTTCGGATCTCTCTGTGTTTTCCATCTCCATTTATGGGAGGAGTAACTACGGGAGTCCAGTGCAACATCACAACTGTCTAAATTGAAAACACTTGTTAACACTGTCTGTGTGTGTCTGTTTGTGTGTCTGTTTGTGTGTTCATAGAGATTCTGTCTGCTGAAGAAGGAGTACATGGAGAGTTTTGAGGGGATTTTTGCGGAGCAGTACGACACGATTCACCGACTGGAGACCAACAAACTGAGGAACGTGGCTCGACTGTTCGCTCACCTGCTCTACACAGACTCAGTGCCCTGGAGTGTAAGAACACACACACACCCACACACACAAAATGCTTTCTAGTCTGACCAAACTCAGTTGAAACAAACATGAAGCTATTTGATTGAGTTTCCTCATAATCCCTGCTCTCTCTCCAGGTGTTGGAGTGTGTCAGGATGAGTGAGGAGACCACGACGTCGTCCAGCAGAATCTTTGTGAAGATCCTTTTCCAGGAGCTCTGTGCCTACATGGGCCTCCCCCGACTCAACCAGAGGCTCAAAGACGCGTACGAACACACACACACACACACACACACACACACACACACACACACACACACAATTTAAGGGGACAACAATTGTAAGGACTGAAGATCAGAGAAAAAACATTACATTTGGCAAATTGGGAAATAAACTGTGTGATTGGCCGATGCATTAGTCTGTTAGTAGGATATATGTCCATTTACTGGTTTGAGGTGAAAAACGAAACACAGATTGTTGAATGATTGGAGAGTGTGTGCATACATTTCTGAAGAATATTACATTACATTACATGTCACTTGTTAGACGCTTTTATCCAAAGCGACTTACATACATTCAGTACTGTGGGCAATCCCCACAGGAGCAATTTGGGGTGAAGTGTCTTGCCCAGGGACACAACGACATGCTGACTGCAGTGGGGTTTGAACCTGTGACCCCCTGATCCGAACACCAAAGGCACAACTCACTGCACCACACGCCTCCGTGACACAACCATGATAATAATCAGAAAACTGTGTGTTTGTGTTTCAGGACTCTGCAGCCGTTCTTTGAAGGTCTTTTCCCTCGAGATAATCCCAGAAACACTCGCTTTGCCATCAACTTCTTCACCTCTATCGGACTGGGAGGCCTGACGTAAGAGAGTCACAAACATGTTTAAAAAGCCTAACAGTTATATTGTTGTAATATGAATGTTCGACCCAAAAGTGCATATGAAAGTTGTGCATGTACAAACATCTGGCTCTCTTTCTCAGGGACGAGTTGAGGGAACATTTGAAGAATGCTCCCAAGATAATCATGACTCAGAACCAGCAAGTGGAATCCTCTGACTCCTCGGACTCCTCATCATCCTCCTCTTCCTCATCCTCCTCGTCAGACTCATCCAGCGACTCAGATTCCTCTGATTCTGACTCGAGCAGCAGCTCAGGTACATCCATAGTTATTTATGAAAAGTACATTTAAATGCATCGTACATTATTACATATCTGGTCATCTGAGAAGAGGGGGAAATGTATATAAATGTTTTTCCTCCTTGTCCCCCAGACTCGGACAGCAAACACAAAAAGAAGAAGAAGAAGAGAAAAACCCAAATTGTGGAGAAAAAGAAGAAGAAAGGTGAAGACAAGAAAAAGAAGAATAAGAAAGACAAACAGTCGGACAAGAAGCGAGCCGGACGCAAAAACGACGAACAGGACGAGGACAGCGATGACGAGAAGAAGGCCAAGAAGCATAAGAAAGGCCGTGCACAGGAAGTGGAGGAGCATGAGCGTGCACGCGAGATCGAGGCTCATGAGCGTGCGCTCGAGGCCCATGAGCATGCGCGTGAGGTCGAGGGTCGCGCACGTGAGGTCGAGGGTCGTGAGCGTGCACGTGAGATGGAGGGTCGTGGTAGAGAGATGGAGGGCCGTGGGCGCGGTAGAGAGATGGAGGGTCGCGAGCGTGCACGTGAGGTGGAGGGTCGCGATCGCGCACGGAAGGTGGAGGGTCGTGACCATTCACGTGAGGAAGAGGAGCGTGCACGTGAGGGCCCCCGCCGGAACAGACGAGACGAAGGGGAGGAAGAGGAGCGGCAGCAGGAGGACGAGAGGAGGGGGAAAATGGACGGTCAAGGCCAACAGAGAGACGGAGAGAGGGAGAGAGAGAGGGACGGCGGGAGGGAGAGAGACAGAGAGAGAGGGGGGGACAGAGAGACTGAGGATAAGAGAGAGAGGGAGGGAGAGCGAGAGAAGCCGAGGGATAGAGAGAGGAATAAAGAGAACAGAGACCGGAACAGAGATGGAGAAAGAGAGGAGAGGAGGAGGAGGTGAAAGTCTTCATCTGTCGTCCTGAAGCAGCAGCGATGAGTGACAGACAAGTGAAGTCACCTCGCTCTGTCACTCCGGTGTGGGGATTTGGGACCTGTCTCTCTCTCTATCTCTTCCTGTCTCAATCTGTCTGTCTGTATTTTCTATGAATATTTTCTTGTTAATGATATGTGAAAAGAAAACATTAAAGTTGCTTTAGATGTTTTTAAATCTGTTTCTGTCTGAACTGTTTCCTACTCCCTCCACATTCACACACTATATTGTCTTTCACTGTTCAGCAGTCTGACTGTGTGTATGAGCCTTTTGCAGGACATTTTCAGACTTTTTTCTCTGCTAGCTACGTGTGACTGTTTTCAAATCCCCGTTACTACAGGAAAAAAACAGCTGCCAACCTATACGCTTATAGGAGTTTATTGTGCCTGACTTAACTCTGGCAGCAGGATGTGGCATTCACTTCCAATCCTTTCCAATTCACAAGATGTTCTGCTATATCGGTTCCATAACGTTTTGCAAGATCCACATACAGCTATTTAATGCCCTGGTGTTTAAACTAGTCCAGAGACCACCTTCTGAGATAACGAAAGACTTCATAGACGAAAATAATAATGTTCAGCTTTACTATTAGTAAAAGTTGACCCACGTCTTTTATTGCGAGTTTTTTTGTTGTAGGATATAGCGACTTTAATGACAGTATTTGCTTCTCCACATGAAGCTTTTTTACCAAAAGCCGTTTTGTTGTAAACACTGAAACTATTGCTGCTTTTACAAAAGCTTTAAAAGCAGAACATTTTGTAACATTAAAGGTGGGGTAGGTAATTTTGGAGAAACCAGCTCGAGTGTGCTAGAATTTGAAAATACACAGCCGGAAAAAATCTGCCACTTCCTTACAGAGCCCCTCCTCCAACACACACGAACGCGCACATGACCAATGAGGGCACGAGATAAGTTTGTGCACAGATGGAAGGCTGACAGGCAGGTAGGCCATCCAGTTATTTTAGCAGGGCCGGCTAAAATGATTGGTCGTGCTTTTTACAGTACTACGGCTTCCACAGATGACATTTTTTTATGGATTTTTTGTCAAAGCACTTAAGATATTCATTGCTATCGAGATGTTAAGAGCATTCCATGGAATATAACAAAAAGTGTATCTCGAGCCGGTTTCTCAAACTTACCTACCCCACCTTTAAAGTCGTTAACATGCAACTATATAACAACAGATCCTCAGGTGAAGACCAGCAGGAAATGTGTACCACAGACAGGTTCAGGTGTGTTCATACAGGCTTCCAAAAGCTTCTCGTCTAAAAGTCAAAAGCAGTATTTTGTTTACAGTAAACGTCACTGGTGGTGTCGGTTCAGAAGCTGCTGGTGTCTGTAGTTCATTGACTCTGACAAAATGGCACCGCCTGGTTTCTCCCGCCCAACACAATGTTCTGTCACAAAGCCCAGCTGTTGAGGAATACACATGAAGGAGGAGCTAAATAAAAAGGTAAACTGACACACACTAGAAAACATCTATTATTGTTGGTGCTGAGGGATGTCTTTCCACATACCCCTGCTGTGATGTGCTTTTGTAATGACACTCCCTGATATCGTATGATATCTCAGAAATAAGTGAAGAGTACAAAGAAGTTGATATGCTGTCGAAGAGACTATTCAATATAATTGTGTGGTGCTTGTACTTTAATTTACTATACTATATTTTTCTACTTTATATTTCTGCTCCCCTACCTTTTACAAACCCATGTACTATTTACTACACTATGATAATTTGAGTCTATAGTGCATTTTTAGATTCACAATTATAATACATTATGTACAGTGTATATATATATTAAACTAAGAACAATTCTATATTTATATTTTAAAGCTGGGTATATATATATTTTTATTATGAGAAAACATTTGCAAGTAGCCCTTCAGCATTTTGTATTACAAGTGGTAAGAGAAAACTTAATAAAAGGCTTTAGAAAATCTAGCCTGTGCTGTAAGACTTTGGCAAAACACATTTACAATTATAATTTTGTATTGAAGGCCTTATTTATTTGTTTTTCTTACACCGTCTTCAGCTTATACTGTTACTTAAATTCCTCTCCATGACATGCCACTGCCGCTAAGCCTTTTGGTTTGATAAGAAACGACCCTGTGTTACCAGCTGACTGAGCTTCCAGGTCATCTCTTAGCTCTTTAAATCCAGAGGAGGATTCATACCTCCTCGTAACTCCACAGGAAACAATGTACTGATAGCAGTATTACGCACTGGCGTTGAACAAGCTGCAGTGAAAGTCACATTGAAATGTCATTTGGGTAATTTTAGGTCAAATATTTGGCTGAATTGGGGCTATACTTGGTTGAAAGGTGGAGGATTTTTTTTTAGGTATAAACCAACAGAAAAGAGCTGACAAATCAATTAAAAATACTTTAATTGTCTCTCACGGGAGAATTTGAGGTAAGCAAGTCTGCAAACACAAGTTGGCATAGACATCAGAGTGTTGCCTGGCCGCTATGGGTTTTAATCATAGACTGTTACCAATGTTCATTTATATGTAGAATTCCTGTTCTGCAGCTTTCAGGAAAAGGTTTCCAGTGTATGTTCAAAGATAATTGTCTCCTTGAAAGTGATATCAAGCTTCTCCTCTAACCCTCTGTAACAAAGGAAAGAAGAGTTTTTTCCCCAAAAATGTGGACGGACGTGGCTCTTGGGAAGTAGATCAGAAAGTTGGCAGAGAATGAAATCTGTTTTTGTGTGTAGACTGGTTTTTATCATCTCTGTATGTGTTTGTACTGGTTTTACTGGAGTGTCCCCTAACGCTATCTCTCTCTCTCTCACACACATTCACATGCACACTCTGTATCCTTGTGCAACCTTGATGTGATGTTCAAGGTGAGAGACGGGGGATGTGTGTGTGCGTGTGTGTATGTAAGTGGGTCGTTGCAGTGCTGGACTGTGATTGGCTGGATGTCATGCTGCAGCAAAAAAAATATCCACTGGGACCGAGGAGCTGCAAAGAACCCTAGGAAACCACAGCAAGGCCCACTGCTAAGAGAGAGAGGTGAGAGGTAAGAAGTGAGACGTCTAACAATTACTTTATAATTCTTATAATAAGATCAGAGAGATTGATGAGATGAGAAGATTATCTCCATCTTTCAAATTCTAATATACCTCAGATATATCAAACATGTAAGACTAAGGTTTTACTAAGTTTACAACATGATTGGACGAATGAGGAATATTTTAATTTAAAGTCTTTGGATTTGAATTTACCCCTCAGTGTAAACATTATTTAGCTTCACTGAAGGGCTCCAAACGTCTTTTAAACATGCCGCAACTCAGTTTTTGGCCACTTGAGGGCAGTAGACATAAGCTTGGATCTCATCATTAACATATTATCACCTGATACATTTGACATGTTACAGTTCTTAGTATATGGTTGCTTATTTACGCGTTCGGCAGGTTTGGACAACTTAAGAATTGATTTAAGCTTTTGTTTGGCCTTTCCTGTAGTGTCTTATATAGGTTTTTGTGCATGTAGATGGTCTGCAAAGGCTAAAATCCCAAAGTCAATGTCAGAGCAAGTCTCTTTACCCCACACTCTCCCCCCCCCCCTGCCTGAAACGCTCCATTGCACTCTTTTGTTTACTTCCATTACCGCTATGTAACACTTGGGTTTATTTGCTGGCGTTTCAACAGATTCTACCTGATAGGCTAAGGGGCGGGACATCTCTAAGCAGTTGACCAATCACAACTGAGCCGGCCAGCTAACCAATCAAAGCAGACTGGGCTCTGGTTTCAGACAGAGGGTGAAAAGAGGTGCTTCAGGACAGGCAGTATGAGAACATGTCACATTAGAGGCACAAAATACACATATGAACCTGAAAATAGTATTATATGTCCTCTTTAACGGTTGTGTGTGTTTCACCATTTTGTTTAATACAATCTCCTGAGGAAAATATCTGTCTCTTTAGCTGCTGAATGCTCCACTGTGATCGCCAGCTGGACTTAAACTTTTTTGTGCTGAAAAGGTACTAAAGAGTAGTTTTTTTTGCAACAACAACAAAAAAGCTGCTAGAGCAATAAAAAGGAACCGAAACAGAGAATCAGTGGGGTGTAAAAAGCAAAACAATGATGACAAATTCCCTACATTTGCTGGTTGGTTCATCACATGCAAATAGAAAACAATAAAATAACTGTATTTGTCCCCAGTGCATTGGTTGGTATGCAGCAGTGTGTTGCAGACAAAAGAAAACGCAGGGGCCATACATCTAACACCAAAATCCGTAAGTTAAAAGATTGTGCAAATAATGACCTTTCGTCTAGAGTTGTGAGAGAGATGGCAGACGGTGTAGTGTTGGAAGTTGTAGGTTTTAGCTAGTGGGAGTCTGAGCAGGTTCAGTAAAAGATGAAAACAGTGAGGCAGGATGGATTCAGAATTTTAAACTGTTTGTTGTAAAGATCCTGCAGTTTCCCGTTCAGGGACAGTTACTCTGCTTCAGACAGTGACCACCGTGTTTCTGTGTTTGACTTTGAGAGATGATATCAGCAAAGAGAAAGTGAACACATAGACTCAATAAAAGATCAATAAAACATTGACATCAAGGTCTTGTCAACCTGGAGCTTTACATTTCTTTCAGACAAAACAGACATTGATGGCTTTTCTTGAACACCATGTCAGTGTTGCTCTCAAATATCAGTGTATGTCCAGTATATTTCCCAAATACTTAAAGGACTCCACTTTCGTTACTTGATTTCTTAAAGAGTAATTTAACAACCCCCAAAAATGTCATTTTTTGTTGACTTCCTTGGGTTTAACTCACCTTTCTGCAGTGACGTACAGGAGCTCCATGACTCTGTGACATCACTGTAGTGTGTGTTTACAGGTGCAACAAAGCACACTTCTGACCACATCCAGAGATGAAACTGGTTTGAAAGTTGTACCCGGAGGGCAGAACAGGACTAATTGTTTTCAGCCTGGGCTAAATTACTTAAAGGAAAAGGCTGTATTTCTGTCTTTGTCAACAACCCCCATGAAAAGATCAGACAACTATGTGTAAGTCAATACTATTCTGAAGTGTGTGTGTGTGTGTGTGTGTGTGTGTGTGTGTGTGTGTGTGTGTGTGTGTGTGTGTGTGTGTGTGTGTGTGTGTGTGTGTGTGTGTGTGTGTGTGTGTGTGTGTGTGTGTGTGTGTGTGTGTGTGTGTGTGTGTGTGCGTGCGCGTGCGTGTGCGTGTGTTGGGCTTGTTGACAACATTATTGAGCTTCAGAGAGACAGACAGGTAGATGTCTCTCTCAGAGTGGTAGTGTGAAATGTCTCAGGTGTCTGGTAATCTGGTAATGTCCGTGTCTCCTAAAAAGAACCAATCAGTTAAAGGTAAAACCCCTTTTGCATAATGAATACTTTTACTTGAGTAACATTTTGAATGCATGACTTTTCTTGTAACAGAGTAAGTACGCCACTCTCCATGTACTACAGTTTCAGCTCTGGCTGGAGGAAACGGCGTAATGATCCTTTAAGGTTTTAACCTGACACCTCTTGACGTCATGAGCAGGTGAGTTGACAGTAAATACAGAAAGAGAGACAGGGAGATAAACAGGTAAAAAAAAAGGACTGAACACTGTAAAAAACGATGTCTCCATTGCAGCCAGTATTTATAGTTAAAAATAGATGGTGTTTGCCTTTTTTTGCCAAGCAAAACCTGGAAGTCAATTCAACCAGAACCTGCTGCTCCCTCTCTCTCTCTCTCTCTCTCAATTCAATTTTTTTTTTGGCATGGCCATAATGACATACAGTATTTCCAAAGCCTTGTACAATTACGACATCTATACATAAAAATACTATAATTAAAAAACAGAAAAAGTTAAGGTGAGTAATTGATTATTGTGCAGGATGCTGGTACTGTAGTAAATACATATAATACATTAATAAGAACATACAAATAAAATATATAAAAATACCTGTAAATACAACAGGTCAGTCTGATTCTCTCAAACTGTCATGCGAGAATGCAGCTCTCTTTCATTTCCCCCAGTAATGTTTTAAGTTTTTCATTTATTTTTCAAAATTGAGGATGCCCTCTCTCTCTCTCCCTGTCGCTCTCTCTTTGTGTGATGCGCATGCGCAGCCCCGCCGCCCTGCTCCCGGTGCAACGCAGAGCGCGCGGCTCTGCTCTCCCGGAGTTGGTGATCAGTGTGCGGGATACTTGATGATGGACGGTCGATGGTGTGATCCACCAAAAAAAAACTCGTGCACTCTGAGTCAGGTGAAACACACACCTGTTCCGTATTGACTCATTGATAAGTGATTGGCAGCGGTGAGTGAGTTCAGCGCTTCAAACCTACAGGACTCTCTTCATCATCCATC
Source organism: Trematomus bernacchii (assembly GCF_902827165.1). NCBI lineage: Eukaryota > Metazoa > Chordata > Actinopteri > Perciformes > Nototheniidae > Trematomus > Trematomus bernacchii. Next base: position 3,570,159 of record NW_022987588.1, on the reverse strand, counting down.
ACCTCCTCCTCCGGTAAGTCACCTTCCTCCTCTTCTTCTTCTGTCTTTTTTACTCCCTTTTTTTTAAATAGTTTTACTCGTGTTATTTCTTTTCTCTTTTCTCTGTTAGTTAAAGGTTATGAAACAGCAGCAGTAGAGGCTTTTAACAGACTGTGTCCGTCTGTCCGGTGTGTGTTTTCTTCTGTCTCACTTTTTACGTGTCGCTTTTCCTTTCAGTCTATCCATGTTTTGGTATTCACAAGACATTTCTGACTGTGTTTCTCTGCTGAATTTTGAAGTCAATAAATATACGTTTTATCAGTTGAAAGTGTAATATAGCATGAGCTGATTTTTGCTGAATTTGCTCTTAAAAGTATATATTTTGAAATGTTAAGTAAAGGCAGAACATGGAAATAATCAAGTAAATAAATAGTGGTAAAAGAGGTATTCAGATCTCCTAACTAATACAAGTATGTCTTATGAGCTCATTTAAATCTATATAGAACATGAACGTATACCGTCAGTTAAATAGAGTACAATCCTTACATCGATCTGGTAAAGTAAAACTAGACATTAAGCAGTAATGTAAACATAATAAAGTGAAAACGCTCAAATGAAACCTTAACACTGATAAAGAAACACTTATACATTTCCCTTAAGTAAAAGCAGCCAGTAAAACCTCCAATAAAATAGGTGATATATTTTAAAAGCGCCTTTGTATATATTCATCTGTTAAGTAACCGGTTGCAAGAGCTGTCAGGTGAATTGAATTGCATTGGATGTTTTATTGATAATATATTAAAAAGAAATGTATGACATATGTAATTAAATTATATATGCAGAGCTTCACCAGAAAGCATCACATACAGGATAAATCACAGGAAAGCCCTGAAGAGTGTTTTTCCATTATGGTCGTTTTTCTAACCTTTAAATCAGGTACTTGAGTTATGTCCACCAGTGACAGTTGACCCGGCTGTGGTGGATAATAACTTTGCATGTGTCCATTCAGTATAATGAGTATTGTTGTACTTTTAATGTATGTGATGGATTACTACTTTTACTTAAGTAAAGGATTCCCTTTCGTAGCCTCTCAGTATTTTCCCACATCTTTCTGTAGAACCACATTAAACGCAGAGCTGCAAAAATGTGTCGATTCATCAACTAATTGATTTAAAGAGAAATATTCTGCAGGTATTTTAATTATTACTTAATCCATTAGTTAATATTTCAAACATAATCATTTGATGGCTCCAGGTCCTCTCTTCCATTTGTGTTATATTATATTAAATGTAATAATAATCAGTCGGATCAATCGGTAATATGGTTCTGTTTCTCTCGCCTACACATATATACACACACACACACACAGTCCGAATCGTGCAGAGTTGGCTCTGTCTTTCTGCCACGGAGATGTTGTTAATTACCACATAGGTGACAGTATGACAAGCTGTCTGTGTGTGTGTGTATCTGTGCGTGTGATGGTGACACCTGATCATCTTGACTGTAGTGCCCCCTGCAGCTCACACGAAAACAATCCTCCTCCCTCCTACCTCTACCTTTCCTCCCTTACCTCTTTTCTCTTTTCCTCCCTCCCTCCGTTTTTACTACCATTCCTTTGTGACCTGGAAACTGATTGCAGTGCTGCCATCTCTAAATCCATTTGAAGTGACCAAGATGTCCTT